>NW_012116265.1:1771947-1810846 GCF_000951035.1 Colobus angolensis palliatus | reverse complement strand
AAAAAAAAAAAAAAGAAAAAGAAACAAAATGAATACATATTGGAAGAGAAGAAATAAAATTATCTCCATTCCTAAATGAGTAATTATCTATGTAGAAAATCCCAAAGAATATATTAAAAGCTATTAGAACTAATAAGTGAATTTAATAAGATTGCAGTATACAAGATCAATAAACAGAACTCAATCATTTTTCTACATACGAACAATGAACAATTGGAAATCAACATAGTAAAAAGTACCACTTACAATAACACTGAAACCATAAACTACTTTTTTTTTCTGAGACGGAGTCTCTCTCTATCACCTAGGCTGGAGTGCAATGGTGCAATCTCGACTCACTGCAACCTCTGCCTCCTGGGTTCAAGCAATTGTACTGCCTCAGTCTCTTGAGTAGCTGGGATTACAGGTGCTCTCCATTGCGCCAGGCTAATTTTTGTATTTTTAGTAGAAACAGGGTTTCGCCATGTAGGTCAGGCTGGTTTTGAACCCCTGACCTCAGGTGATCTGCCTGCCTCGGCCTCCCAAAGTGCTGAGATTACAGGCCTGAGCCACCGCGCCTTTAAAAAACAAAAACCAAAAAAACAGAAACCACTCAAACTGCATTCTCTCCCTCTTCCTCTACCACAAGAAGAGAAGAATGATCATCAATGGCAAATGGCAGTTGCAGCCAACCAACACCAGGTGCCAGCTTCACGCTTAGGAGAGAATGCTGAGCCTCTGCCTTGTAGTTTCCAGTGCTCTACACATTCACAGAAGCTTCTCTAGTAACAAAGTAACAGACTATAGAGATGATTCCTGAAAGAATAATTTTGGTATACTTTTTTTTTTTTTAAATATGCAAGTTTTCTAAGCTGAAAGCCACGAAACCTGGATGAAATACATTTTTAAAAAGACGTAAACAAATGGAGAGATATAGTGTCTCCATGGCTTGGAAGACTCATTACTATTAAGATATTGACTCTCCCGGCCAGGCAAGGTGGTTCATGCCTGTAATCCCAGCACTTTGGGAGGCCAAGGTGGGTGGATCACCTGAGGTTAGGAGTTCGAGACCAGCCTGGCCAACATGGCGAAACCCCATCTCTACTAAAAATACAAAAAAAAATTAGCCAGGCATGGTGGCGGGCACCTGTAATCCCAGCTACCGGGGAGGCTGAGGCAGGAGAATCGCTTGAACTTGGGAGGTGGAGGTTGTGGTGAGCCAAGATCATGCCACTGTCCTCCAGCCTGGGCAATAGGAGCAAGACTCCATCTCAAAAAAACAAAAAACAAAAAACAAACAGATATTGACTCTCCCTAAACTGATCTATAGATTCAATGCAATACAAAATTAAAAATCACTGCAGGATTTTTGTAGAAGTAAACAAGTTGATTCTAAAATTTACATAGAAAGGCAAAAGAACTATAATAACCAAAACAATTTTGAAAAAGAAGATCAACATTGAAGGACTAACATTACTTATAAGACCTATTATAAAGCTAAAATAATCAAGACAGTGTGGTATTGGTGAAAGGATACAGTCCAGAAAGAGCAATTCAATGGAGATAAAAAGTTTTTACAACAATGGTACTGGAATAATTAGATATCCAAATTCCAAAAAATTAACATTGGCCCATATAACTTATAAAAATTAACTCAAAATAAATCATAGACCTAAATACAAAAGCTAGAAGTGTAAACTTCTAGAAGAAAATGTAGAATATCTTTGTGAACTTAGGTTAGGCAAAGATTTCTTAGCTGTGATGTCAAAAGTACCATCCATAAAATAAAAAGCTGATAAATTAGCCTTCAGCAAAATTGAAAATTCTGATCTCCAAGAGATACTCTTAAGAGATGAAAAGACAAGCCCCAGACGGGGAGAAAATATCTGCAAATCATATCTAATAACACCCGTATCCAGAATATATAATAAACTTGTAAAACATTTGAACAGATACTAAACCAAATGGCAAATAAGCACAAAAACAAGATGCTCAATGTCCGCTGTTAGAAAAATGCAAATGAAAACCACAATTAGACCTGGCATGGTGGCTCACGCCTGTAATCCCAGCACTTTGGGAGGCCGAGGTTGGTGGATTACCTGAGACCAGCCTGGTCAACATGGCGGAAACCTGTTTCTACTAAAAATACAAAAAATTAGCCGGGCCTAGTGGTGTGTATCTGTAATCCTGGCTATTCAGGAGGCTGAGGCAGCAGAATCACTTGAATCCAGGAGGTGGAGGCTGCAGTGAGCCGAGATCGCGCCACTGCACTTCAGCCTGGGTGACAGAGCGAGATTTCGTCTCAAGAAACCCCAAACAAACAAACAAACAAACACACAATTAAATGCCACTACGCTTTTTTTAGAATGGCTAAAAATTTTAAAACTATGTCTACACATACATATATGCATACATATTTACAAGCATACACACACACACACACATATACTACATTCTGGGATGTATGCAGATCACCTGGTGGTCAGAACACAAAATGATAAAGCCACTCTGGGAAATCGTTTGACAGTTTTTCTTATAAAGTTAAGGTTACACTTACCATACAACACAGTAATCCTACTACTTGGTATTAGCTAAATGCAACAAAAATGCATGTTCACACAAAAAAATGTATGAGATTGTTTGCAGTACCTTTATTCATAATTGTCAAAAACTGGAAACACCCAAATGCCCTTCAACAAAATTAACTATCCACACCAAAAATACTACCCAATGAGAACACTAGAGAAACTATAACATAGACAAATCTCCAATGAATTAGCTAAGTGAAAGAAGCCAGATTCAAAGGCTGTATAGTTTATGATTCCATTTATACGCCCCTGGAATAGACAAAACAACAGGAACAGAGAACAAAACAGTGGTTGCCAGGGCCTGGGAGATGGAGAGAGGTTAATTATGGGTGGAGTGATTTTATTGCCTGAGGCAACTGTCTATGTCTTCACTGCAGTGATTACGCAATTGTAAACATTTATCAAAACCCATAGAACTGGACACCAAAAAGGTATGTTTCATAGAATGCAAATTATACCTTATTTTAAAATGAAAAGGAGCAAATCATGTAGTGTAAATCAAGGAGGTGCTGTTTACTTTCAACAACTGTTTGTAGTTCATACTTCAAACTGCTTTCACCACCTAGTTATCTCTAAATTTCTATACAACTCCATGGGCCTCAGTTAAATCATCTGAAAATGAAGATACTAATAGTATCTACCACATGGTTAGGAATAAATGAGCGTATAGAGCAGTGCTGACATATAATAAGAATTCAATAAATGCTGCCTGCTATTTCTACTACCACTACAATGACTATTTTACTACCTTTGTTGTTGATGTTGCCTAACCTACTTTTCCAAGATTTTACATACACTCAAATATATTCCCAAGATTTTACATATACTCATAATACTCAAATTCATGCCATAGCAGTAAATAAGGTGATTAAAGAGGAAAAAGTAAATGAATATGATCTCCTTACCTCTGAACATTTTTTCTCTGATTTTTAGCATATTACTATCTACATAAACCAGCCTCTCCTATTACAGTACTAGCACAACGATATTTCTTTTTACTCAGTCCAGGGAGTTGTATCAGGAGAGGAAGGGCTAATTTGGTCTTTTTCTAAAATCCTTAAGTTCTCATATCATCTTTGTTCCTGTCTGGGTGACTTTAGAATCAATGCTTTTCTAAAATTAAAGTTTGTAAATAAAGAGCAGAAGTAAAAATAACATGTGATCTTCACTTCTTCGATGGTCAAATGAATGTCAATATTGTGCTAAGCTTCTGGAATAACATTCTATCATTATATTAATAAGAGTTAGGCTACATCAAAAAAAAGAGTACAATTTTCAAGATAAATTCCTTTAAAAATCACACATAGCTCCAATAAGAAAATTAATTCGAAAACAAGTTGAGTAAAGGGTAAAGATAGTGATACAATCTATGCCAGATGTTATGGCACTGGAGCATCTATTGCAGACCTTTATCTTTGACACTTTTTTATTTATAGAATCTTTTCCGTCATCTCTAACTTACCCTCACCTTGCCTTGCTTTCATTCTATAGGACACAGTTTAGAATGTCCTTTACTCCAGTACCAGGAGGGGTTGGCCTGTATGTTTCCCCCATCCCACTCTCCCAATCCATATTTGCTTGGTACACAGGTGGATGCTGGATCAACAATGAGTCAACTGCAGATACTGTCCTGGGAATTTGGAATTGGGCTGACCCATAAGAAAGATACATAAAATTCAACTGTAATGAGGCCACTTTAGAAAGCCTGTCTACAAAAAAGAAAAATAAATGTAAATTTATAGAAAATACAGATAAGACAGACAAACAGGATGAAAGTATTCCCTCAGTTCTCGATGGTTTTCCATTTCTTATTTCTAATTCCTTCCTATAAGATGGCACATTTTTGTCTTTGGGTTCTATGACTAAAATAAATTTCTTCTTTTTCCTTAAGTGGAGTCAAGTTGGTTTTGTTTAATGTACCTATCATATTAAAACAACAAACCTTCCACCATTTTTAACCTCTGGGAATGTGTCTTATGCCTAGAGATCTACTAGGTCAGTTCACTAGATCAATACTCACAGTTCCTGGAATTCGACTTTTCTCTTCTTTTCACCTAGGTATATACAGTAGCATATGATGCTACACTGCCACAAAATACTTAATAGTAGATTCCATAATAAAATAATACATCATATGTACAGCTTATAACATATTAAAATTAATGATTCATCTTCAGTAAAATAAATTAGTACCCATATTAATACTACAATTTCCAAATTCTAAGAAATGAGTTTATTTTAAATAAAGGATAACATAAACGTTGTATATGTCAAAACAATCTACCTATAATAGGACTGTCAGATAAAATACAGTATCCCAGTTAAATTAAAAATTCAGATAAACCACAGATAATTTTTAGTAAGTATGTCCCAAATATCACATGGGAGATTTACATGAGACAACAAATCATTTTTAAGATAATACATTCTTTTTGTTCTTTTTATTTGATAAATCCAGACCTGGGGGTAAAAGAATTAATTCAGATCACTCTTACCTGTGTTTTGTGTGATGTTTTCTCTAGGAATATCAACCAACCAGAAAATCCGATCACTGAACTTGAATAAAGAAGACATCAGAAAACAATGTTTTACAACATTAATAACAACATGTCACATTCTACACTAGCTTTTTAAAAGAGAATTAAACAAAAACATCCAATGCATATACCTTTTACCTAGAAATTTCACTGTTAGGAATTTTTCCTACATTATGCTCACATATGTGTGAAATAAAATGTGTTCAAGAATAATTTTGCATCACTGTAATGGCTGAACATTGGAAATAATGAAAATATTCATCAGTTGTGTATAATATAGCCACACAGTGGAACTCTATACAGCCAAGTTTCAGTAGCACAAAGTTGAAGTATTTACTGGCATGACATGTCAGAGACAGAGCTTGAAGTTGACAGAGCATTTGGGATATTAAGAGGAAAATTCCAGGAATAAGGAAACTGCAAGAACGGTAATCTCTGAGATTTAAATATAAACTGTGACCAAATTCTTGGGCAATAAACATGCAAAGGACACCCCCAGAAGACCAGTTTGTAAAAACTAGCAGTGCAAGCTAAAAGAATTGAGTAGCGATTTCAGCTACCAAAATCACAGGTAAGATATTAGAGACCCATGGTACAATTCATTTTTGAAGAAATAATGGCCGAAAACGTTCCAAATTTGCTAAACTTACAATTCAAGAAGCCCAGGGAACCTTACTTGGGTAAATCCAAAGAGAAAAATCTTAAAAGCATCCAGAGAAAAATAACATATTACATACAGGAGACAATCATAAAATTAACAGCTGATTTCTCATTCAGAAGCAAAGGTGTCTGATGACATTAGAATAAAATTTTCAAAATGCTGAAAGAAAATGAAGTCAACCAGAAATTTTATATTTGACAAAACTATGCTTCAAAGTTTCAGTTGACCGCTAAAAACCTATTAGATCTTACAGACAAGTTTAGCAAGGCTGCAGGATACTAGATCAACATATAAAAATCAATCATTATATTTCTATGTACTTGCAGTAAACAATCTGAAAATGAGATTAAGAAAGTAATTCCCTTTACAACGTAAAAAAGAATAAAATATTAGAAACAAATTTAGCAAAAGAAGTGTAAAACTTATATTCTGAAAACATAAAACATTATTGAAAGAAATTAAAGATCTAAATAAATGGAGAGACATCCATGTTCATAGATTGGAAGACTTAATATTAGTAAAATGGCAATACTACCCAAATATATGTATGGATTCAGTACAGTCCTTATCAGAATCCCAGATGGCTACTTTGTAAAAATTGGCAAGCTTATCCTAAAATTCATATGGTAACTCAGACTAGCAAAAATATTCTTGAAAAAGAAGAACAAAGTTAGAAGATTGATGCTTCCTGACTTCAAACTGTAGTATAAAGCAACAATATCAAAACAATATGATACCAGTATAAAGATAGACATGTGGATCAATGCAATAAAATTGAGAATCTAGAAATAAACTGTCCCATTTATGGTCAACTTATTTTCAACAGAAGTGCCAAAACAATTCAATAGAAGAAGAATAATAGTCTTTTCTACAAGTCATGCTAGGACAGCTGGATATCCACATGCCAAAGAATGGGTAAGGACCCCTATCTCACATCAAACACAAAAATGAACTCAAAATGGATCCAAGATCTAAATGTAAAAGGTAAATTATCAACCTCCTAGAAGAAAACATGTGGGGTAAAATTTCATAACCTTGAGTCAGGCAATGGTTTTCTACACATGACACCAAAAGCATGAGCAACAACAGAAAAAATAGATACAGCAGACTTCATTAAGAAAAACTTTTGTGTATTAAAGGACACTATCAAGAAAGTGAAAAGACAATGCATAGAATGAGAGAAAATATTTGCAAATCATATGTCTGATAAGAGACTTGTATCTAGAATTTATACAGAACTTTTACAAATCAAAAAGACAAATACCCCAACTAAAACTCGGCAAATAATTTGAATAGATATTTCCCCAAAGAACATATTCAAGGGCCTAATAAGTACACAAAAAGATACTCAACATCATTAGTTATTAGGGAAATTAAAATCAAAATTATAATGAGATAGCACTTTATACCTACTAGGATGGTTATTTTTAAAAAGACAAATAAAAACTAGCATTGGTGAGGATGTGGAGAAATGGGAACCCTAACCCAGGTGTGGTGGTATGCACTTGTAGTCCTGGCTACTCAGAAGGTTTAGGCAGAATTTCTGGGCACTTTAGCCCAGGAAATCCAGCCTGGGCAACACAGCAAAACCTTGTCTCTAAACAAAAAGAAAGAAAGAAAAGAAATTGGAATTCTAACAAGCTGCTGGTGAGAATGTAAAGCAGTACAACCACTTTAGAAAACAGTCTGGCATTTCCTCAAAAGGTCAAACATGGAGTTATCATATGATCCAATAATTCCATCCCTCGCCATGTAGCTAAGAAAAATGAAAACATATTTCCACAGAAAAATTTTCACATAAATATTCACAGCAGCACTACTCGTAAGAGCCAAAAAGTGGGAACAGCCCAAAAGTTCATCAACTGATAAATGGATAAACAAAATGTGGTATTTATACAATGTGATATTATTTGACCATATTATGCTAACTGAAACATATTCTAATTGAAAGAAGCCAGTCATGAACACTACATATATATGTTTCATTTACATAAAATGTTCAGAGTTAGAAAATCTATCGAAACAGAAAGATCAGTGGTTGTCTAGGGCCGGGGAGTGGGGGGGATTGGGAGTGACTGCTAATAGTTATAGACTCTCACTTTCATCACTTTTGGAGTGACTAAGGTATTCTGGAATTAGTGGTGATGGTTGCACAACTCTATGAACATACTAAAAACCATTTAAGTGCACATTTTAAATGAGTGAATTGTGTGGAATTATATCTTAATAAAGTTGTTGCCAAAAAAGAGGTGAAATAAAGACATTTTTAGGAGGAAAAAAACCCAGAGAATTATTTGCCAGCAGTTCTGCACTGTAAGAAATGCTAAAAGAAATTGACATCAGATGGCAACTTATATCTACAGGAAAGAATGAGGAACAGTATAAATAATAAACATGTAGGTAAAGGGTACAAATAAGTATTTCTTCTTCTTTAATTTATTTTAAAATATATGACTGTTTAAAGCAAAAAATGTAACACTATCATTGGGCTTAACACATACATAGATGTAATATTACTCAGCTACCTATTTTAAAAAAATACATCTTATAAGGAAGAGTATGCTTCTTGTTAATAACATATCACAGAATAAGATAAAATGTAATTACCAACGTTAAATTAAAGTGGAAGATGCCATTATATGTACTATTAATGATTCCCAAGCTGGGAGCCAGTCCTCCTGATGTGAACACACTTAGCATTCCTTTTGATGCAATTTCATTTTCAGTTTGGAAGAAACACTGGATTTTCTTTAGGAAAGAGCAAGAAAAAAAAACAACAACTAATAACCACTTGCTGCAGAGACACAAGTTAGTAGATCTAAAAGTGATTAGTAATTCCAGTTTCTAGTTAGAAAAAAAAATCTATTTATAAAATTATACTTTCAGAACTCAGTAACCTATTATGCTGGCATTATAAAGGTTTCATCTTTATAATAATCTTTTCTATCATAGAAATGGTCATTATTATTACATGTAGTAAACATAGACTCAAAGCAATATGTTATCACAAATGGAAGTTCTAATTTTATTAAAATTGTTATTTTGTGTCTAAATAAAAAAAGAAGCAACTGTATAAAGCAAACCTCATTTTACTGCATCTTTATTGGATATTTCCTAGTTTTGAGATGGTATATGAAAATGTAGCAATCAGGAATGGTGAATTTTACTGAAAACTAACAAGAGACAGATACCAAGAGCTTTATTTCAATTAGTTCTCCTAGTACTTAAGATCGCTTTGCGCAAGTTCCTTATCTGAGTTTTAGTTTTCCTAATCTAAAAAATGGGGAAATACATTCATTCCAAAAACATCTATTGAGCCCTTCCTATGAATGGTGCTGGGAATGCAGATGTGAATAAAACAGACAGAACCCTCTGCCCCTGTGGAATTAACATTCTAATGGAGATTGGCAGGGAGACAAACTGGATGGAGAGATTGGTGGATGGATTGGTAGAGAATGAAGGAAAAGATAGAAAAAATGAAATGAATATAGAATACATTATAAGAACGAAGCAGGAAAGGGAGGTTGACAGTGCAGGAGTTTGGGAAGGCAGTACAATTTTTAACAGGGTTATTAGCAAAAAAAGAAACAATAGTACTTTCCTCAAATAAGATTAAATGTGTAGATTAAATGTCATAATGAACATTAAACATTTTTTAAAAAATGCCTGATACACATAGACACTTTATAAATGTTAGCTATCACTTCTAATACTACTGCTGCTAGAACTACTGTACTACAACTATCCAAAAAGTAGGTTATAATTCCCATTTTAGAAGAAGAACTGAGGGTCAGAGAGTTTAGGTAACCTGCCCCAGGACACACAGACCATAAATGGCAGAACCAAGACTGGACCCCAGCTACGTAAGTCCGTCTTCTTCCAAAGCCCATTCTTTTTCCATAACATATAACAACAAATCAGAAATGCATTTTTGGCTCAGAGAGCATACACTTCTCAATAGTTGTATATATAAAGCTTAAATACATAAGCATATCAAGAGGAAATTGTGGCCTAAGTCAAAGCAGGCTTAGGAATAAGTACATTTGTTCTCATGGAGTCTTTTTCTTTGTTTTCATTATATTTATCATAAATTTTTAGATAGTCTGTGCATTTTTTATTAACGTATATTTTTGTTAGTATTTGCTGCATGATCTTGATAGCATGCTTTATTTTACTCTGTTGTGTGTGTTTTTAAAAAGTCTCCCATTATTTGAATCAAAGGATCATATCATTCCTTACCCAAAATGACAACTTCAATGTGGTACTTGTTATAGAAAGGCAAGACAGATTTTCAAGGTCATGTGAGGTAGCTTTCCTTCTCTAATAGGCTACATCTGTCAGACTTCAAAAGGCCAAATCAACTCCACTAAAAAGCGGAGGGAGGAGGCATCATTTTAAAAAAGAAAGAATAAAAGCAAAAACACACAGGATACTCTATGGCTAAGTGAAGTAGTGAAGTATTTTACCTGCTCCAAGTAGACATACACTAGCAAAGACAGAAAATATTATTTATATAGAATTTTCCTCCCCAAATCTGAACGTAGTAGAGGGTATTTGGAAGGAATACAGCGCTATTGGTTTTACACATGGACTCTAAAGGAACGTGAAGGGTTATAACACATGCTATCAGCGGACCTTACCAAGTTTCCTGAGAAAAGAAATAACTTGATTATTTCAGTCTCTTGAGGGAACCCTTTGCTAGAACATGCAAAGCGTTTCTCTGTATCACCTAAATAATAAAATATATATATATTAGATCACTGATAGAATACTGTCCATAAAAATACCATGTTTCTAAAAATGACAAAATATTTTTAAGGAATAAGAATTATAATTGTACATTTTAAATTCACTTTAGGTAAAATTCAAAATTTCCCCCTTGTTTTTCTTTTTACACATACGCTATCAGGCATGTTTAAAAAGGGAAGGTTTGGCTGAAGCACTAATATAACTCACGCTAGACCATGACACAAAAGTTTTAGAGGTAGACAAAAACCAGTTCTTGACACTTCAGCGCCTCACCTGGAGGGTATAGAAGGATCCAGAATTGGTGACTGCAGAGAGAATTTGTGTTTTGATAGAGAGGTACTGAATGAAGATGTTGGGAGGAGGACCCCTTCTACTTATTTACCTTGTGTCTGAGGCAAGAGGGTCTGATGGGCACACTAAAAAAGTAACATGTATCCCTGCAGTTTGGGGCGCAAACTCAGACTCCTACTTAGAAAATCTAGAAGGTAAGAGATGATTTGGTGGACAGAACAGGATATGGTTTGTTGAGAAAGAGATGGGTATGTTAATGATATAGACAGGAGACAGAAATACTGGGTAGAAGAGGCAAAGGCCCCATCCTCAAGCCTGGAAACCCACAGCCCTAATGAAAACAGGCATTTCTGTTTTCGTGTACAAAAGTTGCCTATCAGCCTACCACGCCCCCTATCCTATACCCATATAAACCCCAGACCCCAGGCCTCAGAGCAGACAAGTAGACAAGCAAGGAGATGAACAGAAGAGCAGAAGAATAGCAGAGAGAAGAGAAGGAGCGTCTAAATGCCAAGAGGAGTTCTGCTGGGGAAGGTCGGAGAGGCCAAAATCCAGGGGAAGATCATCTTCCCACACCATTCCCCTTCTAGCTCGCCATCTATCCAGCTGACAGCCACCTCAGGACATTCAATAAAACCCCTGCATTCATCCTTCAAGTCCATGCGCAAACTGATTATTCCTGGATGTCAGACAAGGACCTGGGTACCAAGAAGGCACTGAGCTGGTTAACACTTAAACGGCCCATGGATAGCAAGGCTAAGAGGGCACACTGTAACACACACCCACTTGGGCTTCAGGAGTCACAGGCTTGCTCCCACCCATGGATGCTGTCATGGAGCCAGAGCCCAGGCGTGCTCGTCCGGCTCCTGCACCTGCCCATCTGCATGGTCCCCATCCCATAAGGGGTTTGAGTGCCAGAACAGCCACACCCCTGTATGTCCTGCAAGAGGGGCCAGGGAACTCTCCCATTTCATTAAGAGTCCTGCACAACCAAAATTTACTGGGGCAAAAGATGGATGAATGCTTCCTGTGATCCAGATATAGGTCACTGGTGAAAAAGAACTAACTTAGGGTCATCTAGGTTCCTGTCCTCAAAGGTCTCTCTGAACGGCAACTGGCTGTCAGCAAAAAGTATTTGAAGGCATAGACAAAGAAATAAGTGACCAGTGGGAATGAAGAAGTTTTTGCCTTTGTTAGAAGAACTGCGGATAAGAGATTCCCGGTAATGTGAGGGAGGGGAAGGGGCTATGAAGGACTCATTCAAGTGCCTAGAGATCAAGGGTCAGCTTTACACATCTGCTGGAACTTGAAAGTGCAAATGTCAGATGGTCCCCTCAGAACCAGTTAGGGCAGAACTGTGCTATTTCCTCCCACATCTCCCTCCCTTTCTACAACGCTGGAGCAGGAAGGGTCAAAACCTAAAGTTGATGAGACAATGAAAAGGAATCTAAACACTAGGTGGAGAGAAGGGAAAGTTGATCTTAGCCTTTCTTCCTCACCTATAGGCTTCCCACCAGCACAGGCCCAGACAGGAAACAGGGAAGAAACTTCAATTATAAAATAAGAGTTAAATTTGACTTGTACATGGGCTTGGATATTTTAATTACAACAATTACAATGCAAAAGTGTTTTAAAATTTCAAATGCTCAGAGAACTGATTTTGGCTCAAGGGGAACATGTGCAGATTTGTTACAAAAGTATATTTTGTATACTAAGTTTTGGAGTACAAATGAATCTGTCTCCCAGGTAGTGAGCACAGTGCCCAACAGGTAGTTTCTCAGCCCCTCCCTGATCCATTTCTCCTGTCCCTCATATTCCCCAGAGTTTATTGTTCTAGGAGAACTGTGTGAATCATCCAATTGTAACAAAAAAAATCTTGGTTCTGGCCCAAATATTCATCCAGTGACAGAGGAAGAACCATGACAAAGATTGGATTTAAATAGGAGGTGAAAATAAATTTAATTTATAATTGAATGCTACTCATTCTGTTTGTATAATGTAATGATTGCGATGCTATTATTGAAATTCTATAAGTAAACATATCTTTACAAATATCACAAATATGCAAAGTATACAAATATTTCTGGAGGTTATAATGTTAAACAGTTTTCAGAGTACTTTCAACTTACACAATCACTTTGCCCATACTTGACAATGCTATCAGACCCATTTTTTAAAGCTATAATTTGATTGTGAAGTCCAAATCACTTCTCTGTTTAAAAATCTTCACTGACACACCCTTACCTCATGAATTAAACTCCTTAAATGGTGAGAGGCTAAACAGAAGGAAACTAACTCCTTTGAATAACATACTTTGAGCCATTAAAGCTCAAATGGGTTGAGCTGGATTTAGATGTTATTTTATGAAATTCCCACAATACCTTGGGCCATATATATTACTGTCTCCTCTTTAAAGAAGAGGATATCAAGCTCAAAGTTCATATAACTAACAACAGTGGGCCAGACTGGAACCAAGTTGTTTCTGACTCTAAGGGCCATCCTCTCTTTATCCCCCTACACACTCTTTCAATAGTTAAATCCATTTTGTCAGTCTCCCCTGCACACAACCTCATCCATCACCTCTGAAATGCATGGGGTTCTCTCTACTTCCATTCTCTGCCTCAAATTTTAATACATTTTAAGATCCAGTTCAAATAGAAATTGTTTTTGTTTGTTTGTTTGTTTGATATAGGGTCTTGCTCTGTCACCCAGGCTGGAGTGTAGTGGAGTGGTCTTGGCTCACTGCAACTTCTGCCTCCTGGGGCTCAAGCGATCCTCCCACCTCAGCTTCCTGAGTAGCTGGGACTGACTACAGGTGGGTACCACCACACCTGGCTAAATTTTGTATTTTTTATAGAGAAAAGGTTTTGCCATGTTGCCCAGGCTGGTCTCCAACTTCTGGGCTCAAGGTATCCTCCTGTCTCGGCCTCCCAAAGTGCTGGAATTACAGGTGTGAGCCACTGCACCTGGCCAAAGAGTTTTTTCTAACACTCGTCTCATTGCAACTAGTTGATTTGTCCTCTGCACTTTGGTATCATTTTGTGAATTGTGTACTCATATCAACAGAATCTTTTGGGCTTGCGTGGCAAAAACAGAGGCAGAGATACTGTGGGGAGAGATAGAGAAACAATTTCCAAGTTTTCTAACTTTCCCTCCACGGACCCCTTTGCCTAGAAATTCTCAGATTATAGAGTTTGCTAGATTCTGTTACAATAATAAAACACAGAAAATTACTCTTTTGCAAGCTTCTAAAGGAAAGATGTGCCAGAAAAGTTATATTTTCAACAGTATGTGACTTCTTTAACAAGAATCATGATATAAAGGGAAACCACACAAGTGTAACCACCAATGAAATGCCTGCTCTGACTACAATAAAAATCCACTGTGGGACAAATGTATAGAAAAAAATACCATTTATGAAAATCATTCATTGCCCTATTCACAGTTATACAACCACAACAGTCCCCCTTTTTCTGTGATTTCACTTTCCACAGTTTCAGTTACCTGTAGCCAATCATAGTCCAAAAACATAAAGTGGAAACTTTCAGAAATAAGCAATTTATAAGTTTTACATTGTGCACTGTTCTGAGTAGTGTGATAAAATCTCATGCCATTGGCCAGGTGCGCTGGCTCACGCCTGTAATCTCAGCACTTTGGGAGGCCAAGGCAGGTGAATGATGAGGGCAGGAGTTCAAGACCAGCCTGGCCAAGATGGATGAAACCCCATCTCTAGCCAGGCATGGTGGTGTGCACCTGTAATCCCAGGTACTCGGGAGGCTGAGGCAGAGAACTGCTTGAACTCGGGAGGTGGAGGTTGCAGTGAGTCGAGATCACACCACTGTACTCCAGCCTGGGTGACAGAGTGAGACTCCATCTCAGAAAAAAAAAAAAAAGTCTCATGCCATCCTCCACCATCCAACCCAGGATGTAAATTATCACTTTGTCCAGCATATCCATACTATATGCTACCTGCCTATTAGTCACTTAGCAACTACCTAGGTTATCAGATCAACTGTCCCGATAACACAGTGTTTGTGTTCAAGTAATCTTATTTTACTCAATAAAGTCATTTCACAAGGCCTATGTCATTCACCTTACTTCATCTCATCACACAGGCATTGTATCATCTCACATCATCACAAGAAGAAGGGTGAGTAGAGTACTAAGATATTTAGAGACAGAGAAGAAAGACCACATTCACATAACTTTTACTACAGTATATTGTTCCACTTGTTTGATTTTAATAATAGTTATTGTTAATCTCTTACTATGCCTAATTGATGAGTTAAACTTCATCATACATATGTATGCACAAGAAAAAACAGTATATATAGGGCTTGGTACTCTCTGCAGTTTCAGGCATCCACCGCGGGTTCCTTGCAGGTAAGAGGGACGACCTTACAGCAATGAAGTTGAAAACAAAAGCAGCAAAAGTGCTTTCCATCTCTCTCTCCCCACCACTGCTGCTTCAAGGGACGAGGGCATGCCACATCAAAATATGCCACTTTGTCACATTGATTATTTTGAGCCAAAGGTAATCAAGAAACAGCAGGTGCACCTAAAGCAGGACAAATCTCCCATGATAAAGGTACCCTCCCTGTACCTTTCTCAGAACCATAAAAGTCCTACTGACTAATTCAATCTGTGTGTTACTTTTAGAAAACTCTTTTCAACCTCAATCCACTAGCCTTATAATTCAGTTTGCATTCATACAATGCAACCATTCATGGAGGAAATAATTTTAAAATGTCTCTTCAAATAAAGTTTTGCAAGTATAAAATTAAACTTTAAATATTCTACGACTTTAAAGTGATAAAATACTGTAACCAGAGAAAAGTTTCCATGTACACAACTTGATAACAATAGGTTCACAATGATATTAGAAGCCGCTAGACCAGAGTATAATTGACAATATTGGGGAACAGTTGGAAGATAAGATAAAGAAGAAATACTAAAAGAAAAAATTTTTTTACTGTAAATAAGGAAGGGACACAAATAAGAACTCCTGAGAAGGAAATAGAGAGTAAGACAGTCTGAAACTTACCTTTATTATATACTATTCCTGATGAAAATTCAAATATGCTCAAAAGCAAAACTGAAACATATATAAGTGGCAATTCCATCTGTTGGAATAAATAAGAATTATTTTCTTCAATTACTCTGAACATATTTTTGAATTCCTTTTGCTATAAACAACTACAAAGTAGTAAAGAAATAATCTCAACTTAATATTCTTAATATTTCACACTATGTGACAAAAGCAGACAACACAACAGTTGACTAAGCTCTAAATTTACTTCCTACTTGGTATTAAAGGTAAATTTATAGATATAGTTATTACAAACTAGAAAAAGAGATGTGACTCAGGTTTTCCTTCAGCGTAGGTAACTTTTAGAGAGGTAAGATAAATTACACAGCTATGTAAAACAGAGCCTGAATTGATGAGGACTCTGAGGATGACACAGCTGTAACTTAATCTAATATTTTGACGACATTGCTTTTGGGGAAGATAATTCACATGGTCCTGAGTATCCCTGCACATTCTCATTGAGTGTGCCAAGAATGCAAAGCCCTGGATGCTGTTCATCTCAGGCTTGTGTTTGCAGCCATCAGTCTTGACGGATGAGGTAAGGCATCCTGGACAACAGCAGGCTTGTTTCCATGGTGAATAGCCTAATCTCACTGTAACTCTCCTGTAATGCACTCTACTATGTGTATAAGCATCTGTTATGGACTCAATTTTCTACCCCCAAAATTCTGAAGTTGAAGTCCTAACCATCCATGCATACCTCAGAAGGCAATCATGTTTAGATACAGGATTTTTAAAGAGGTGATGAAGTGAAAATAAAGTCATTCGGGTGGGCCCTCATCTAATAGGACTGGTATCCTCAGAGAAGAGGAAATTTGGACGTAGGGAGGGTGAAATGAAGACACAGAGGGAAGACATTCAGAGAGAAGATGAAGTGAAGACACAGGAAGAAGACAGCCACCTATAAACTCAGGAGAGAGGCATGAACAGATCCTTCCTCATGGCCCTCAGAAGGAATTAACCCTACCAACACCTTGATCTCAGATTTCTAGCTTCCAGAACTGTGAAAAAATAGATTTCTGTTGTTTAAGCCACCCAGTGTATGGCCCTTTGTTACGGCAGCCCTAGCAAACTAACATGGCATCCATGATGAATTTCACCTCTTAAGGAACTTGGGGGACAGAGGGTACTAGAGTGAGCAACGTGTGGACACTCTGACTACTGCTTTTGCTGTTAGTAATAAAATCCTTTTACTCTGACCTAGGAGTCTTGTGTCTTTTGCCAGCATCCAAGAAAACAGGAACAGACTAACTTGCCAACTCTAAGTGGAATAGAATCTCAGATCTTTGTGCAGTTCCTGACAACTGCTGGGTAAATTAAATGTAACTGGTGTTTTTCCTTCATCAAAACTGACTTGCTTATTAAATACATTTAACTGACAGTAGAAAGCTCAAACAGTTTGATTTTTGAATTCATTCTTACTACATTAACAGGGGAGAACTGAAGGTTTTTAGTGAATTTTAAAAAATCATCTTAGAAAACAACTTGTTTTCACAAGGTAAGAGGAAACAAATAATAGATTAAAATTCTATCAGCATGGTGCAATGCTCAAGCATATTTTTGGTGTAAGAATGAATTTAACATTACGTGGAGACATTATCACAGTTAAACTCTGAAAATAGTGCTTTTACCAGAAAAATCTTATATCACTTTGCTAAACATTGAAATTAAATGACATAACACCATTATTAGAATCTTTATGCCTCTTCATGGGTCATCTGTGCAAATTCGAGAGAGTTAGTATGAAGTATGTGGTGGAAATTCTGGTTTTAATGTCAGCAAGCTTGTTCTGCAAGCTTTGCTATCTGCCATCCTGCAAGCTCAAGAATTTCTGCTACCTACTGGTTTCTTTAACTCTTTGGGGCATAGCTCTAATCTCATTCTTCTTATTTTCCCTTCAATACTACAACGTTTCCTTATTTGATACTATCTTCTTTCAACTTTCAGCTCGTGATTAAAGACATAGACTTTAGCCTAAGATGAACTCTGTCCATCGAAATATTTGATTTTTAGCAAGCTATTTAACTTCTTGGAGTTCATATTCTATTCAGTAAAATGGGGATAACAGGCACTTCACAGCGTTGTTGTGAGAATTAAATGAAAAATACCTAAAAATATCTAAGTTATTGTATACAGAATAAGCACTTGACAAGTATTACCTCTGAATTCCACATCTCTATACACTGCAGCAACTTCATTATCCTCATCACACTTCCCTACTGACCTACTTAGCAGTTAAATTACTCCCAGTTATCATTCCTTTGCAGTTATTATAAGTTTTACATAATTATTGGATACAAGTCATGTATCTGGGCATTTTCTCTTCTCTGGCACCAAATAAACATCGGGAATTGCCCCATTGAAGGAACCTATCTCCTCCCCTAGTTGGTTCATTTGTAGTTACTCCATTACTATGGAATAGTGATCACACTATAAATTCATACTCTAGCAGAGTCCTTATTTTAATATTTTTTACTGTAATTACCTCTTTAGGAGATGCCCAACTAGTTATGTTTTTCTTTTTTATATTTTGTCTAAGTTTTCTTCCATATAGACTGAGTAGAAAGACCCAAAGTTAGGAGCCGAGTTTTCCCTATTGACTGGCTTAGCAACTCTAGTCACCTTTGGTAACAGCCAATCAGCAGCTACCAAGTACAGAAGCATGCTTAGAAATCTAAAGGACAGGCAGTTGGAAATTCCAACTGCCTCTTTCAGAGCACCACAGGGCACTCTCTTTAAAAACTGATGAGAGGTGGAGTTTCTGCAAACCTACCATCTTTAATATAACATTCATCTAGATAGGATCAGAAACCTACATATGGTTATCTATAAAATACTTCAATTATCATATGATCATTGAATGCCTGGGGAAAAACATAAATGCTAAAAGCTCATGCTAACTGCATACAATGAGGTTTAAAAGGAGGCAATCTGTCAAAGAGGAGAAGCTTCATAACTGGGTCTTGAAAGAAGAGTGGGACTTAAAAAAATAGAGAAGGCCTTATTGACAGGTAAACAGACAAGCAAATACACAAAGTTAGGAATGAGCTGTGGATGCACAGAGACAGTGAGACTGAATGGCATGCCAGTTTGTCCTCCGTATTCGTGTTGCATGACTGTCCTTAATGTGGTTGTATGTGCTTACTAAGGCTGCCTTTGATTAAGTACCGAGTGAGCTGAGGTTGAACCTTTCTGTCTTACCCAGCGCCCTGACTAGTCATGAATGGTCACAGAGGCTGATACATAACTTTTTGATAATGATGACAATAAAACCTGTTTTATACTCGGGTTGTCCTTCAGAAGTCCCTTCACATGGCCATGTAAAACCTGCTTTACCCTCATATCATGAAATATGTCTGGTGTCTGGGTTTAATCTATTCCTGGAAGAGCCCACATCAGAAATATATCTCTCTCACCCTTTCTGGTGACCTTGACCTGAAGAAGAACCTGAAATAGTGCACAAAACACAACAAAATATCTCTCCTTATACAGACTCAGTTCCCAGAAACTCGGAGCTCTCTTTCCATTTCCCACTAGGGAAGGTGATAAAGCTTTAATGGAAGAAGCTGTAGCTTTCAGTTACCATAGCAACACTGCTACACATTAAAAAAAAGTCTGAGCAATACTGAGGGTACACATTGAAGGCTCTAAAAAGAATGATGAAGCAGTTGACATTTGCCTTATATTCCCCCAGCAACCCCTTAGTTTTCTTTTCCTCATTTGCCCCCCATGTGATGTTTCCTCACTTATGAAAGAGTAAAGGACCTGCTTTCAGTCACAGTCACTGATGAATTACACTTTGATGTGAGTACCATGACTACTCCCACAGTAGGTGATTTATCTGTAACAGTGGAATGAAAGGGGTTCTTCTCCCTGAAAAACAAATTATGCATTAGGCTTCTGTTTAGTCAGGAGGATGGGGGCAAGGGAATGGGCTGATTGAAAGGATGACTTTGACTTTTTTTGTAATTTTTTGCTGGCTATAACAGTGCTATTACATGTGAAAAATAAAAACAAATACAGAGAAGTTAATTACCCATAAATCAACAACCAGATATAACCACTGTGGACATCTTGACATTTCTCGAATCTGTTTCCTCTGCATTTATACATCCTTCTTTCAGTCATTGTTATTCTGACCATTTTCTCGTGTAACTCAAGTGTTTTATTTAAGTCTTCCCAGTTGTAGATCTAAAAATAATGGTACTTAATTTACTTAAACATAAAATATTGTGCTATTTCCAGTGTCTTCTTTTTTGAAAAATGTGGTAATGAATAATCCTAAACAAAATTATTTTCCTACATTTAAAAGTAGTTCCTTAGGATATGAACATGTTTAAGACTCTTGGATGTATATTAACAAATTGCTTTCCAGAAATCCAGCAGTGAAAATTAGATATAATCTGAAATAATTTGATACATTAAAAAATCTCATTTTACTTTTTTCAATATTGGTGCAACTGAACACTTAAAAATATGCTTGTTTGACATTTTTTCTTCTATAAATTATCCGGGCATGTTGTTAACCATTTTCTACTGGTAATTTAGTGTTTTACTTGTGAAATGGTAAAATAACCCCTTGCAATATTTAACGTAAATATTTAACTCAATTTGTCATTTAACAATTTTATTTATACATTTTTCTCATCTTTATTTATTTATTTGAAATGAAGTCTTGTCTCTGTCATCCAGGCTGGAGGGCAATGTCGCAATCTCAGCTCACCCCAACCTCCGCCTCCTGGGTGCAAGTGATTCTCATGCCTCAGCCTCCTGAGTAGCTGGGACTACAGGCGTGCGCCACCACACCCGGCTAATTTTTGTATTTTTAGTAGAGACAGGGCTTCTCCATGTTGGCCAGGCTGGTCGTGAACTCCTGACCTCAGGTAATCCGAATGCTTCGGCCTCCCAAAATGCTGGGATTATAAGCGTGAGCCACCGTGCCCTGCCTTCTTATCCTTTTTATGTGAGAAATTTTAAAGACTCAAAAAGTTCAAAGACTAAGATAACGAGGATGTTTCAGTCATCCAAGATTAACATCACGCCCAGTTTTTAAGACCTTTTTATTATGGGATGTGCCAAACATTGGGGGAAAAGTAGAATTATATATTATATGTATTATATTATAGTACAATACAAAATAGAATACTATTGTCTTCTATTTTGTATAATTGCCTACCTTTGGTTTTGTTTCATCTATACTCTCTTTCACTCACGTCCTCCTCCAGTATTATTTTGTTGTTTTTTGGTTGTCGTTGTTTTTTGAGGCAGTCTTGCTCTGTCACCCAGGCTGGAATACAGTGGTCTGATCCCGGCTCACTGAAACCATCCGCCTCCTAAATTCAAGAGATTCTCTTGCCTCTGCCTCCCGAGTAACTGGGATTATAGGTGTGTGCCACCACATCCAGCTAATTTTTAGTAAAGATGGAGTTTCTCCATGTTGGTCAGGCTGGTCTCAAACTCCTGGCCTCAAGTGATCCATCTGCCTTGACCTCTCAAAGCACTGGGATTATAGGAACGAGCCACCACACCCAGCCTGCAGGATTATTTTGAAGATATCCTAGACAACTGTATATATTTCAGTATGTATTTATAAGAGAAAATGACTTTTTTTAAAGAAAAGAAAACCACAATACTATTTCACACCTAAAAATAATAGTAAGTCCCAGATATCTACCCAGCGACTGTTTATATTTCCTCAGTTACCTCATTCACAAAATTTTTTATGGTTGTATGAATCACGATCCAATAAGGTTCAAACTTTGCCACTGGTTGATGTATCTCTGAGGTGTTAAAATCTATAAGTAATTTTCTTTTCACCTCCCCCTTCACCCCATCACTTTTTTTTCTCTCGCTTTTTCCTTGAAACTCATTAAAGAAGAAGTTAGCTGTGAGGTGTTTCCCACAGTTTGGATTTTGCTGAGTGCATCATTATGGTCTCTTTTTACATCATAAGTTTATCATAATGTTTTGTAAATTGTTAAGTAGATTTAGAGGCTTGATCAGATGCAGGTTTAATTTTTTTGTCAAGAACATTTCATGGGTGGTGTTGGGTACTTCCATCAGGAGGCATCTAAAGTGTGGTTAGCTCTCTTTTTGTGATGTAGCAGCCATCATTTATTGCCTAAATCTATTAAATTCATTAGAGGCTGCAGAGTGATGACATATTATCATTTCTTCTTTACTTATTAGCTGGAATACTTTTACAAAGATAACTTTTCATTCATCAACTATTTGGTTACTCAGAGGTACAATTCCTAAGAAGAGACAAATGCTTCATTCTTTTCCTTCATTTACCATTTTGAAAATAATGAATTGATTCCCTAGGATCCTCATAGAGGCAACCAATAAAGTTCATTTTTGGTATCATTATGAACTCACAGGTTTCCATTTAAACATATTTAATGTATTTCTATCATTATTGTTATTATCCTTATTGATGCTCAAGGTGTCTAATTTTAACAGGTATGGTCCTTCCGAAGTTCACTTCTGAGTCTTTTTGACATGACCCTAGTCATTTTTGACAGTTTCCTTCTTTCCTTAAAAGACAAGATACTCTACATTCACCTTCTACATTTCCTGCCCTAGACATGGACTCAGTCATTTCTCTATATAATTCTGATTCCTTTTACTGGAAAATTGTAGTTAGAAGCCATAGTTTTGGGAGTTTGGCCAGTCTTTCTTTTCTTTTCTTTTCTTCCTTCCTTCCTTCCTTCCTTCCTTCCTTCCTTCCTTCCTTCCTTCCTTCCTTCTTTCTTTTTTCCTTTCCTTTCCTTTCCTTTCCTTTCCTTTCCTTTCCTTTTCTTTTCTTTCTTTCTTTCTTTCATAAATATAAAAAACCTGGCTGGATACAGGCTCACACTTGAAATCCCAGCACTTTGGGAGGCCAAGGCAGGCAGGTAACTTGAGGCCAGGAGTTCGAGACCAGCCTGGCCAACATGGTGAAACCCTTCTGTACTAAAAATACAAAAATTAGCTGGGCGTGGTGGCACACGCTGTAGTCCCAGCTACTTGTTAGGCTAAGGGCAGGAGAATCACTTGAACCCAGTAGGCAGAGGTTGCAGTGAGCCGAGATCGTGCCATTGCACTCCAGCTTAGGCGACAGAACAAGATCTGTCTCAAAAAGACGAGAGAGAGAGACAGAGAGAGAGAAAGCAAGCAAGCAAGCAAGCCTTATGTAAGATAGATGGTGGCCACCTAAAACTTAATTTCTCCATATATTCTTTTAAAAGTCCTATAATAAGAGGAGAATTAATAAAACAACTCATAGCACAACTGGGAGGTGGAGATTACTAACAACTTTAACTTGCATATAAGTAGGAAAAGAAGCATATGAAACCAGAGGGACCAACTCCAGAGTCCACACCAAAGTGAAGTTGGGTAGAGGTTGTGCGGAAAAGAACAGCAGCAGTGGAGCAGCGGTGGAATCCAGATTAAATCTTCTCTAATGAAGTTCTGCCTAAAAGAGAAAATACACTGAGAATGGGGTTGAGAACTGGTGGACTAGAACACTGCCTTGAAAATCTTTGTGCGGTTCAGGAAAGCCTCATTCTAAAGGTGAGGTAGATGTTTTGGAAGGGGGAGAAATGTTTGGATGTTTTATGGTGAAGAAAAAAGCAAGCAAGCAATAAAGACTAAAGGTCTTACAGAAAAAAAAGAGAACCAGAAGCTGGGAAAACACACCTACTCCACCCACAAAACTTCCATGTATAAAATTGAACTTTACTGTAACAACAGAAAAGGATGCCTTTGAATTGAGAAGCCTAGGTACACCCTCAAATTCTGCCCCTTACCTTCAGGCTTCTCCAAAACAAGAGAGAAAAAAAATTGGCATTCCAAAAAGAACACAAAATGACAGACAGTATCATACAAAGCTATTAGAGGGTAGAAAATGAGGCTGGGCACAGTGGTTCATGCCTGCAAATCTCAGCACTTTGGGAGGTCCAGGTGGGAGGATCACTTGAGCCCTCAAGTGGGAGGGCTCAAGTGGGAGGGCTCAAGTTGGAGGATCACTTGAACTCAAGTGGGAGGATCACTTGAGTTCAAGATCAGTCCCGGCAACATAGCAAGAGTCCATCTCTACAAAACAATTGAAAAACCTGGCCCACTGGGTGCGGTGGCTCACGCTTGCAATCCCAGCACTTTGGGAGGCCGAGGTGGGTGGATTACAAGGTCAGGAGATCAAGATCATCTTGACTAACATGGTGAAACCCCATCTCTACTAAAAATACAAAAAATTAGCTGGACGTGGTGGTGCACACCTGTAGTCCCAGCTACTTAGTAGGCTGAGGCAGAAGAATCACTTGAACTTAGGAGGTGGAGGTTGCAGTGAGCCTAGATCGCACCACTACACTTCGTCTCAAAAAAAAAAAAAAAAAAAACTTAGCCAGGCATGATGCATGCCTATAGTCCTGGCTGCTTGGGAGGCTGAGGCAGGAAGATAGCTTGAGCCCAGGAGCTTGAAGCTGCAGTGAGTCATGATCACCCCACTGCACTTAAGCCTGAGTGACACACCAACACCCAGCTAGAGAAAACTGACACAACACTTCAACTTGAATTAAGTACGTTAAATTAATAATATTCTTTTTTTTTTTTTTTTTTTTTGTTTGAGACAGAGTCTTGCTCTGTCGCCCAGGCTGGAGTGCAGTAGCGTGATCTCGGCTTACTGCAAACTCTGCCTCCCGGGTTCACGCCATTCTCCTGTCAGCCTCCAGAGTAGCTGGGACTACAGGTGCCCGCCACCATGCCCGGCTAATTTTTTTTTGTATTTTTAGTAGAGACGGGGTTTCACCATGTTAGCCAGGATGGTCTCAATTTCCTGACCTTGTGATCTGCCCGCCTTGGCCTCCCAAAGTGCTGGGATTACAGGCGTGAATCACTGTGCCTGGCCAATAATACTCATATTTTTAAAATCACGTTGAATAATTAGTTCAAAATAACTCAGAATAGGACATAGAACAAATAGGAAGATATGGAATGAGAGTTGACCAAACTCAGGAAATGGAAGAAAAGGACAAAATAATCTCATTAAAAAAGATAAAGATTAAATATCAAGGTGCCCAAAAGAAAATAGTTTTGACCACAAACATAAGGATCATGAAGGAGAAGAATGGAAACCATCAAGAGAACACAATTAAATAAGGAAAAAGATAAAAGTATCAGAGAAAAAGTAGTAAGTAAGACAACAGGAAAAGAAAATCCAACATCTTCCCCAAACTAAAGAAAGTACAAGTATACAGACTGAAAATATTTAAACAATGCCAACATGAAGAATAGAAAAAGTTCATACTGAGTCACACCTGATGAAATTTCAGAACAAGGATAAAGGTTCTCAAAAACTTGCAGAGAGAAGTTCCTACTAAAGGAACAGAATCAGACTGGCATGAGTCCTTATCTGCAATATTGAATGATGGAAGAAAATGTGAGCAATGCTTTCAGAATCCTAAAGGAAAAATAAATGATTTCAATCTATAATTCTATAATCAAAGAAAGTATGAGAACAAAATAAAGACATTTTACTCATGCAAAGTATGATGACCATATGTTGTATTCTGGCTGATCAGCATCCATTCCACCAGTCTTTGACAGTGAGTTTTTTATTTTGGGGGACTTGCCCTCCTTTTGTAGTCTTGTGGGACTGTTAATCAAGGTACCCTGCCTTTCCATAGCCAAGTGGCAAGCTTATGATCCAAGCCAGAACAAGTAGGGCCCCCTTTCCTGGAGTGGGAATCCTGAGTATGGTGATCAAAAGACTGATGATAGTGAAAGTTGATTCTTGTGGCAGATTCCAAATAAGATTAATAAGTACTTTTTGCTATAACCCCCCTCTGGAGCTGCCTAACCTTTATGTTTTCTGAACTGGGTTCATCCATAATCTCTGAGTCTGTAAGCACCCCATTATCTTTCAATAAATCCCTTTTTAAAAATTAAGAGTCTACTTTTACTGTATTATCTGATTGCTACTACTAGGACTTAGAAATTTATATCCAATGAATTATTCTTGGGAAGTTATCTGAGGAATTGCAGCAAAACAAAAGACAGGGAACCCAGAGAGAATTGGAGACAATGACAGTTAAATTCTGGGAAGACAAGAGGGTAGCAAAACTAGAGAGTAACCAATCTAGATTGGAACAGGATGACAAAAAGCTCCAGTTGAAAAAATAAACAGAAAAAGAAAAAAAAATGGAGTATAAAGCATGATTTAAAAAAAACAGAAACACTTGAAGATACAAAAACACATAATTTTTACAAAATTCAACATTCCTTCATTATAAAAAATAACTATCAACAAATTAGGTATAGAAGGAATGTTGCTCAATACAGTAACAGTAATGCATGTT
Organism: Colobus angolensis palliatus; assembly: GCF_000951035.1. Taxonomy (NCBI): domain Eukaryota; kingdom Metazoa; phylum Chordata; class Mammalia; order Primates; family Cercopithecidae; genus Colobus; species Colobus angolensis. The sequence continues at coordinate 1,784,615 of NW_012116265.1, read as the reverse complement.
TTCAACAAACATGCCAAAAACACATAATGGGGAAAGAACAGTTTCTTCAATAAATGTTATTTGAGAAACTGGCTATCCACATGCAGAAGAATAGAATTAGACTCTTATCTCATTTCAGGTATAAAAATCATCTCAAAATGATTAAAGAATTGAACATAAGACCCAAAACTGTAAAACTACTAAAAGAAAACATGGGGGGAAACCCTACATTTATCTGGGCAATGATTTCTTGGATATGACCCCACAAGCACAGACAAAAAAGCAAAAGTAGACAAATGGGATTGTAACTAAAAATCTGCACAGCAAAAAAAAAAACAACAACAACAAAAACAAAAACAACAGAGTGAAGAGACAACCTACAGATAGGAAAATAATATTTGCAAATCATACATCTGATAAGGGGTTAATATCCAAAATATACAAAGCACTCAAACAACTCAGTGACAAGAAAACAAATAACCTGATTTTAAAATGGTCCTGGGCACAGTGGTGCAAACCTGTTGTCCAGTTACTCAGGAGACTGAGGCAGGATTGCTTGAGTCTAAGAGTCTGAGTTCAATCTGGGCAATATAGCGATATTCTGTGTTTAAAAGAAATTTCTTTTTAAAGAGGAAAGGGCCTGAATAGACATTTTTCAAAAGAAGACATACAAAATGGCCAACAAGTATATTTTTAAATGCTCAGTATCACTAATCATCAGAGAAATGCAAATTAAACCTGCAATGAAATATCGCTTCACACCTATTACAATGGCTATTGTTGGTGGGAATGTAAATTAGTACAGGTACATACATTTTGTATCAGTATGCATACATTTTGGAAAATGGTATTAAGATTCCTTTAAAAACTAAAAATAGAATTACCATATAATCCAACAATTCTGCTTTTGGATATATATACATATATACACACACACATACACACATACATATATATATATCTCCGAACAAAATGAAAACAGTATGTAGAAGAGATATCTGCATGCCCCTGTTCACTACAGCACTATTCACAATAACTAAGATATAGAAACAACCTAAGTGTTCATCAATGGATGAATTGATAAAGAAAATGTAGTGTATATACTATTTAGCTTTAAAAAGAAGAAAATTCTGGCAGGGTGTGGTGGCTCATGCCTGTAATCTGAGGACTTTGGGAGGCCGAGGCAGGCATATCACTACAGGTCAGGAGGAGTTCAAGACCAGCCTGGCTAACACGATGAAACCCCATCTCTACTAAAATACAAAAATTAGGGATTAGCAGAGGTTGCAGTGAGCTATAATTGCACCACTGCACTCCAGCATGGAGACACAGCAAGACTTTGTCTCAAAGGAAAAGAAAAGAAGGAGATTCTGTAATTTGCAACAACATTGATAAATCCAAAGGACAATGTGCTAAGTGAAACAAGTCAGGCACAGAAAGACAAATACCTCATGATCTCACTTATATGTGGAATCTAAAAAAGTCAAACTCATAAAAGGACACAGTAGGTTGACAGTTACCAGAGGCTTGTAATTGCTGGTGGCTATCAGGGAAACCCACCCCTGATATTCAACGTGGGTCCTTTTCTACTTTCCCTAAGTGTTGGCTGGTCTGAGAAATAAAGGGAAAGAGTACAAAAGAGAAATAGTACAAAAGTACAAAAGCTAGGTGTCCGGGGGAGACATCACATGTCAGCAGGTTCCGTGATGTTCCCTGAGCTGTAAAACCAGCAAGTTTTTATTAACGATTTTCAAAAGGGGAGGGAGTGTGCGAATAGGGTGTAGGTCACAGAGATCACATGCTTCATAAAGTAATAAAATATCACAAAGCAAATGGAGGCAGGGTGAGATCACAGGACCACAGGACAGGGGCAAAATTAAAATTGCTAATGAAGTTTCGGGCATGCATTGTCATTGATAACATCTTACCAGGAGACAGGGTTTGAGAGCAGACAACCGGTCTGACCAAAATTTATTAGGCCTAATAAGCCTGGGAGTGCTACGGGAGACTGGGGCTTATTTCATCCTTTATCTATGACTGTAAAAGACAGCCATCCCCAAAGCGGCCATTTTAGAGGCCTCCCCTCAGGGATGCATTCTCTTTCTCAGGGATGTTCATTGCTGAGAAAAAGAATTCAGTGATATTTCTCCTATTTGCTTCTGAAAGAAGAGAAATATGGCTCTGTTCTGCCTGGCTCACAGGAATTCAGAGTCTAAAGTTATCTACCTTGTTCCCTGAACATTGCTGTCATCCTGTTCTTTTTTCAAGGTGCCCAGATTTCATATTTTTCAAACACACATGCTCTACAAACAATTTGTGCAGTTAACGCAATCATCACAGGGTCCTGAGGTGACATACATTCTCCTCAGCTTATGAAGATGACGGGATTAAGAGATTAAAGACAGGGATAGGAAATTGCAAGGGTATTGATTGGGGAAGTGATAAACGTCCATGAAATCTTCACAATTTATGTTCAGAGACTGCAGTAAAGACAGGCGTAAGAAATTATAAAAGTATTAATTTGGGGAACTAATAAATGTCCATGAAATCTTCACAATTTATGTTCTTCTGCCATTGCTTCAGCTGGTCTCTCCGTTCGGGGTCCCTGACTTCCTGCAACAGGTAGCAGCATGGACAGAGAAAGGAGAGATGTTAATAAAAGAGTATAAGGACACAATATTCTTTTGTCTTTATTTTCTAATAAGTCTTTTATTTTCAGAATGTGCCTTTTTATAGACTCTTTTTATTTCATGTATATAATAACATTCTTTTCTGAGACTTAATAGCAGAGTTTTTGTTTTTGTTTTACTCTCCTTGCATAGTTTGATTCTGTAAGTCATTTTTCCTTTTTATTTTTTCTGGTTTCAATCTTTCAATTTTGAGACTTCTTAAACATCTCTCATGATCCTTGGTTTTCTACTCAGATTTAAAAGCAAGTTCTAAGAAGCTTATTTGAGGCACTGGATCCAAGAGAGGCCTATCAACTGTGAGTTTCACTGTAGCACATTCTGGAGAAGTTGTTTTACCGGGGAAGAATCTCAAGCAGGCCTTTTCTCTTTGGCTTCTCAAATTCCCTAGGTCTTCCATCTCCTTCCCAAGAGTACAGTCCTGGCTACTAGCATTCTGAGATGTCAATATGCAGTATTTCATTTTGTTCTCCTGTTTGCAATATGGCACCCACATTCTCAAATGTGCTTGATATCTACCAGGCCAGAGACCCTCTGTTTTAGCCTCTCCCAAAAAGAAACTTCCAATTTCTCCCTGAAAGGGGAAAGGGCAGCTGGTAGACTGTAGAGTACTGAGGAGATAATTTAAATACTTCTTACATGAGTATTCAAACAATCCTACTTTTGACCCCACTTTCATCTCCACTTCAAAATCTACTTAGTGCTGCGAAGTTCTGAGCCCTTTAGGGGGCTCTTGAGTACAAATCATGTTGCTTTTAATCCTTTCCAAAAGCCAGTTTATGATTCTGGCTTTCCTGCATCTGCTAATTTAGTTATCACTTATCCATTTGCTTTCTAGCTGTCTAAATTTTGTTCCTACTGTCAATTCTCCAGTTCTTTCTGTCCTTATGTGTTTATGCCACTTCAAAAGTCCCTTTAGTGTGTAGTTCAGCAGTGAGAATAAATATGTGTGTTCAAAACCAAGAAACAGAAATTCTAAATGTGTCACAAATTTAAGCAATTGATGGAGAGGGCTATGGTTTGGGTGTGTCACCTCCAAAATTCAGGTGTTGAAACTTAATGGCCATTGTGATAATATTAAGAGGTATGAGGTTGTTAGACCATGAAGGCTTTGCCTCAGAATGGGATTAAGACCCTTATAAAGGAGGCTTCATGCAGCACTCTGCTCCCTTGCCTTTCTGCCTTCTGCATGGGAGGACACAGCATTCTTCCCCTCTGGAGGATGCAACAACATGGGGCCATCTTGGAAGCAGAGAGCAGCCCTCACCAGGCATCAAACCAGTGGGAGACTTGACCTAGAACTACCCGGTCTCCAGAACTATGAGAAATAAATTTCCGCTTTGTATAAATTACTCAGTCTCATGTATTTTGTTAAAGCAGCACAAACAGACTAAGACAGAAGATAATTAAAAAGAGATCCATTTGATTTTGATGCTGGAAATATTCTCTTTTTGATGGCCTAGAGGTCGTAACATTGGACCTCTAGGAAGGAGGAAATATAATTCCTCCATTGAACCTCTAGGACCTCCACTGATCCTCCACTGGACCCCCAGGAAGGAAGATCAAATCCAGGCCAGATAGTGTGCCAGGATTACATTTCCTCCTCTAGAGGAGGAAATGAACAGTATTTACACAGTCATTGTGGCAAACATAACCCAAGGTGACCCACCATGATTCATGTCCTTGTATAATCCCCACCCCTTGAGTGTGCGTGGGACCCGTGACTTGCTTCTAACCAATAGAATATGGTGAAGATTATGAGATGTCACTCATTTAATTAGGTTATATTACATGACAGAGGTGAGGGATGTCACTCCTGTAATTACATTTCATTACATAAGAAGTCTTATCAGACTGCAGGGAGCCTCCTGCTGGTTTTGAAGATGCAAACAGCCATGTTGTGAGCTGGCTGTGAAGAGGGCAGGGAATTGCAGGCAGTTTCTAGGAGCTAAGGGTGGCCTCCAGTTAGTAAAAATCTAGGACTCAATTATACAGACTTAAGGAAGTAAAATCTGCTAGCAATCTGAGCTTATAAACAAATTCTTCCCTAGTTGAGCCTTCACATGAAAAATCAGCCCAGCCAACACCTTGACTGCAGCCCTGTGAGACTCTGAACAGAGAACCAGCTAAGCTTGTGTCTGGACCTATGAAACTGTGAGATAAAAAATTTGCACTGTTTTAAATCACTGTGTGTGATAACTTATGCAGTAATAGAGAACTAGTATAGATTATAATACCTTTTGGAACTCCAAGTTGAGACTGGTCACTTCGGTCTCTCATACATCTTTGAATCAACAAAGAAAGAAAGAGGTTACTGTACTGGCTAGAGTGATTATTATTATTATTATTTTTTGAGATGGAGTCTATCTCTGCTGCCCAGGCTGGAGTGCAGTGGTGCGATCTCGGCTCACTGCAAGCTCCACCTTCTGGGTTCACCCCATTCTCCTGCCTCAGTTTCCCAAGTAGCTGGGACTACAGGCGCCCGCCACCATGCCTGGCTAATTTTTGTGTTTTTTAGTGGAGATGGGGTTTCACCATGTTGGCCAGGGTGGTCTCGATCTCCTGACCTCATGATCCTCCCACCTCGGTCTCCCAAAGTGCTGGGATTACAGGCATGAGCCACCATGCCTGGCCAAGTGATTGATTCTGACTACCAGTGGGTAACTTGGTTGGTACTACACAATGGGGTAGACAGGAGTATATATGGAATACAGGAGAATCCCCCAGGGAATTGTTTAGTCTTCTGATTAAAGTCAATGTAAAACTACAACAACCCAATCCAGGCAGGACTGCTAATAACCCAGATGCTTCAAGAATGAAGGTATAGGCCATACCATTATACAAAACACCTACAACTAGCTGAGGTGCTTGCTGAGGACAAAGGAAATACGGAATGGATAGTAGAAGAAGGTAGTTATAAATATCGGCAATGACCACATGGCCAGTTGTAGAGGATGGTAATAGTTATGAGTATTTTTCCTCCTTATTTTCATGATTATGTTTGTGTATATAGTAACCAAATATTTTTGTGGTTTTCCATCTCTTATTCCCTTATGATCTAGTATGTGATACAAATGACTAATTACATATCTCAGTATTTATGTTACAAAATATCAAAGAAGACGACTTGACATCACCCAGAGATTTTGTATCCTCTTCTTTGGAAAGAGTTAGCCTGTTACAGTTGTGCATAGATAGTTGTATCATCTTAGGCAGAATTATGATTTTGTTATTGTCTTTATTTGGACATTAAGTATGATATAAGCAGATGTATACGGGTGCCAACTTGACAAAGGGTGGCTTTGTGATGTGTCAACTTGGCTAGGCTGAATTACATTCCCCAGAATTTCCGGCAAGTATGTTTCTAGTTAGGCCGAACTACAAGGGATATTTTCTTGCAAATTGGAGGACAAAAAGGGAGGGAGCAGCTATTTTGTATAAATCACATACCTTCTCCCGGTTATTATTCAAACACTAATCCAGGTCTGCTGTGAAGGGATTTAGCAGGTGCAATCACCCTCATCAGTTGGCTTTAAATTAATTTTAAAAAGTAAAGGATCAGATTGTAGATGAGCCTAGCTTAGTCAAATGGAAGGCTTTTAAAAGAGGGAGGGCCTAGGTTTTCCCTCAGTTCAGAGACACCAAGCTTCAGTTTGTGCTGATGGGTTCCAGCCCAAGTGTGATCTTTCCTTTCTGACTGCCTGCCCTGCAGACTTCAGGCTTGCTTAGTTAGTCCTCACAATTGCATAAGCTAATTCCTTATAATAAACAAATAAACTGGAATGTATGTACATATATGTAAATATGTGTGTATATTTAATATATTGATATTATATACTTTTCACACTTATATAACATAATACCATATGTAATAAATAGCATTTACATTATTATGGCTGTGTCAGAGTTCAAACAGAGAAGCAGAACCATATATACATATATATATATATACACACACATACATATATACATACATATATATATGGTTCTGCTTCTTTGGTTGAACTCTGACACAGCCATAATAATGTAAACACCATTTACTGATTTTCAACATTTAAACTAAATTTAATAACAAAGCATGTGTTGGCAAGTCAAGAAATAGAGGAATTAGCATATTTTATAATCATTAGGACATAGAAATGGGTAAAAGAGGATACCTCTGCAAAGTGAGACTAAGGCAAGAGCTGATCGGAGCTTGAAACTATTGCTTTCACCATTAGTTTTTCTGTCCTACTTTGTTCCTATGTGTATATCTCCAAATAAAAGAAAACAGCTTTAAAAAGATACACACTTTCCTCCCCACTGGACTATATAGATTAGTAAAGAGTAGGGATTCTGCAGTTAGCTTTCTTGGATTCTTATTCCTGTGGTCTTTATTAATGGTGTTACATTGAAAAGGTTACTTAGCATCTTTAACTCCAAGTTTCCTTATCTGGGGGGGATAATACTGCTACTTACCTCACATCATGTATGAGCGTGTGTGTATATGTGTGTGTGGGTGTACACACATATTTATACTTTCACTTTCCTTTACTTAAATTGTAGCTTACTATACACCCTATTATTTTCTTTATTTTGAGCCTAACAATACATGTTGGAGATTTTTGTTATAGCTGCCCCATTCTTATATTAGCTGCCTGTTATTTCATTGTGTGGATGTTCTATAATTTATACAACCAGCCATCTATTGATAAGACATTTCAGTTATTTTCAATCTTTTGCTATTATAAAAAATATTCTTCTAAAATTTCATGTGTATAATATAGCTATAAAATAGATTTCTAAGAATAAAATTGCTGGGTTAAAATAAATATGCTTTTAAAATGTTGATAATATCAAATTGTTCCACACTGCTGCCGTGGAGTCAGTATGCAAGAGTGTGTTTCCCCACACCCTCACCAAATGCTATGAGATCTTCAAAACATTATATCATCATTAACTTTGCAATTCTCATATTATATACTTCCTTTCTTCTGAACTGTTTGCTCATAGGTTTTGCCCATTTTTTATAGGTTGTTGATCTTTTTCCCTTATTGATTTGTAAACGTTTTTATATGTTAAGAAAATTAGCCCCTTTTCTGTAAGTTGAATTACAAAAAAAAAAAAATCCTCCATCTATCCTTTGTCTTTTGATTTTTAAAATAGTGATGTGATATTTTTTCTTGTAGTTAAATAAATGGATTTTCTCTTCTATCTTCTGGTAATTTATGGTTTTATTTTCTTCATGTGGTATCTTTGATTCATCTGGAAGTCATTTTGGTATAATCTGTGAAGTAGAGGTCCAACTTTTTTTTTCAGACGTCTACTTAGTTGTCCCAACATCATTTACCGAATAACCCATTTTTCTTCACTGCCTTAAAATAAAACCTTCATTTAATTGCAGCATATATATTTGGAGCTTATTCTGAGTTTCCTAGTCTATTTCTTTGAATTGTTGATCCACTCATGTGCCAGTATCTCATTTTATTGTAGAACAAGTTTGTTTGTTTGTTTTTGCATCAGCTTGGCCAGTTCCAAACAAAAACAAAAATAAAAGTAGCCTGTTGGGGTCAGTTAGGTTAACTTAAGGAGAATTCATATCACGATGATGTTGCATTTTTCTATTCAAATGTGGCAATGCCTTTACATTTCTTTAAGTTTTCTTTTCTGTTTTCTCCATGGTGTTTTATAAGTTTCTTCATATAGATTCTGTTTGCTTCGTTTTGAGACATTCAAATGTTTCGTGCTGTCTATTCCTTTATTTTTATCTTTTTTAAATCTATAGAATGAGATCATTTCCTCTGTCACTTCTTTTAACTGTTGTTCTTTCGCTATCTGAGGTTTCTATTTCTGTGCTTTTTGTCTCAGTGACCTTACTGAATAATTCTACTAGTTGGCCTTTCAGTTGATTCCTGGGGTCTGCAAATATTGGTACAATTTCCTTTTTTATTGTCTAAATCTGTATTTTAGTTTTTAAATTTTTTAGTTTTTAAACTGACAAAATTGTATATATCTATGGTTCATGACACGATTGTTTTGGTATACATTTACATTGTGGAACGACTAAATCAAGCTAACTAAGATAGGCATTACCTCACATACTTATGTTTTTGTGGTGAGAACACTTAAAATGTACTCTCTTAGCAATTTTCAAGTATAAACAATTCCATATTGTTATTAACTACTGTCATGATGATGTGTCACAGATCTCTTGAACTTATTCCAACTGTCTGTTTAACTGAAACTTTGCATCCTTTGACTAACAAATTGCCAATCCCCTAAGCCTCAGCCTGTGGTAACCACCATTCTCTGCCTCTACTAATTTAGATTCCACATGTAAGTGAGATCATGCAGTATTTGTTTTCTGTGCCTGGCTTATTTCACTTACTGTAATGTCCTCCTGGTTCATCCATATTGTCACAAATGATAGGATTTCCTTCTTTTTAAAATAGCTGAAACTGGACCCCTTCCTCACACCTTATACAAAAATTAACTCAAGATGGATTAAAGAATTAAATGTAAAACCCAAAACCATAAAAACCTAGAAGAAAACCTAGACAATACCATTCAAGACATAGACAAGGGCAAAGATTTTATGATTAAATCACCAAAAGCAATTGCAACAAAAGCCAAAATTGACAAATGGGGTCTAATAAAACTAAAGAGCTTCTGCATAGCAAAAGAACTAGCATCAGAGCAAACAGGCAACCTACAGAATGGGAGAAAATGTTTGCAATCTACCCGTCTGACAAAGGTCTAATACCCAGAATTTACAAGAAACTTAAATGAATTTACAAGGAAAAAACTCCATCAAAAAGTGGGCAAAGGATATGAACAGACACTTTTCAAAAGAAGACATTTATGCAGTCAACAAACATATTAAAAAAAGCTAAACATCACTGATCATTAGAGAAATGCAGATCAAACCCACAATGAGATACCGTCTCAGGCCAGTCAGAATGGCGATCATTAAAAAGTCATGAAACAACAGATGCTGGCAAGACCGTGGAGAAACAGGAGCACTTTTACACTGTTGGTGGGGATGTAAATCAGTTCAGACATTGTGGAGGACAGTCTAGTGATTCCTCAAGGGTCTAGAACCAGCAATACCATTTGATCCAGCAATCCCATTACTGGGCATATACCCAAAGGAATATAAATCATTCTATTATAAAGATACACACATGCATAAGTTCACTGCAGCATTATTTGCAATAGCAAAGACTTGGAATTAACCCAAATGCCCATCAATGATAATAGACTGGATTTTTAAAATATGGTACATATACACCATGAAATACTGTGCAGCCATAAAAAGGAACAAGATCATGTCCTTTGCAGGGACATGGATGGAGCTGGAAGCCATTATCCTCAGCAAACTAACACAGGAACAGAAAACCAAACACTGCATGTTCTCACTTATAAGTGGGAGCTGAACAATGAGAACACATGGACACAGGGAGGGGGACAACATACACTGGGGCTAGTTGGGGAGCTGGAGAAAGGGAGAGCATCAGGATAAATAGCTAATGTATGCTGGGCTTAATACTTAGGTGATGGTTGATAGGTGCAGCAAACAAACACGGCAGACATTTACCTATGTAACAAATCTGCATGTCTTGCACATGTATCCAGGAACTTAAAATTAAATTAAATTTTAAAAAATCATTTAAAAAGTTACTGTGGTAAGATATTAACATTTGTATAAGAAAGGGGAAAAAAGAACTCTGTCACTGCTTAATTTTAAATTTTAAAAATAATCTTCATTCATTCAAAAATATTTGTCAAATGTGTGCACACCTCATTAGGGTCTTGGAATAAAATACCGATGTGTCCTTGCATTCATAGAAATTATAGTCTAGTGAGGGAAAAAGACAAAAACTAGTAAAAATTTGAGTAAATTAATAAGAGATCATGAATAGCATTGTGCAATAACCAAGAATAATGGTGTAAGAGGTATGTGCTACTGCGGGAATGCATTTGAGCATTGAGAGGTATGCATGATTGAGGGAATGCCTCTTTGAGATGACACCTAAACTAAAAGATGAGAAGGAGACCTTCTGATGAAGAGTTGTGTACTTAAGGGGTGGCACTAGAGGGAGTGGTTGTGGAGGACAGAGGGAACAGCACATGAACTCCTAATGACTTTTTCTCATTATATGATTCAGTATTTCAAACTAGGATAAGGATGTGTGTAATGAGAGTACATAAAGTATAAAAATGATCTTGTTGGGATAGGGAAGGCTTCCTAGAATTCTTAAAGTTTGTGCCTTCATTTCTATGAAAATCTTTAAAAAACAGAATCATGTTCTGCATCATTTGGATGATTCCATATAACTAAGAACTACCATATAATTCTATTGCCCAAGTATGTGTTCATAATTTTTGTGTTTAACTTTATTGTTCCGAGCCTGAAGAGAAAGAACAATTTGCAGTATTCTCTTCCCAACCCTCAATTTTGACTTTTGTTACATTGACCAAAAGCACATGGGAAATAGCCCATCATCCGAACATTCTTTTCTGGTTTCCCCCCATATCTTTAACCTCTTCGTTTTAGATTCTGGATTCCCCCCATATCTCTAACCTCTTCGTTTTAGAGAATCTCAGGGCTGAGTCCTTCGTACTCCTCTCTATCTAGACTCATTCCCTAAGCAAGTCTGTACAGGCTCTTGGCATTGAACATCATGTGTATCCAAATGGCTCCAAAATTTACATTTCCAGCCCAAATCTTGTCTCTGAACTAAATCCTATATATCCAATTTGCCCTCTTGAATCTTTGGATGTCTCACATTTAAAGTTCAATATGATCAAAATGAAAGTTTTCATCCTGTCCTCCTACCACAATAAACCTTCTCCTTCTCCACAGTTCCTTCATCTCATCACCTACCCAGTAGCAAAAGTAAAAAAAAAAACTTGGGAGTCATTCTTAATTCTTTCCTTTCTCTCATCCCTCCATCCTGTGCCTCCAAAATTTATATCACCTCTCTTAATTTCTTTCCACTTATGATGCCACCACCCTAGCCAAAGCAATCAGCATTGTCATTAGTCCATTCTTGCATCACCATAAACAAATACTTGAGGCTGAGTAACTTATAAAGAAAAGAGGTTTAATTGGCTTGTAATTTTGCAGACTGTACAAGCATGGTGCTGGCATCTGCTCAGTTTCTGATGAGGCCTCAGGGCACTTTTACTCGTGGCAGAAGGTGACACAGAAGCAGACACGTCACATGGTGAGAGGGAGCTAAAGAGAGGTGGGAGGTGCCGTATTTTTAAATGACCAGATCTCACATGAACTACCAGAGCAAGAACTCACTAATCACCAAGAGGATGGTGCTAAGCCACTCATACAGGATCCACTCCAATGATCCAAACACCTTCCCATGGGGGGAATTACATTTCAACATGAGATCTGGATGAGACAAACATCCAAACCATATTACCATCTATCAAATAAACTACTACACTGCTGTCTTGATTTCTCTGCTCCCATTCTAAACATTCTCCATACAAGAATGACAATTATCTTTTAAATACCTAAATCAGAATGAGTATTTTGAAGTTTGCTTCAATGGCTTCCCATTGCAGTTAAGATAAAATAAGAACTCCTCATCATGGCCAGTGAGGCCATTTATTATGATCTGGCTCCATCCTGTATTTTGAAGTTCTCCAACTTCATCTCATGCTACTTTCATTCTCCCTTCCATCTATGTCTATGCTTCAGCCACCCAAACTAGCCTTCTTTCAATTCCCTAAACATATCAAGTTCTCTACCTGAGGGATTTTCCACATTCTTCCTCTGCCTAGAAGGCTCTTGTTCTAGATCTTCAAGTGATTTACTTTCTCAGAGCTCAGGTCTCAGCTCAAATGTCACTTTCTCAAACAGGCTTTTTTGATCACTTGAATAATCCGAAGTACATGGCACATCCTTTAAATCCGCTTTTTTTCTTTGTAGCACTTACGTAGGTTTAAAGACAAACTCCACATTACACAGCATGGGTTAAAGATACACTTTATTGGGGAAAG
>NW_012116265.1:1681409-1771032 GCF_000951035.1 Colobus angolensis palliatus | reverse complement strand
TGGTCTCGATCTCCTGACCTCGTGATCCGCCCGTCTCGGCCTCCCAAAGTGCTGGGATTACAGGCTTGAGCCACCGCGCCCGGCCAATAGGCCGCTTTTACACAAATCCCTGTTTCAGGATTGCTTCTGGGAGAAACAACCCAAAACAGTATGTACAAGTGGATATGAAGGAGAACTACAGATTTTATGTGCATAATGTGGAGTAGGTTACTAAATGGTTGGCTATACTGTAACAGAACTCATAGCTAGACAAGCCCATATATAGGGTATCAGAATATCTTAAACCAAGAAAGCACGGTGTGTTAGGAAAAAAAACTAACAGTGAAGTTAGGAAATCCAGCTTCCAGTCTCACCTCTTAAGTGAGATCTCAAGTAAATCACAGCCATGTGGAAAATGAGAAAATAAAATTGGACAGTTATCTAACATTCTATGCTATCTTAGGGCAGCAGATCTCAAACAGGGGCAATTTTGACCCCTAGGGAATATGTGACAATGTTTGGAGACATTTTCGGCCATCATAACTGGGAGCAGGGTGCTACTGGCATCTAGTGAGAAGAGCCCAGGCATGCTGCCAAACATCTATCTCATAATGCACAGACAAGTTCCCCCTGCTCCCCACCAGCAAAGGATTATCCAGCCCAGAATGTCAATAGTGCTAAGGTTGAGAACTGCCTTACAGAGAAAATTAGATTAGATATTAACCTAAGAAATGTTTGAGGCTTAAAATTATTAAAAACAGGTAATGTATTACTGAAGGAGACTACAGCGTAGTCTCTATATCCTTAAAAACAGCATAGATTATAGATGCTTTTCAGTATAAGATTGGGAGGGGCTTATTCTAAACAGATCTTGAAATGTTATGTGGGAGAACTAAGCACCTATGCAAGTAGCTAGAGACAGAGGAGAGAGCAGGAGCCTGAATCTTAGCAGGTTTGCCATAGTGCTGAAGACTCGAATCTCACCCATGTACTGGGATTTAAATGTATTATGAGCATATCTCCAGATCCATCCATCTCCCCTGCAATCACTGAAGACAACCTCCCTCACATGTTTATTAACTTTTGTATACAATTTTGGGGACCAATTTTTCTCCACTAACATTTTCCTGGAGGGAAAAAGATAGTTTCTCCAAATTATATACAGGTAAAGATAAGAGAAAACTATTTTATGGCTAGCTTATCTGAGTTAATAAAAACACTTAAATGTACAACATATTTGCTTATGAATCCGGGTTTATTCATGTGACAGGTGGTAAGATGATGCTATACTTAACTTTGACTTCACATTCCTGTTGGTCAAAGCCTCTCACACCCTTTTTAAACAAAGCTGGCAGTAAAATCCAACATATTGCATAACTAACCAGCGTTACATATTGCTCAGAAAACTTTACACTCCCAACAGGAAATTCCAGGAATGAAAGGATTTCTGTTTCATTATCAGAAAGGTGCCTTGTTCTAGTAACCACAATAGGTAGGGTAAATTAAAAGATTTATTCCTGGATTGTTAATTTCTCTGAAAGTGACTCAAGAACAAACTTAAAACTTTTGAGGTAGGTCTGACCTAATGAATTCTCTTTCATCTGTGATAATACTTTTAAATGTGCATCAGAAACTCTTCAAAGGTGCTTAAAGCTTTGAAAGGCTAGCTGCTGTCACTTGAAAGTTAGGGTGACGGCTGAGACAAAGCCCAAGGTTTTCATTTGGGCAACTTGCCTGTCATGGACAGACCCAGCAGGGGCCTGTTTTCTGCACTTCACTGAAGTCTTACTCATCAGGAGTCAGGCAATGAGAGGCACATTTTCCTCTCCATGGTCTTTGGTAGACTCACTCATTAAAGGAGGACCTAGATATCATCTATTACAACCTTCACCATAAGGCATTTTGACAACCTGCTGTCAACTGCCAAATCAATACATGTTTAACAGAAATGCAGAGTTTTAACTTTTTAGATCCAAAGTCTCAAAGCTGAGTATTTGCTCTTGATGATATAATTTTCAGTGTTATAGTCAGTAGCAAAGCATACATTTTAAGTTGATTTGTACTGTTCAAAGTTACTAAATGTAAAATTTTAAAAATTAAATAACAATGATTTTTTGTTACTCCTATTATCATGTTTTTAATCTTGCAGGGACATTGTATATCATCAAAGATGTGAAATCAACATTGATTGAGATTCTACTCCAAATTTTCCAATATGTTTAAGTAAAATGCATTTAATTATTGAAGTGGTTGGGGGTGGTAGGCAACTGAAGGTACCTATTTAAATGAAGGCTACTTTACTGTCATTTGTGGTATTTAAAAAATAATAAACCTGAAAATGAGGTTTACTTTTATTCTTTACAGATTTGCCATGTCAATCTTTATTTAAGACAACAAAAATTTGTATAACCTCATATTAAGATATATTTCCTTTCTAGTCATATTAAAATAATCTCATTTCATTACTCAAAAAGAATACATAGGAAGAGAATGAACATAATTCAAGTAGACAGATTTCTAATTGGTTAAAAAATGTTTAAGCAAATGATGTTCAAAATATACTTACTAAAGGAACAGCACCTGGAAATAGGCAGTAGGGCAATGTTCACTTTAAGAATTTTATCAACAACTAGGGCAAAGAACAAAATCATTATCAAATTTTGAATTACACAAAAGCAATGGCCTATTACCTTGTTAACATTTGATATTTCTATATATATTCTTCTCTAGTTGAAATGGGCAATGACTTGTGTTACAAGGATGTTATACATTCTAAAATGATTTAAGCCAAAAGATTACCTTTAATACATTACTTCTAGATATAATATGTACTTGATGTCTGTTGCATTGAAGACTACTAAACTAGACATCAAGAAGCATGAATCCTTGACTCAGCTCTGTCATTAATTACCTTATAAATCTATGTAAGTCATTTATTTTGGACCCGGTTGTTTATTATAAAACGTTCATTTTAGTTCTGAGGTTCTGTGGTTCTAAGATAAATCATATGGGTTAAGTAACTAATAACATTTTAAAATAGCAACTGTTATGTGAAAATCCACATGTTAGGTTAAATGCCATCAACTCCTGAAAAACAGGATTGCAACAAGAGGAAGAAGAAAACTGGCCTAATGATAGCTCATTTAGAGAAAAAGACCTAGTGGTAAACTGTAAAGTTCAAAGAGTGGTAAGTCTAGAGATAAAATGAATGAAATCTTGAGTCACATTATTAGAAATATAGCAAGCAGACTACAGAAGAGAACAATCTTATTGCAAGTGCTATGAGCTGGTCAGGTCATACCTAGAACACTCAGTATAATTGCAAACCAGAAACACTGTATTTTTTTTTTTCTTTTCGAGACAAAGTCTTGCTCTGTCACCCAGGCTGGAGCACCATGGTACAATCACAGCTCACTGCAGCCTTGAACTCCTGGGATCAAGGGATCCTCCTGCCTCAGCCTTCTGAGTACCTGAAACTACAAGCACATGCCACCATGCCTAGCTAAATTTTTTATTTTATTTTATTGGTAGAGACAGGATCTCCTTATGTTGCCCAGGCTAGACTTGAACTCCTGGGCTCAAGGGATCTTCCTGCCTTGGCCTCCAAAAGTGCTGGGATTACAGGTGTGAACCAATGTGTCTAGCCTACAGTTTTTTAATTTTATAAAATAAGTTATTTCTAATGTTTCTCCAAAAGCAAAAGTGGTATAGCAATGGCAATATTAATTCAGGCATCCAGAGCTCTGAACCTACATTTGGGTGAGATGAGGAAAAGTGTATTGTTAATTTTATGTGTCAACTTGGAAGGTGGTTCTGGTGGGATTAACATTGACACTGATGTCCTTTGAGTAAAGAAGATTGCCCTCCATGATGTATGTACACTTTATCCAATCAATAGAAAACCTGAGTAGAATGAAAAGACTACCTTCTGCAAGACAGAGGAAATTCTCTAGCAGACTTCTGTCAGATTGGAACTGTACCATCAGCTCTCTTGGGTCTTGAGTCTGCCAGACCACACTGCAGATTTTTGGACTTCCCAGTTGCCATAATCACATGTGCCAATTCCTTATAATAAATGTGTGTGTGTGTTTGTGTGTGTACTCAATCACATATTAATAGCTTTTATTTTTTGGCTTGGTCCCACCAAGACCAAAGCTAATGATTTCAAGTATTGAGGTTTGTATCTGAGCCTGTCTCTTATTCTGTATCTGCAAGAAAAGGAGAAATAAGCATTCCCAAAGAACATGGATTTACATATCTTCGAATTCTCTTTTTCTCAGGACAGACTATTTCAAATGACTTGTGGCAGGTAATTAATCTCTCTTGATTAATGTTAACTATTTCTACTTGAGTCAGATTCAGTTGGGAAGATTTCCAACCACTAATGGTCATTCAGTTGCACAAAAATTAGCTGAGAGCTTTCTCCCACCACTTTTTCATAGACATGCATGTAAGGCTGTATATCAATATATGTTGAATAATGAAAAACTAGAAATTTTAAATGACTGGCATAACTTGGTATGGTCATAAGGCTGATAATAGGTTTCAACTGAATCACACTACTATAAAACAAAAAAATACAAAGGAACAGTCTTCTCTGGATTCTACATATAATAGACACTCAATATACATTAGTTCATTGAAAACTACATCTAGCTTGGATTAATTTTAAAGCATGTATCTATTAAGACAATCATTTCTGGTTTTTTCTCCAACATAGCAGAATAGTGGCTTTGCCAGCTTGCCTCATGCATTTGGAAAAGGCAAAATAATGTGTAGAGATTCACACTGTGAAATTTTATTCAAGAAAGAACATGGGAGTCCAACATAAAAGTGAAAAAAACTTCGGATACTCTGAAAAATAAGGCAAGCAGCAGTCTGCGGGGTAGATCTGGTGGAACACTGTGAGTGAATCCCCAGTGTATGAGATGGGGAGAAATTGTCTCTGTGATACACACTCCCACTGGAGAGTCAGGCAATCCAGGCCATGGAAGAGCTTCTTGACTTTACCAAGCCCTGATCTGACTTGGGGAGCAGTCAGGAGACTGAGAAGTAACGGCAGTGGGAAGTACCCCACACACACTCTCAGACATGGGCGCTGATAGGAGAAAGCCATTTTTGATGCTAACTCATAGTGGGTTGTGTAAGAATGTGCCCATAAGCATGGGTTGCAGTCACTGATTTGGAGAGTCTCTGGATGGGAATTTGCAACCTGGTTTTGAGTAGGAGAGGTGAGTGTGGCATGGGCTCCAGCCATGGGTGCGGGAGTTAGACACCTGATATGCATTGGATCTGTGTCCCCACCCAAATCTCATGTCGAATTGTAATCTCTAATGTTGGAGGTGGGGCCTGGTGGGAGGTGATTGGATCATGGAGGTGTTTCTCATGAATAGTTTAGCACCATCCCTTTGGTGTTATTCTTGTGATAGTGAGTTTTCATGTATTTGGTTGTTTAAAAGTGTGTAGCATCTCCCCACTGGATATCTCTTGCTCCAGACATGCCTGCTTCTGTTTTAATTGTAAGATTTCTGAGGGCTCCCAGAAGCTGGGCAGATGCCAGCATCATGTTTCCTGTATAGCCTGCAGACCCATGAGCCAATTAAACCTTTTTTCTTTATAAATTATGAGTCTCAGGTATTTCTTTATAGCAATGTGAGAACAGACTAATACAATACCCTCCCTTTGTGGTACTGAACTGGGAGGGTTTTAGTCTGATAGCCACAGTTTTGACCTGGGCAGGAAGCTTCACAGCTTGAGGTAGTTTCATGGTCTGAAGACAAACTTCTTGTGACTTGCTGCCAGTGTCGGACTGCAGGAGAGAGCCTCGCTGGGTCAGGAGCACGAGAACAAAGTGGGTCCCACTACCACATCCCACCCCTCCTGTTTCAGAGGCAGATCATGGGACCAGGACTACTGAGAGTTTCATGGCCTTACCCATCATCTGAAATGCCCAAGAACTTCTCCCGATTAACAAAGGTCAAGCATAAACTCTATTGCCACCATCACAGTTGGCTCTCACTTTTAGGTGCTACCTCTTGGTCTAAAGGTTGGTCTACACAGTCCCTTACAACATCTGCTGACTCTAGAGCACAGAGCTCAAGGAGACAAGCTTTGCATTGCCTCTGTTACCACCATTGCTCACAACACCCAGGCTACTCAGGAGGCCTTGAGCCCACTCACCCACCCAGTACATCACTACTACACCTGGCATTTAAGAAAGCTACCACACAGGTTACTTATAACCATGGAAATCATACGGAATCTATGCCACTGAATGTACCCAGGAGCCCAAATGACCCTACTCAACAAACACCATAGTCACATCCTCAAGAAAAAAAAGTCCCACCCTAATGAAGGTAAAATTTAAAAAAAAAACGAGCTGAGCACTGTGACTCACACCTGTAATCCCAGAACTTTGGGAGACTGAAGTGGGAAGACTGCTTGAGGCCAGGAGTTCGAGACCAGCCTGGCCAACATGGTGAAACCCCATCTTTACTAAAAATATAAAAAAAGTAGTCAGGCATGGTGGCACACACCTGTAATCCCAGCTACTCAGGAGGCTGAGGCACAAGAATCATTTGAACCTGGGAGGTGGAGGTTGCAGTGAGCGAGATTGTGACACTGCACTCCAGCCTGGGCAAAAGAGCAAGACTCTGTCTCAAAAAAAAAATTCTGGAAATGAAAAATTCATTGAAAGAATTACAAATACAGTTGAAATCTTCAATAATAGACTAGTCCAAACAGAAGAAAGAATCTTAGAATGCAATGACTGGTCTTTTTTTCTCACTGAATTAATCCAGTGAGAAGAAAATAAAGAAAAAAGAATTTAAAAGAATGAGAAAGCCTTGAAGAAGTATGGGACTACATAAAAATAAGCAAACTGACAAATCACAAGGAAGAAGAAAAAGCAAAAAGTTTAGAAACACTATTTGACTCACACCTGTAATCCCAGCACTTTGGGAGGCCAAGGTGGGCAGTGGGCAGATCACGAGGTCAGGAGATGGAGACCATCCTGGCTAACATGGTGAAATCCCATCTCTACTAAAAAAAAATACAAAAAATTAGCCGGACGTAGTGGTGGGTGCCTGTAGTCCCAGCTATTCAGAGGCTGAGGCAGAAGAATGGTGTGAACCCAGGAAGCGGAGCTTGCAGTAAGCCGAGATCGTGCCACTGCACTCTAGCCTGGGCAACAGAGCGAGACTCCATCTCCAAAAAAAAAAAAAAAAAAAAATTGAGAAAATAATTGAGGAAAACTTCTCTATTCTAGCAAGATATTTAGACATTCAGATACAAGAGGCCCATTGAACTCTAGGAAAATATGTTGCCTCACCACAACATATAGTCATTAGATCATCTAAAGTCAACATGAAGGAAAAAAACCCTAAATTCTGCAAGAGAAAAGCATCTAGTCACCTGATAGAGTTTGGATGTTTTCCCACTCCAAATCTCATGTTGAAATATAATTCTCATTGTTGGAGGTGGAGCCTGGTGGGAGGTGTTTGGCTCATGGAGGCAGATTCCCCATGAATAGCTTTGTGCCCTTCCTGAGATAATTAGTGGTGATGGATTCACATGAGATCCAGTTGTTTAAAAGAGTGTAGCACCTCCCCCATCTCTTTCTTGCTCCTGCTCTTGCCATGTGATGCAATAGTTCTCATTCACCTTTCTCCATGATTGTAAGTTTCCTGAGGCCTCACCAGAAGCCAAGCAGATTCTGGTGACATGCTTATACAGCCTGCTGAATCATGAGCTAAATATTTTATAAAATACTCAGCCTTGGGTATTTATTTATAGCAATGCAAAAATGGCCTAACACATCACCTATTAAGGAAAATCCATCATACTAACAGCAGACTTCTTAGCAGAAACTTTAGAAGCCAGAAGAGATTGGGATTCTATTTTCAAAGTGCTTAAAGAAAAAACTGCCAACCACTAATCTTGTATCCTGCTGGAATAAGCTTTATAAATGAAGGAGAAATAAAGTCTTTCCCAGATAAGCAAATACCCAGGGAATTTGTTACCACTTGACCAGTCCTACCATAAATGTTAAAGGAGTTTTAAACATGGAAATGAAAGGTCAATATTTGCCATCATAAAAACATACGAAAGTATGGTCAATGAAAAGAGTCAAACTCTGTAAAATATTTGAAGAAACTTATTCTGAGCCAAATATGAGTGACCATGGCCCATGACACAGGCCTCAGGAGGTCCTGAGAACATATGCCCATGGTGGTTGGGATGCAGCTTGGTTTTATATATCTTAGGGAGACACGAGACTTCAATAAAAAAAAATTTAAGAAATACATTGGTTTGGTCCAGAAATGCAGGACAACTTGAAGCGGGGACTTCCTACTTATAGGTAGGTTTAAACACGTTCTGGTTGACAATTGGTTGGGTTTATCTAAAGACCTGGGATCAATAGAAAGGAATGTCTGGGTTAAGATAAAGGACTGTGGAGACCCAATTTCCTATTTGCAGAGGAAGTCTTCAGGTACTAGGCTTCAGAGATCATAAGCTGTAAAATGTTTCTTATCAGACTTAAAGTCTGTGTTGATGTTAATGCCAGAGAGGTATAATGAGGCATAACCAACCCCCATTTCCCATCATGGCCTGAAACAGTCTCTCATGTTAAATATTAAAAGAGCCCTGGTTGAGGAGGAAGTCCATTCAGATGGTTGAGGGGGTGCTTAGTATTTTATTTTTGGTTTACAGCATAAAACACACAGGTCTTAGAAAACAATCACACAAAGAGGACAGAGGAAGAAATCAAATGACAAAACAACAAATGACCAAACCACAAAGACAGATGGACAGAAAAAAAACAAAGAATCTACAAAGAAACTAGATGACAATTAATAACATAATAGAAACAAAACCTCAAAATATGGGGTATATTACATATGTGTGTGTGTATATATATATACACACACACACCACATACGTATATATACATATATATATAATATACATAATGGAAAAATACTCAGCCATTAAAAGTATTATCATATCTTTTTCAGCAACATGGGTGGAACTGGAGGCCATCATCTTATGTGAAATAACTTAGAAATAGAAAGTCAAATACCATATATTCTCACTTATAAGTGGGAGCTAAATAATGTGTATATATGGACATAGAGTGTGGAATAATAAACATTGGAAACTCAGAAGGGTGGGAAGGTGAGAAGAGGTGAAGGATGAGAAATTATCAAAACAATACTCATTATTTGAGTAATGATTACACTCAAAGCCCAGACTTCACAACTGCATAATACATCCATGTAACAAAATTGCACTTGTACTCCTTACATTTATACAAAAAAGTAAACTATTTCTCATGTGCTTATTATTTTCTTTGGGTATGGATATTAAATTAACCTTTTCAAATGGACATGATTTTACTTATGACCAATTGGCTTCGTAATGGTACCTGATGTTTTACTCTTATTTTTCTCTATTCCTAAAAACTTGAACTTTGTCTACGTTTTCTCATTATTACTGCCATGACAAAGTTATTTGGAATCTTAACAGAAAAAGCCTTTTCCACGAGTGTAAATTTTCAGATGTTTTTTATAGGTATACTTTGGTAAACTCCCCTCCAAAAAACCATTCTGGATGGTTTCTATAAGTGTAACTATATCCTAGATATAGTAAGAAGAAAAGATAAACTCAGATTAAGTAAATTCTTGAGTAGCTTTAGCTCTAAGAACTTGTAACTTTCTCTAGCAAATACTACTGTAATATGCTAAATTGATGGCAACCATTCTGCCACTTTGGTTAAAAATGCAAATAAGTTACTTTTACATGACTTGTTAGCACCACCAACTCCCTACAAAAAAGGGAAAGATATGACTGAATCAAAGAATCTTAAATTTTAGATTACATTGTGAACATTACGAATCTCATAATGAAGAAACCCTACTTCTGAAACATGCAAAAAATATTGTGACCTTACAGAGAATATCAGCAAGTCTTTAAAATATAATACTGTAATAAGATTGTATTTCTTTCAAATAGTAGTACACCACACTTGACATGAAAAATCCACCTCTTGCCATTTTCTTCCTAAGGCAAAACAAACAAACAAAAAAAAGAAAACGCTGTCACTTTTGGATAAATACAGTGACGTAAGATATAATAGTATCAAAAGTATACTTATAACACTTTCCAGTGACCCTGCAATAAAAATGGAAAACTTGCTAAAGAATGTGAGGAGCATAAAAAGACAGAAACAGGTATTTGGACAGATGTAATCCCTGTAATCCCAAAATTTTAAGAGGCTGAGGTGGGAGGATCACGTGAGGCCCAGAGTTTGAGACCAGCCTGGGCCACATAACAAGGCTCCATCTCTACCAAAAAAAGAAAAGAAAAAAAAAAAAAGGAAAGAAAGAAACAGTTATTTTATAACAACACATCACTGGCTAGAATCTCTCCGTTCCAGGCATCCAAATTCCAAACTGACATATTCTTGGGATGCAGATTCACATAACTATGATGATGACCTGAAATAGTCTTTGACAAACCAGAGAGGTATTCTACGCTAACAATTTTCTCTTACTTTCCTTGTGGTATGAAGCCTACCAACTAACTACAATATAAACCATGTTTAGCTTCCTTACCCTTTGGATGACAATGCCATATTTGCCATGCTAGCTAATACAGTAATAAAGGAACCCCCACACCCCAAAAATCGTTTCTCAAAAGTGAAGAAATGTGTTACGGAAGGTATAATCAAGTACGTCAAATACTTCAAATGCTGTTGATAGATGAAATTTTGCAAACCTAGAGACTTCAGACATACATTTATTTATTACCAAAGAGTGGAGAGAGTTCCTAAAACTGCACTTCAGATAACCCAGGTATCAGCTCTGGTTGACATCGTAAAATGGGATTTTAACTTAGCAAGTTGAAATCTCATCAATTAAACGATAACTTGTCTGGCCAAAGATTCTGTAAACAGGTGGGAATGGTTAGAATGAAATATAGCAAATGGGACGGTCAAAGAAACAGTATAAACAGTGTAAGTCCTGTGCTCTCCAAGAGAAAGACACTAAATCTGGGCATCTGACAGTAAGGATCTTCAGCAGACTCCTGTTTGAGGCAGGATGTTACACTGGCCGCGCCGTGGCCTGGATAATACCTCTGTCTACAATCCACTTCCCTTTGCTTTGATTGCTTGCTCCCCAAACAATTACCTGGCTTCTAAAATTCAACTTCATGCATGCCCTGATACAATGCAGCGGTGCTGTAAAGGCAGACATAAATATTTATATCATTGGAAGGGACAATCTTCCATTTATAAACTAGTAAACTAGTATTACAGTTTGCACATCAGACTTTGGAAAGTTTTATTAGCTGAACTAATTCCCCTAATTTATTAGCATCCTGATGAAATTAAAATTCAAGCCTTGTAAAACTGAGGGCCTAGACTTAAGGACTGTGAAGCCATCCTGAGTTGTTTTGGTCTCCCCAAGTTTTTCTCATCTCCTTTCTCAAACAACAACCAAATTCATCTACTTCTCTTATAGCAACCAATCACAATCACACAGAGTCCTGAAAAGAATTATTATTTCTGCTTTACAAATTAATATTTTGAGTGGTTAAACCAAAGTTTTCCAAATGTGGCCCGAAGACCAAAATATTAATATCTTCCAACATTCTGATTTCAAAAAATAAAGTAAGTATATCTTGTTCATTTTCCTTATTCCTGGGGCATAGGAATTATCTAGGCAATAAGATTAATATGGAAAAAGTGATTAAGAAATTCAAAAGAACAGATTACATTTTCATGTGTGAACTGCCTGAAGATAAAACAACATAGACTAGGTATGTATGTGTATTTCACTATGTTCTACCTCCTTCAATAATTGGGGGCTTTTTTCAAGATTCACAAGCTAGGTGAAAATTATTGCTAGTATGACTCACTATTAGTGATGGAAATGTGTCATACCCTTCAGATATGCTAGGGAAGAAAAAAGGTCAAGAACTATTTTCTTTCACACACCCAGGTAAACCATAAGGGAAAAAAAAATATTTTAACCTTATCAGCTTCCAAGAAGGAAGCAGGGATAGAAACTCCTTGAGAATTCATCATTTATTATCACATAGCCGAGACAGAATGCGAGACACAATGAGCAGATCCGCCTCCGTACAACCACATATAATCTAAGCCAAAGAATCCATGGCATTATCCCAAACACTTTACTGTTTTGTGTCTACAACTTAGTTTCTTCTGGACTAGGAAAGGGAAAACTTCCTTATTTGTCAAGCTTAGTTTTTTTCTGGACTAGGCAAAGAAACACACTTGACTGTGATCAATTCTGTTACAATATTTCCACCAGTCTTCTTACCCTGTTGATCATTTATTTCCCTCATTTTCAGGAAAACATGTCATTTTTCTAATTCTACAAGATAAATGGCATGTGTATTGTGAGCTCAGGTATATGCAAATACACACACATTATCATAAGCCAAATCCTACCACTTACAGTAATTTTCTTGACCCTCGATGAGGCCATTCCCCTGTAAAAGTCCAGTGTCTTGGGGCCAGGCATGGTGGCTCACGCCTGTAATCCCGGCACTTTGGGAGGCCAAAGCGGGCGGATCACGAGGTCAGGAGATAAGAGACCATCCTGGCTAACACAGTGAAACCCCGTCTCTACTAAAAACACAAAAAAATTAGCCAGGCATGGTGGCAGGAGCCTGTAGTCCCAGCTTCTCGGGAGTCTGAGGCAGGAGAATGGCTTGAACCTGGGAGGCGGAGGTTGGAGTGAGCTGAGATTGTGCCATTGCACTCCAGCCTGGGCAACACAGCGAGATTCTGTCTCAAAAAAAAAAAAGAAAAAAAAAAAAAAAGAGCCAGGCATGGGGCACATGCCTGTAGTTCTAGCTACTTAAGTGGCTGAGGTAGGAGGATTGCTTGAACCCAGGAGGTTAAGGCTGCACGTGAGTTATGATCACACCGCTGCACTCCAGACTGAGTGACAGAGTGAGACCCTGTCTCAAGAGAAAAAAAGTAGCTCAAGGAAAATAGTACCTCTTATAGGTATATAAAGTAACCAATATATAGCTTTATAGGTATATAAAGGTATATAATAGTACCTCTTTATATAAAAATATACCTCTTTATGGGGGCAAAGGACATGAACAGACACTATTCAAAGGAAGACATACACTTGGCCAACGAGCCAAATGAAAAAATGCTGAATATCACTATCATTAGAGAAATGCAAATCAAAACCACAATAAGATACCATTTGACACCAGTCAGAGTGGCTAATATTAAAAAGTCAAAAAATAACAGATGCTGGCAAGGCTATAGAGAAAAAGGAATGCTTATATACTTCTGGTGGGAATGTAAATTAGTTCAGCCACTGTGGAAAGCCGTTTGGTTATTTCTCAAAGAACTTAAAACAGAACTACCATTCAACTCAGCAATCCCATTATTGGGTCTATACCCAAAGTAATATAAATTGTTCTACCATAAAGATATGTGCACACTTAATGTTCATCACAGCACTATTCACAATAGCAAAGGCATGGAATCAACCTAGATTACCATCAATGGCAGACTGGATAAAGAACATGTGGTACATACACATCATGGAATACAATACAGCCATAACAATGAACAAGATCATGTATTTTGCAGCAACACAGGTGGAGCTGGAGGCCATCATCCTAGGCAAACTAATGCAGGAACAGAAAAACCAAATATCATATGTTCTCACTTATAAGTAGGAGCTAAACATTAAGTACACATGGCCACAAAGACAAGAACAACAGATACCAGGGTCTACTTGAGAGTAGAGAGTGGAAGCAGGGCAAGGATCAAAAAACTACCTATCAGGTATACCATGCTTATTACCTGGGTGATGAAATAATCTGTACATCAAACACCTGCAACACATAATTTACTATATAACAAAACTGCACATGTGCCCCTGAAACTAAAAATTTTTTTAAAAAATAAATGCATCTTTTTTTGGGAAAAAAAAACCTGGATAATAATGCATTAGTACATTATTAAAATGAGCATTTGAAGACAGAAAGAGATTCAGTGATGAAGAATGGCATACAGAACAGTCATATAGAAGGAAAGACCAGTAATTTTCTTGACCCTCGATGTGGCCATTCCCCTGTAAAAGCCCAGTATCTTGGGGCCGGGCATGGTGGCTCACGCCTGTGATCCTGGCACTTTGGGAGATCAAGGCGGGCGGATCATGAGGTCAGGCGATAGAGACCAACCTGGCTAACACGGTGAAACCCCGTGTTCTGATTTTCTATTTGTTCATTCATTGCATGAAACCCATCATATTTTAGTTGAAAATATTCTGTATATTCTGATTTATTCACTAAAGTATAAGCTCTATGAGGGCAGCGTTTTTTGGTCTATTTTGCTTAGTGTTGTACTCCTAGCACCTGAAATGAGCAGCACAAAGTAGCTGCCCAATAAATATTTGTTGAAAATA
The DNA here is from genome assembly GCF_000951035.1 of Colobus angolensis palliatus. Classification (NCBI taxonomy): domain Eukaryota; kingdom Metazoa; phylum Chordata; class Mammalia; order Primates; family Cercopithecidae; genus Colobus; species Colobus angolensis. The sequence goes on along the minus strand of NW_012116265.1, from coordinate 1,756,585 downwards.
AATATTGCTATGTTCTAGTTAGCTGAGCATTTACAGTAGAGGACTCTTAGGGTCTTTTCCAGGCACGAGAGCCAGTGATTTTTATTACCATAGACCAAACTAGTTTTCAGATTTTCAATCAGCAAAACATTGAGCAGGAGTTTTGGCAAATAGCAGGGACTGGAGAGAGAGGGAGGAAGGAGGGCAGGAGGAAACAATGCAGGAAAGGAGAAGAGGAAGGGGCAATATAAGAATTTTGTATATATTCCTCTGAAGGAAATCTGAATTATGACAAGGCAACTTATATAAAATGAAAATGCATATAGAATTAGGAAGCATATAGGGTCACTATACAACTGCACTCTTACCTTCTTACTTTTCCATCCTTAGATATTCTCCATAAACTTCCCTTAGTCTTAAAGGCCTCTATCTGGTTGTCCATCTATTCTTCCCAGGGTTCTTTTTCATTATGACTTAAGAAAACATTACTCAGCAATCCTTTTCACCTTCTTTATCTGCAGATCTATCATCTGTCCTTCCTGGATAAGGAGAGGAAGAGGAAATTGTCCCTAGTATTGAGATGTACATGGGATGAGGCCTGCTTCTCTTACAGCCTCTTCCCTGAATCCATTTCCTAAATTATATCAGGAAGGGTCTCCAAAATTCTCATTTTCTCCCTCCAGGAGTAGAACTATCATCTAACCAATTTTCTACACTCATCTTCTTTCCTACAGAAGTCTTATAAATCCTGTTTAGGCCGGTAGATAATAACTACAGTACTTGTTTATGTAGGATCACTTAAATATGTTAGTTACATCTTATAAGAAAATTTCGGCCGGGCGCGGTGGCTCAAGCCTGTAATCCCAGCACTTTGGGAGGCCGAGACGGGCGGATCACGAGGTCAGGAGATCGAGACCATCCTGGCTAACACGGTGAAACCCCGTCTCTACTAAAAATACAAAAACTAGCCGGGCGAGGTGGCGGGTGCCTGTAGTCCCAGCTACTCCGGAGGCTGAGGCAGGAGAATGGCGTAAACCTGGGAGGCGGAGCTTGCAGTGAGCTGAGATCCGGCCACTGCACTCCAGTCCGGGCGACAGAGCGAGACTCCGCCTCAAAAAAAAAAAAAAAGAAAATTTCAAAGCTGGACAAAATCTAAGTATTGTTCCTACTTTATATAGAAATCAAATTTAACTCATTCCCTGCAAAAAATAAATGTTTTAAATAAATTAATATAATTTTTGTTCTTAGTAATGATACACATTAAGCTGCTAACATGTAATGATAAAGCAAAATCTGATAAACATCTCAGCAGTCCACTAAATTTAGCATTATGTCTTATAAACACTTTAGAATTTCAGAAGCTTTTTGTAAGCTTGATAGTATGAGTTAGATATGAAGCTATTATATTTCTCTTCTCTCTGATTAAGAAATGTACCAATGAATTTTAAAGTAAATATGGCAATAATGTATTATACAGCATTATCTCTTTCAATAAGAAGATACTGGCCTTAACTACCACTTTACTGAGCCATAAAACCTAACTCTATGTGTTCATTCACTTTTTTTTGTTTGTTCACTGTTAAATCCCTAACACTCAAAACATTGCCTATCAGTTAAATGCGTAAATGAACAAATATTGACTATGTACCTCTTATAGGCCAGATACTGTACTAGGCTCAGGAATGCAGCAATAAACAAGACCCTGCTTTCATGGAAATTACAGTCTAGGAGAGACAACTATGTAAGTAACTATTTAACCATAACTCTGATAAAAGCTATAAAGAAAAAGTATAAAGTATACGAAAATAAGATCTAATATTGCTTGAAAAGTCAAAAGAGACTTTTCTGAGGAACAGATATTTAAGCTGGCACCTTTAATAATAGAATAGGATTTAGTAAAGGGAAGAGTGAAGAGAGAAACTCTTCCACATAGGTGAAACAGGACGTGTGAAAATTCAGAGGAAGCTAAGTGTGTATTGTCCATCCTCCAAGAATTGAAAACAGATCAGTAAGATTAAAGAGGAGAATTGTTTAAAAATAAGGCTGGAGTGGAAGGCAGAGCTCAGATTATACAGGGATATTGTAAATTTTTAAAACTTCCTATTTTCTTGATGCCTCAAGATTCCCACAAACAGGCTATGAACACTCTTGTCTGGGCAATCAGGTGCACCAGTGTGAAAGGCTGGTTCCTGCCACAGGTTCTCGTTTTTGCTATTCTGACTGTGACCTAGTGACATTCAAACACTCCAATGAAACACTGTCATGCTTTTTGCTTATACATTGTATCCTGACCACCAACAAAGCCCTTGTCCACAGGTCCTTCCCCTGAGCCTCTCTCTGCTCCCCATCTGCTTGGGTGAGCTCACTCCCTGAGAGTTCCTCCCACATGCGCCCTGCATGGCATGCCATGCCTCCCTCTTCCAGGACTTGTCAGTATAATAAATCTCCTTCATTTTCACATGCCTCTCCATGGTGTTATTACATGTCTGCATCTGACCGATCATCAAAAAATCAAACAAACAAAAAAAAACCCAACCCATTTTAAATAACACAATTATTCCTTACAACACAACAGGAGAAAGGGGATCAGGATATGTCACCCAAAGTATGCCACTCTGGCATAAAGATTTTGAGCTGAAAGCAACTGAGAAACAATAGATGTAGGAAGAGTTCTTTGCTGTCCCCTTAGCTGCCTAAAAGCAGGGCGCATAAATTACACTTTGTGAAGGTGTCCTCTGTACTCCGTGGACCAGGAAGAGGAGTGACTTATCACCAGAGATGGAGAGTCGACACTGAGATGAGTTTGCACAAACAGACCTAACTAAAATAACCCTTATCCTCCATTAGTTCCCCCATATATTTCCTAGTCACTTCCCCACAATTTCTCTCTTAAAGTCCAAACCTCCTTTCCTTTATTAAAAAGGTACATAAACTCCTAGTCTAATTACCTCTTTGAGTTTTACTTTTCTGTGAATATTCTTGCATGTAAACATTAATAAAAATTGTATCTTTTCTCCTGTTAACCTGTCATTTGTTAGTTTGATTAACAGGCTCCCATTCACTGAATATAAGAGGGTAGAGGAAAAGTCTGTCATCCCCAACAAGGGCCTTGTAGGCTGTGTTAAGGACTTTGGACTTCACACTAAGAGCACCGAGAACCGAAGTGTGACAATCAGATTATAAGGAAAGTACAATACTACAGGTGGGAGATGATGTTGCCTTTGATTAGAGAAGTTTCAGTGGAGATGGAGAAGTGGGTGCATTCAAGATCTATTTAGGATATATATTTCAGAACAGGGTGATTGAGTATGGGAGATAAGAGTTCCAAGGTGTGATACTGATATAATATAGATTTGGTCTCTGTTGTTGACTCCTGGCACAGAGCTCCTAAAACCCTTAGAAGGCAGCTATGCTCACCACTGTACCATCAATACACCTAAGACGCTTGGAATTTCCTAAGCAACAAGTGTGATGAGGTATTTTTTCTTATATTTGGTTTTTGTCCCTGGCTCTTGAAATAGCTCCAGAGTAATGAAGGTTAAAGTAGCATCTTGTGTCATTCCTAACAAGCCCCTTTCAACCACATCCCAGTTTATGTTAATGAGGTGACTTTTGGAAAGCCGCTAAGAATAGGGGTCTTGTTGCCAGGAAAACAAAAATATAGTTAGAGGGTTGGAATGTTCAGGTCCATCTCCCAAGCCCCCTCAACCTCTGGGGAAGAGAGAGTGGGTAGAGATTGAGTTCAACCACCAATGGCTAATTATTTAATCAATCATGCCTATGTAATGACGTCTTCATAAAAATCCTAAATGAAGTCCAGAGGGTTTACTGTCGATAAACACATCGAAGAGCCTGCAAGGTGGCACTCCCCAAGTGGGCAGGGAAGTTCCACATCCCTCCCCGCTGGCTTGCCCCATGCATCTCTTCCATTTGGCTGTTCCTGACTTGAATCCTTTATAAAAAACTGGACATGTACATAAACTGTTTCCCTGAGTTCTGTGAGCAATTTTAGCAAATTATCAAACCTGAAGTGTCATGAGAAGCTCCAATTTGTAGTCAAGTCAGACCAAAGTTGTGGGTAGCCTGGAGACCTGCTACTTACGACTGGCATAGGAAGTGGGGGGCAGTCTGTGGAACTGAGACCTTAACTTGTGGGGTCTGTGCTAACTCTGGGTAGTGCTGGAATTAAGGTAAATTACACAACACCCAGTTGGTGTCCACAGGGAATTAAAGAATTGCTTGGTGGGAAAAGCCCACACACTTGGTGTCAGAAGTACTGTAAGAATAGAGAAACAGCTTTATTTGTTTTAATTCTTCCCCCAGCACATCCAGAATATAGAAAGAGAAATAGTTTTTCCATTTACATGTGTTAGTAACTGGTAGAAAATGATTCCAACAAATTCCTAAATAATTATTAGAATTTAAGTGTAATTAACTCAATGAATAGGTTTCTGGGATGACCAACTAGGTGGATGATAGTGCCTTTTATTCAGATGGGGAAAAGTGAAGATCACACTTGTAGTAGGAACGGGAAATCAAAAATTTGATTTAGAACACATTCAAGAAAAGATGTCCACATTAGCTATATGACAGTGGAACCCACAGCAAGATTTGGGTAGAGATGTAAATTTGCCAGCCTTTAGACAGTAGATAGCATTTCAAGTCATGGAAACAAATGAGGTTGCCCAGGACAACAGTGTGGAATGACAAGAAAAGAAGGCCTAGGACTGAGTCCTAAAGAACTTCTACTTTTTAAAGTCAGGTGCATGAAGATGAGCCAAACACAGAAGAAAAGAATAGACTAGGAAGGTGTTTAAAAATATAAGCAGAGCATAATGACATGAAAGTCAGAGGAAGAGATGGTTTCAAGGAGAGAGGCAGAGAGAGAGAGAGAGAGAGAGACAGAAAGCTATTGTTAATAAAGTTGATGAGAATAAAGGGAAAAAATAGCTGAAAATAAATAATAATAGCATTTATTAAGACTTTAACATGAACTCTGGTGGAGTGGTGAGGATGGAAGATTGAAGAGAATGGACTAAGGACAGAGTGGTTAGAAATTATCTATAAAGGGGAGAACAGATAAGGCAGAATCTAGAACAGGAGAGGAGGTCTAGGAATATTTTTTAAGAAAGAAACCATAGAGAAAGGTGACCTAACGGATGCTATGCTGAGAAACCAACCTTCCTATTCATTGAGTTAGTTACACTTAAATTCCAATAATTACTCAAGAATTTGTTGGGATTGTAGACTACCAGTTACTAACACTTGTTGAGCAAGCAGACATGAAGGCTATGCTTGGGAATAGTTAGGTGGAAGAAGGAAAGTGAGGAAAGAAACTCCTGTGAGAATGAAAAAGAGCTTCTGGTGCCCAGGAGAATCTTCATTGGCTATGCGTAGACTCAACCATAGCAGTCCCACCCAGGAAAAGCTTTGGGAACCTGGGAAGACACACCTCTAAGGGGAGCATGCTGCATTGGCTCCTGCTTTATGTAATGTTTCTTAGTCTATTCAGGCTGATATAACAAAATACCATGAACTGGGTAGCTTACAATGAACATTTATTTCTCATAGTTCTGGAGGTTGGGAAGTCTAATATCAAGATGCCGGCAGATTTGGTTTTGGGTAAAGGCTTGCTTCCTCATAGAAAGTCATCTGTTCACTGTAACCTTAGCCGAGGGGCGAGGGCTTTCTTTGGGTCTTTTTTATAAGGGCACTAATCCCTTAACAGCCTAATTACTAATGCCTTAATGACCTAATCTTTTTCCAAAGGTCCCACATCTCCTAATACTATCATCTTAGGGGTTAGCATTTCAACATACGAATTTTGGGGGGACATAAACATTCAGGCCTTTGAAGTTTACATAGGTTCCTTCATCAACACAAAAACCTAACCCCCAAAACTGTATCTGTAGGGTTCTTTGCATCAAACACATCACCAACCAATTTTGAGACAGCCACACACAAGAGGTTTCAAAGATGAAACAAAGAATCCAGTAGAGTGAGAGGGAATGGCTCAAAAATAGGAGAGAATGGGCATAACAAATGTAACAAAATCCCAGAGAAAGCAGAAAGGACTGGATTCAGAAGTCACAAGGAGGCACTGGCTTTCTAACATAATGGGGGAAAGGATGGATATGGGTAAAAACAAGTTTGTGAATATGGTGGTAGGAAGTTGGAGGAAAACCTGACATTATTTTCTTTGCAAATCATGACATAAGATCTTCTACTAAGAGCAAAAAAAGCAGCAGGTGGGCTAAAGGTTAGAAGAGAGTGAAAGAAAGTATAAACTTTTTCAGGGTGAGTCAGCTGACAACACAAATGAAGTAAGATGGCTAAGAAGGCAGAGTCAGTGCAATCAGCAGTGCTTGGTTTTGTGTGTTTCAGGTCAGGGACCTACCTAACCTTTCCTGATTCCTTCAGGTGCATTAAATTCTTTCTCTATCTGAGCCTCTAAAACATTTTGTTCATACCTTAAATTCTGCTTTCTCCTAGAATCTTGCTTTATATTGTTTCATTTACTTACCTAAATATAAAATCTCAATGTAAACAATGATGGCTTATTCATTCTTGTATCCCTGAAAGCATAAAGCATGGTTCTTTGTGTGAAGTACTAGATTTTTTTGCATTATTAAATATATCACATAAAATGGCTCATTTAAAATGTGGTTTCAAGATTGACTTCATACATTATATAATCAAGAAAGATGAAAGACGCAGAAATTAAAAGACAATTTTAAACCACAATCAACCAAATTTATTTCTGCTAAAATAAGTATCCTATCATGAAGGGCAGACATTTTTATCATCCTACTGCCTCAGAAACTAAAGGCAGAGCAGTGGCTCATGCCTGCAATCTAAGCACTTTGGGAGGCTGAGGCAGGTGGATCACCTGAGGTGAAGAGTTCAAGGCCAGCCTGGCAAACATGGCAAAATCCTGTCTCTACTAAAAAAAAAAAGGGAAAAAAAAGAAAAAATTAGCCGAGCATGGTGGTGGGTGCCTGTAATCGCAGCTACTCAGGAGACTGAGGCATGAGAATTGCTTTAACCTGGGAGCGGAGGTCACAGTGAGCCAAGATCGTGCCACTGCACTCCAGCCTGGGCGACAGAGTGAGACTCCATCTCAAAAAAAAAAGACAGTGACCCAGAACCAAATCCCACAGCATAGAATATGAAACTCAATACTGAATAAACATCATCACCATTTAAAAGTCATATTCTCATTTGGTGATTTAGTTTGGCATAGAATCAGATAGCTTTCTATCCTTTGAAAAGACATACAAAACGTTCTTTCTTTTTTTTCAGAGAAGAGTCTCACTCTGTCGCCCAGGCTGGAGTGCAGCGGCACGATCTCAGCTCACTGCAAGCTCCTCTTCCCGGGTTCACACCATTCTCCTGCATCAGCCTCCTGAGTAGCTGGGACTATAGGCATCCACCACCTCGCCTGGATAATTTTTTGTATTTTTAGTAGAGACAGGGTTTCATCGCGTTAGCCAGGATGATCTCGATCTCCTGACCTTGTGATCCGCCCACCTTGGCCTCCCAAAGTGCTGAGATTATAGGCGTGAGCCACTGTGCCCAGCCCAGAACTTTCTTTCTAGACATCTACTGCCATTATCAGAGTCCTACAGTTTAATATAATGATTTATTGTAATCATTGTTTATAGAAACCACATTTTTTATAGATTAAAAACTTAAAAATAAAAAAGTACTAAGTTAAAAAAAAATCCACTAGGAGATTACTAAAAATGCAGGCCACATTCATCTTCCTACAATTCTTCACCCACAAAATAAAATCCAATTTAGGAGGTTCCATTAACTCTTTTAATATATTTCTAAATCTTAAATCTATATTTCAAAATGAACATGGTACTTCATATGGGCCCACTTTTCATAATTCTTTCAACTCAATGTTTTAGCCAAAACTGCAAACATTTGAAATTTAATTCTGAATAAAAATTATACCTTATGCACCAAGACATTAGAAAGTGCCCTCTGACATTTTATCAGGTACTTTCCTCATTACACCCAACCAAACACAGAAAGAAAATATATATTTTTGAAATGTCGATTACTGCCATGATGTCAAAAGCTGACATTTATTACAAATTTCTGAAATCCTTTATAAGCAAATATTTGATTAAACAAAAATAGAAAATGTTACAGGAGATATAATTTCCACCTGGTTGTTGAGTACATTAGTATCAGAGAAATTCATATAACTATATTTAAACAGAACTTCAGTTTAGGTTCTTTTCAGACCACAATTACATAACTTGTTCAAAATCCCACTAGTTTCTTCTTAACAGTCTTGGTAAGAGATGAAACTGATACACTTCAGAGACCATTTCCCTAGGAGTACTGCTTTTAAAAATCATGCAAAAAAAAGCCAAATACAGATGTTATATTTTAACCCAGGCTGCAGCTATTTGTGTTGATCTGAAAGCTTACAAGTAAATCCACTGTTACGAATCAGCACTGTGCAAGCTATCAGCTATCAATGAGAACCCTTCTGTGGTTTCCTTTGGTCATGTGGCATCATGATGATTCCCTTCTCCTTGCTGTAAGTGGGTAAAGGTCAAGAAATGCCTAGGCAAATATGAAGAGAAGTTATTTTGGCATAGAATCTCATTTTTTACTACCAGCTCCTAATGTTTTTCTCACAATATGTGTGCACCTATTAGCAGGAGATAGGATTTCTATTTACAGATCCACATAAAGCTTCAAGGAAATAACCAGTGTTAGTACGTCCTCACCCGAAAAAGGCTTAAGTAAACACTAATTAAAACATTTAGGATCTTAGTTGCATCAATACTTCTCTACTTGAAAGGTCGTTAAAGGTTTTCTTCTTATTGTTTTATTTACTTAGGACTCTAAGAAACCAAGAATTCATAGCTTTTCCTTAAATTACACATCATACACATGTTGTAAGAATATAGGCCAGGCGCGGTGGCTCATGCCTGTAATCCCAGCACTTTGGGAGGCCGAGGCAGGCACATCATGAGGTCAGGAGATCGAGACCATGGTGAAACCCCGTCTCTACTAAAAATACAAAAAATTAGCCCAGCGTGGTGGCGGGCGCCTGTAGTCCCAGCTACTTGGGAGGCTGAGGCAGGAGAAAGACAGAGCTTGCAGTGAGCCGAGATTACACCACTGCACTCCAGCCTGGGCAACAGAGCAAGACTCCATCTCAAAAAAAAAAAAAAAAAAAGGAATATAGAAAATTAAATAAATAAAATAATTAAATATTGAGTTAAATGCATGACTACATATATTAAATTTGGAAACTGAAAGCATTAATAGAACAGAGAAACCAGCTAAAACAAATTGTAGCTTTAAAAATAAACAATAAAGCCTGTTATTTATTATCTGAAAGCCAGTAAATACATTTACTTCTTTGGTACCCATTAAAATAGTTGCATTTGCAGAGGATGTATAGGGCAGTGAAACTACTCTATATTATAATGATGGATACATATCATCATACATTTGTCAAAACCTATAGAATGTATAACACCAAGAGCGAACCCTAATGTAAACCATGAACTTTGGATGATAATGATATTTGAGAGTAGGTTTATTGATTCTAACAATGTACCATTGTGGTGCAGGATACTGATAGCGTGGGAGGCTGTTGAGGGCTTTGTTGGGGGAGAAAGGAAATCTCTATCTTCCTCTCAATTTTTCTGTTAACCTACAACTGCTCTAAAAAAAAGTCTATTTTTAAAAACAATTTTTAAAACTTGTATTTGTCTCAGATTCAAAATAGTATCACACAGGTGATTTATCTTAAAAGTCCATGTCAGTATTGACCTATATGTCATTTTTTACAAATCTAAAACAAAAGTATTTCAAAATGTTCAGTGGCAGAGAGTACTGGTACCACAAAATCAGGGCAGTAGAAGCAAAGGGGATATAAGATATGGACATTTTGTAGCTTGAGGAGATGGCACCTAGGGAAAGGAGAATTAAGTGCCTATTTGGGAAAATGTTAATGATATACATAGAACATAGGAGCTGGAATAAAGAAGGCATGCTTAGGTTATAGCAAGGCATACTCCTGGCCTAAAATATCACCATCTATCTCTGCATGTGTGGGACAAAGTAAGAATGTGGCGGGGGGGAAGGGAAGACTGAGAACACAGAGCACTTGGTCTACTTATTAGCAAAAATAAAGTGAGATTTTCTAAAATCAGGTATAATGTCATCTGCCTCTCCAAAAAGCTGTTCTTTTTGGCCATGGTTCTTATGGTCAATTAAACTGAAATTAGTTCCAAATACTGAGTTCTAATTAAAGTACTGGAAAGAAAACTGCAATAGAAAATACTTATTTGTTACACAGTATAATCAGATATGGTTATAAAAAAAAAAAATGGGAAAATACTCAAATATTGTAAATTATAGAATAATCTAAATTTTAAAAACTAAAAACAAAGAACTGATTATCATAAAATACTGAATTTGCTATTTAAGCTCATTTAATTCTGTGAATTAGGATAGACCATATGGATGATTCTCTTACTTTTACTCCAAATAAAACAAATAGTAAAATATTTGAGGGAAGAAAACAGCAAAGTATGTATATTCTGGGTTTCCAATTAAACTTCAACCTTCTGGTGTTTTCAATTATTCCTGCCAAAATGTAGTTTTCTATTTCTGAAGTTTCTTGGAGATAAGTAGCTTACAAAGTGATAATGTGATGTCTTATGGGTAAAAAATTATAAAACACAGGGCACAAACTTTCCCCCAATATAGAAAATAGTTGAAATGGTTCAATTCATTTTTACCAGGAGAAAATATATAGCAAGAGGTAAACAATGGAGCCAAGACCCAATCAATAATGCCTAGCACTGAAGTAATGTTAAAGTCTTCTAAATATCAATAGTACTAAGAGACTTGCTATACCAGGTTTTGAATATCTAAGTAAAGCTTAAAATATAAAAGCAAAAACATAATATAGAAAGAACTATCGGTGGTTGATATTCTCATAGACTTTATAATTTATTTAGTCATCTTAATACTATCCTTTGATTTTACTGTCTGTGTCTCTTGTTGCAGTTTTAAAACATTTCCTTTACTTTGAATATCTGATAAAATTCATTATATTTTCTTATCAAATTTTCTATCAGATACATTACATACTGTAATTATAGCTCCCATAAATTGACAAATATATTGATTTGTCTCTTCTCATTGGTAGCAAATTGAAATCATAAGTCTTCTAAAAGAATGTCAAATTCTTCACCAAATTAATATGTGAAGTCTTCAAGATGGAGTTAATTTGTGCCACTTGATAACAACCTTTTCTGGATTTATTACTGTCTCTTTCCACTGGTTCACTGCTTCAATGTTATTACTGTCTTCACTTATCCAAATCTGTAAAGGAAAGTAAGTACAATCATTGTACTTGACACAGTAATAATAACTAAGTTCAGACAGTTAGTTACTCTTACTGATGGAAGAAATTTGGAAGTTTGGTTCATATATTTTAAATTAAACATCTTTCTTTTTTTCAAAAGTCAGTTTGATTTCTCTATTTGACATTTAAATGCTAAAACATTTAACCTGTTTAGTCATTCTGAAGACTAGTTTATAAGGTTCAATTCAATTAAAAAATTCAAGGTGAGGCAGTCAGGCGCAGTGGCTCACGCCTGTAATCCCAGCACTTTGGGAGGCCGGGGCGGGCAGATCACGAGGTCAGGAGATCGAGACCATCCTGGCTAACACGGTGAAACCCCATCTCTACTAAAAATGCAAAAAATTAGCCAGGCGTGGTGGCAGGTGCCTGTAGTCCCAGCTACTTGGGAGTCTGAGGCAGGAGAATGCTGTGAACCCGGGAGGCAGAGCTTGCAGTAAGCCAAGATAGTGCCACTGCACTCTAGCTTGGGCGACAGAGTGAGACTCCATTTCAAAAAAAAAAAAAAAAATTTCAAGGTGAAATATTACAAAATCATTTCCCCTATTATTACTAATAAAATACTAATAACTGGGGATATTAGTATCCCCTTTCCTATTCAAGAAATCTAGGAGCTCAACTTAAAACTGACACCGACCACTCAAAAACATTCTTGTAAAGATCAGTTAAACCGAGGCTAATCATGATTCAACTTAGATTCGTAAGGAATGTGCATTTTAAAGGACCTTTTACATGAAATAAACCATAATCTCAATTAAAATCTAATAAATAGTCATTCTTGATCAATAGTAATTTCATAGTACCCATCACTTATGTAACTTAAATACTACATGTGAACATATACATAGTATTATGCAAATTATACAAAAGACATCACCATAATTATATTATTATGAACCTTTATGAGGACAAGGAATAAAAAAACTTGAATTCTCACCTTACCTCTAGCACTAACAAATGCTTTTACCTTGGAGTTAACTTCTCTGAGATTCAGTTTCTAAGAGATTAGAGCAGGTCATTGGTTTAAAGCTTTTTCCTTTTCTTTCTTGGTCTAAAGAACCTTCCTTTCAAATGAAATCTTACAAATAACCCCAGTATGTAAAACAGACATTAGAGTACTTTGGTTGATACAGGGGTGGAAGACCTTAAGTTCACCTTTGGCTACCCGATCATGGTTCCTCCTAAGGCTATACCAGATAAGCCATAGGGAGCAGATGACCAGCAAGAACCTTTCCAGAATTATTATTCTAACTAAAATCTTAGCCAAGAGAGTGGAATCACCACAAATGTTATCATGAACATCATTTCAAGTAAATTTCCTATTCCATTCATACCATTAAGTTGAGGCTTGATGATATAGGAAAACTTGAACTGAATTGACTTCATAGGCTTAATGGCTTTCAAAAGTATGCTGGTTATATGAATTCTTGAATTCAAGTTATTTTCCAAATAGCAAATGATAGACAACATTTTTATTAATATTTTATGTAAAAATATGTATTAAAAAGTAAATCAAAGAGCTGATATCAATCTTTGAAAATTCATATATAATTTGAGGATTTCATGCAGATTGTTAATAATATCTTATCAAGTTGAAGCTTTTAAACCAATAATATAGATTGTAGAATTTAAATATGGTTCAAACAATTGTAATTAAGGTGAAAGATAATGGATAGCTACCACTAGTCTATTCAGAGTAAGGAAAGGAAACAAGTTCCTAGAAGACTTGCAAGTTAGCAACTGTTATGGTGTTTTACACAAATTATACCAATATTTTAAAATAATTCAGACAGTAGTATTAACTAAATAATATCACAACCACTGTTAAAATGGACATGCTCTAGGAATTCAAAACTAACATAACTCAGGTAAGAGCATATAAAAAGTGCCCATGTTAAACATTACATCAAAGATTAAACAAAGTAAAGTAAATTTGATACTCAAAGTCTTAAGAAATTGATTTAAATACTTAATGTTCCCTCCTTCCACAAGGAACAAATCAGTAGTACTGAAAAACTAATAATTCTCATCGTTTTTAAAGTAAAAAAGCTCAGAAAAAAACATATTTAAAGATAAACCTGATTGCTCAGAAATTCCAAGTATTTGTATTAAAGCAAAAAGTCTGACAAGTTTTGATTTTTGTAGCAACATTGAATTTTGATTTATGATGCTAAAGAACTGTACTCTATTCGACTTTAATATTATCCTGTATTCTCTTTGTTAAATGACTGTTTGAATGCATAGAAAAATACAAGGAAGGATAAAAAATCCTACTAACCTGGCCCACAAAGTGTTTTCTTCTTACAGAGCTTCGACTATAAAGCTTAATGAGAAAAACAATGTCTTTTTCACTCTGTATAAGTGGAAAAATCATAGTCTCTCCCCACTTGACTCTTCCATTGGAGGCCTTCAGTAAGCGTGTCTTTTTCTTGTAAATCAACTCTCCCGAGCTAAACATTCCCACCTTCACAAAAAAACCTTAAAAATTAGAAATATTGGTTTATAAAATGTTTTTCAAAATACCATATAAAGGTGTGTATATACACATCCAAGTTGGAATTTATATATATAACATTTATTGTAAAAATATGGATAAGTCACTTTTAAATGTTCGATGAGCTACAACCATAACAGAAAACAGCTCTAGTCAACTTTATAACTTTGGCCATATTACTACTGTAACTTTAAATGAACTTAATCTTTCTGTGGCTGAATACCATTAAAGACTGGAAATGGAGGCATAAACAACAATCACAGTAAAAGAGTGCACACTGAAAAGGATCACACTAAAGAGAGGTGTCAATTTTTTAGACAGCTGGAGGTATTTATTTCACAATTTTATATAAGTAAAATATAAAAGACTCCAGGAATTAAGTATATGCCCACTAGATAAAATCTATACTTTAAATATATTTGAGATGTAGAGCTTCCAGTAATGGCAGAAAAGTTTGTATAAACTAACCTTCCCACAAATAACAATTATCAACTTTGGAAAAAAATTTAAAAACACTAAAAGCAGAAAGAAATTGGAGGGAAGTCAACTGGTAAGAGATGGGAACTTCCCTGGGTAAAATTCAGCTTGATACAGCTTTTCACCTAAGCATAGTCCCCTATCTGACTGACACAGCGCCTACAGCTCAAGCAGAAAGTACAGTCTGACTAATTGGAGGTGACAGAGCTGGGCTGCCAGGGAAGCAAGAAAGTGAGAACTCCTAGAAAGGAGGGAGCCACAAAGTGAGGGCTGAGATCCGACCATCAGATTGATAGAATGAAGAGCTGTGGTCATCCTGATGAGCTGTTTTAAGGGAAGCCCGTTATAAACCACAGCTGTTGTCCTTGTTTCCTAGAATTAATTAGATATAGTCCTGAAGATTTATTCCAAGTTAGGTTTTATTTGCTTATTTTTATTTTAGGATTTTCCATCTATCTACATAGGTGACATTAGTCTATAATTACTTTTTGTGTGTGCTGTCCATTCTGTTTTGGTATCAAGAATATGCTGACCTCACAAAATTACTCTTTCCATCTTCTTTTCATGCTTTGGAGCAGCTTATATACAATAAAAATTACATGTTCCTTGAAAATTTGGTAGAATCTTCCAGTACAATTACCTTGGCCTAGTGCTTTTATTAGAGGCAGTTCTTTAACTACCTTTTCATGGTTATTCTTTTATTCAGATTTTCTTCCTCTTCTTAAGATTCTACTTTCAACCACTGAATTTCTCAGAAAGTCATTTATTTCACAGATACCCAAATAAATTGGTATAGTTATATATGGTATTGCTTTATATATGATAGAATCTCTTCTGAATTTGAAATTATATCCTCTTCATTGCTCAGAACATCATTCATGTTTTCTCTATTTTTTTCACTTGATCTCACCTGCTATAGATTTGTCTATTTTAATGATTCTTTCAAAGAGACAGCTTTTAGTTTTATTGATTATGCCTTTTGTGGTTGTCTCCATATCTGTCACCTTCAACTTTAGCTTTAGTATCTTACTTCTAATTTGTGTTTGTTGTTTTTCTAGCTTCTTGAATTGAATGCTCAGTTTCATTTATTTTCAGTCTTTCTAGTTACAGTGAACATGCATTGCTTTTGCCTGCCCCCAGATAGTTCCCTTCTTTTAGTAGGGAAAAGGGACACTCCTACCCCAACTCAAATCTTTAGGACTAGGCAACCAAAGTATCACAACCCCTGGTTGTACACAAAACACAGGGAGGGAAAAGTGTTTCTAGGTTTGTTCTTGATATATATATTTTTTACAATTAAGTTTCTAGTTAGCAGGGCATTCCACAAAGGGCACAGACCTAGAGAGAGGATAAATCATTTCAGGGGGTAAAATATAACTGAGAATCCTCTAGACATTCAACCTGTATGAACTGATGAGCCAAATAAAAAACAGTATCAAAGGCAGAGAGGTCATAACTGGATAACACTCAAGAGACCACTGTATTAAGGTAGACACAATGGCTAAAATTTGAAATCTTATAATTTTAAAGTAAATAAGTTAAATAATAAAAGTTACTAAGATTTTAATCTCCATTGTAAGAAACGTAGAAAAAATACTTTCTATTACTAACACTTTCTGAAGATTCTACTTTGAACCATTGATATACTTACTCAAAGTCAAAGGTGTTGAGGAGCTTGGAAGGTATTGTGCCTCGAGAATTTGTAACTGAATTCTGCTATTTACTGCTTGAAAACAAGTCCCCAATTCAAGTTCTGCATGGCAAACCTGCATATCAAAAAAGTGTCATTTGGTAGTTAAGAATAAAGTTTTTGGGATAATTAAAAAATTCAAAGAGAAAAAGCTAAGGTTAGAAATTTTGAAAGTATTCCTTTCCAATGATATTCAAAACTATAAGCTAAAAGAGAAAGTTAAGAGGATAAATAACATGAATTCTTTAAAGTACTCATTTGCATGGATTCTGAAAATACAGGTTCTATCTACGTACTGAAACTTCAAAATCAGTGACACCTAGAGCCAATTCAAATTAAAAGTAAATTAAATTCATAAGCAGTATCAATTGAGAAAATGCCAGTGAAATTAACACAAAAGGAATACACTTTCAAAAGAACTAAATGTAGTCAAATTATTTTTACAGAACACATGAAATATGATTAAAAAGTTACATATGAAAATCATCATTTTTTTCTAATTATGGAGATCAGGGCAGGTGCTACCAAAATCAGAAGACAGCAATAAACAGATCTGTGGATTAAGAGTTGAATTACTATACTGAATGGAAGCAAGCTAAAGAAAGCTGGCAAGAAGGAAGCTAGTCAAAGTGATGAGGCAGTAAATAATAAGGAAAAGGTCAAAGAAAACCTGAGGCAAACAGTAAAATGAAGGAGACTTAGAGAAGAGGAAAAATTAAAACGTGTTCTTCAGCACTGCTGACCAACAGCAGAAGAAAGTTGGTAATTTGTCTGTGAAATACAACACAAGTCAGACTACTTAGGTGGATTCCAAGGTCCTTGGACTGAAAAATAAAAGGGAGAACAGTAGTCCAAACACAAAAACACTATTGTTTACATGTTGAAAAGAGTAAGAATAGGAATAAAGTAGGAGCATAATGTTCACAGATCATACTAGGGCTCAGCATAGACAGACACAAAACTTTTTGCTAGTACTGATTCCAATAAAGTTACAGAACAACTGAATGACACTTGATGAGGACATTTATATTTGACATTGCTTAGTATTCCCCAATAACTGGCTCATGGCTCACTGGGGAAAAAAAAAAAAACCTTTCCATATATACAACATTGACAGAGGCTTGGTGTTTTCTTAAAATATGATTCTGTATTTTAAACTAGTCGTGCCATAAGAAATGAAGAGATAGAAAATGAAAAGTGAATTGCTTAACAAGTACAAACTCAACTGCTGGAATTTAATTCCCCCTTGAAAAGGTCTAAATTGATGATAAAACTTGTTATTTGGCAACAAATGATGACTTCTAATAAGTAAGTTAATTTATTGCTTTTGATTATAATCAGAATGAGAACGAACTAACAACTTTTCACATGAACTAATTTAATAACTAACTTTTCACATGAACTAAGCCATAAAACAAAACAAAAAAACCTTTGCTGATACAAAAAAATTGCTGCCCTTGGCATTTAAAAAATATATTTTAAAAGATAGAGTCACACTGTTTATAAAACACAAGGGAAATCACGGTTAAATTTTTTTATTATTTTTTATTATGGTTTTGTACCCAAAATGTAATAACACTTATGAAAACACATAAAGGTGACAAAACTTCTCTTGTTGTTACACAATTGTAGAGTTCACTCTCATAAAACAGAGCAGCATTTGGCAATAGGCTTACCATTTCCCACTTGCCAAGGTTATTTCACAAATTCAATTCATGTTCCAGGACATTAATTCAGATCATGAAAAACTATTCAAAGATTTAAACTATTGGCCAGGCGCAGTGGCTCACGCGTGTAATCCAAGCACTTTGGGAGGCCGAGGTTGGCGGATCACCTGAGGTCAGGAGTTCAAGACCAGCCTGACCAACATGGAGAAACCCTGTCTCTACTAAAAATACAAAAATTAGCCAGGTGTGGTGATGCATGCCTGTAATCCCAGTTACTCGGGAGGCTGAGGCAGGAGAATTGCTTGAACCCGGGAGGCGGAGGTTGTGGTGAGCTGAGATTGCGCCACTGCACTCCAGCCTGGGCATCAAGAGCGAAACTCAGTCTCAAAAAAAAAAAGAGCAGCATTTGGCAATAGGCTTACCATTTCCTGCTTGCCAAGGTTATTTCACAAATTCAATTCATGTTCCACTTATTTCAGATCATGAAAAACTATTCAAAGATTTAAACTATTTAAATCTCACAATAACCAAAAAATTAAAATTCCAATCAATTAGCAGGTATGTATTGATTGCATTTAATAAGCACAAAACTGCTCCTGAATAATGTATCCTTTTATTCAGAAAAGAAAATATTGTTAGCCTTCCTGGAAGGGTTGAAATGAAATGTTGAGCATCATTAGAGAACATCACAATCTGGTGATGTTTGAGAATATCTTCTTAGGGGGGCAATACATGGTAGAGTTAAAAGAGCTGGCTTTGGAATCAGACCGCCTCCTTTCAAATCCTGACTCACCAACTACTGGCTGTATGACCTCAGGCAAGTGTTTCCCTGATCTCCACAAAAGGGATAAAGAGCACCGGGGTGATAATTTTGGTGTGATCATTAGATCACATGGCATTGAGGCAGCCGTAAGATAAATCTCTGTAAATGCCAGCTATTTCTTCAGGAAAACGTATTTCTTCCACATTATTCAACACCAAAATTTGAGATCTGAAGTAACTATTTACATTACTATTCGTCAAGGTCAATAACTCTTTATTGAGTAAAAGCCCGAAAGTTGTGCTGCTCATGGTGAAACAGTTGTCAGTGTGGATGGATAAGTCCGGCTCTTTTTTTTGAGACAGAGCCTCACTCTGTCGCCCAGGCTGGAGTGCGGTGGTGCAATCTCGGCTCACCGCAAGCTCCTCCTCCCAGGTTCACGCCATTCTCCTGCCTCAGCCTCCCAAGTAGCTGGGACTATAGGTGCCCGCCACCACGTCTGGCTAATTTTTTATATTTTTAGTAGAGACGGGGTTTCACCGTGTTAGCCAGCATGGTCTCGATCTCCTGACTTTGTGATCCGCCCGCCTCGGCCTCCCAAAGTGCCGGGATTACAGGTGTAAGCCACCATGTCTGGCCAAGTCTGGCTCTTTAAATGTCACAATTAGAATATTTATTTTCCTCTTCAATACATTAAAACAAAGCATACTATTATTGCTTTAGCCAATAATATGAAACATTCACACTTATTAACATAAACTCACTGGTCCAGTATAGCCCGAACACTCTTCTTTCAGGGTATCAGTCTATAACCCTAGCACCTGGCATTCAGAAAATACACAAATATTTATAAGATCTCTGATACATGAAATATGATTTAGTAGAAATTTAGCCATAATTATTCATTCATATTTTCCAACACAGATAATAATGTCTCAATTCCCCAGAAAATCCCAGAGTTCTCTTCTTATATACTCTGTTTTTAACGTTTTAATATATGAATTATCTATTTAAATAGTGTATTTGTGCTTTCTGTAAACTATGGCTGCAGATTACTACCTACTAAGCTAGTGTCAAATATGCCAGTGACAAACTCCTGTCATAGTTACAGAACAGCACATTGGGGGTTGAGATAAAGAATAATAGTCAAGGCTGGGCACAGTGGCTCATGCCTGCAATCCCAGCACTTCGGGCGGCCGAGGCAAGAGGATTGTTTGAACTCAGGAGTTTGAGACCAGAATGGGCAATATAGCGAGACTCCTCATCTCTACTAAAATTTTTAAAAATTATCCGGGCATCGTGGTATGCCTGTAGTCCTAGCTTCTCAGGAGGCTGAGGTTGGACGATTGCTTGGGCTGGGAGATGGAGAAGGTAGTGAGCTGTGATTGCGCACTGCATTCCATGCTGGGCTACAGAGCTGTCTTTCTTCCTCACAAAAAGGAAGGGAAGGGAAGGGAAGGGAAGAGAAGGGAAAGGGGAGGGGAAGGGAGGAGGGGAGGGGAGGAGAGGGAAAAGGAAAGAAGGAAGGAAGGAAGGAAACATGTTTCTGCCCCATATCCCCCAAAATTCTGATTTTTTTTAGCTTATGTATGGGCATTTTTTTAAAGCTCCCAGATGATTCTAATGTGTATCCAGAGTTAAGAAGCACTTCCAGGCACCTTAAATACTTTTGGAAAAAGGTAAAATATAAATCCCATATAAATTTAAAATCACATATACGTTTGACCTTATAAAAGCTTAAGACTGATTTTTGTAAGTATTTATCCTAACATTTGATCTATACAATTTAATTAGAAATTCCTAAACAATTTAAAAACAGTGTTCAGTTTGCTGAGAGAAGCAAAGAGCAGGTCCCAATCAGCACCATTAGGCAATAAAGCTTTTTACCAAAAAAAAAAAAAAAAAAAAAAATCAGCTGTAAAATCTTCTAATCAATTTATGAGCTGCCATATAGCTTACTCATGGTTAAAACAACTTTTCTAATCTATTTCAGGGCAATCTCTGATTGAGTTTGGAATTTATGATTCTTTTTTGTTTTTCCTAAGTTATCAGCTACCTAAAAAATCTTTAAAAAAAAGGTTAGTCATACCTGAAAGTTATTTTCCCTGAAGTATAAAATATTAATAAGAAATGTGCTAGGAGAAGGTAACCCTGAGGTTATTTTCCAACAGAGAAAGAAAACAGTTCTGTTAACACTTTATCAATAATTTCTAAAATATCATTTGGAAATAATATTATTGCTACTTGAGAGCCTTCCAGATCCTCTAATATTCTATTCAGGTTATCTTCTAACAAAAAACCCATCCACCAAATAATTCTAAAAGTATGAAATACTCTTAACATACTATTATCACTTACAGAAATTTTTGAAGGTGGTGTTATATCCAAAGAGTAATCCATTTCCTGTGTGCTAAGGGTTCTGAGTGATACTGAGCATTCTCCAATGGTTTTCTTCCTGGGAGTCTGGGTTTGAATCTTAAATACAAGCCTTACGGTTTGTAGACTTTGAAGTTTAACAGCAAATACAAACGTTTCCATAAATTCAATAGCCTTTAAAAAAAAACAAGAAAACACAAAATATATAAATAAAAGGCTTATATGCCAATACAAAATAATATTTTATTTTATATTTAGAAAAGGTATATTTAATTCTTTTTACAACAAAACATCTTTTTAATGTGAGTGAAAATAAGAATGGCAATGACTTGCTTTTCTAGAGTTTATCCTGGATACTCCCTTTCTTAATTTAACAAATCATCCTTTAAATTATTTAGGAATTTGGGTCATATCAACACCATGCTCACCACAATACAGCTTTTTCCCTTTTTGAAAATTAATTGTTTTTCCATCTTTGGTTCTGGCATCTTCCCTGTCATCATCACCATTCTTCAACAGTTCAGGAGAGCAGTGCAAGAATCTCATATGCAAGCACTCTCTTGTTCACAGTATCTAACTTGTTCACATAAAGAAACTTGAATTATTTCTTTAAAGGAGTTATTTTTTGTCTAATGAATCTTCCCATCTATCTTAGGCTTCAGTTTCCTTTTTGGTGACATTTGTTCCACCCTTTCCTATCTGAAAAACTAACTTCTTGATAGAGAAGACAAAGGAAAATATGAGTTTGAAATTATACCTTCTCTCTTAATCACCCATCTCAGTCAGCAAGTCAGTGTTTTCCAGCCTCAGAACATTTTTAAATGCTCTTGTTACTTTTAATATTTTTAAATCCTTGGCTTACTATGGGCTAACATGTTCTTGACACTAGACTGTTCTTTGCCATACACTTCCTTCTTTCCATCTTTAATGCATACATTTAGAAAGGAGCTTTTATTCCTTTTGAAAAGGCAAGATATCCGGGCAACTAGCATAAATATTTTGAATACAGGCATACCTTATTTTACTGTACTTTGCTTTAATATGCTTCATAGACATTACATGTTTTGCAAATTGAACGTTCGTGGCAACACTGTGTTGAGTAAGTCTATCAGTGTCATTTTTCTAACAGCATGTGCTCACTTCATGTCTCTGTCACATTTTGGTAATTCTCACAATAGTTCACACTTTTTCATTATTATTATATCTGTTATGGTGACCTGTGCTCAGTGATCTTTGATATTACTATTGCAATTGTTTTGGAGTGCCACAAACCACACCTATATAAGATGGGCAACTTAATCAATAAATGTGTGTGTTCTGATGGCTCTGGCAACCAGCTGTTCCATCTCTCTCCCTCTCCTCAGGCCTCCCTGTTTCCTAAGACACAACAATGTCGAAATTAGGCCAATTAATAACCCGAAAACGCCCTCTAAGTGTTCAACTGAAAGGAACAAACGTATATCTCTGACTTTAAATCAAAAGCTAGAAATGACTAAGCTTAGTGAGGAAGATATGTCGAAAGCCGAGACAGACCAAAAGCTAGGCCTTTTATATCACTTAGTCAAGTTGTGAATGCAAAGGAAAAAATTACTGAAGGAAATTAAATGTACTACTCCAGTGAACACACAAGTAAGAAAGTGAAACAGCCTTATTGCTGATGTGGAGAAAGTTTTATTTGTCCGGACAGAAAACCAAATCAGCCACAACATTCCCTTAAGCCAAAACCTAATTCAGAGCAAGGTCCTACTTCTCTTCAATTCTATGAAGGCTGAGAGAGGTGAAGAAGCTAAAGAAGAAAAACTAAAAGCTAGTAGAGGTTGGTTCATGAAGTTTAAGGAAAGAAACAGTCTCCAAAACATAAAAGTGCAAGGTGAAGCAGCAAGTGCTAATGTAGAAGTTGCAGCAAGTTATTCAGAAGATCTAGCTAAGAAGGTGGCTACATTCAACAACAGATTTTCAATGTAGACAAAAGAGCCTTCTGTTGGAAGAAGATGCCATCTAGGACTTTCACAGTTACACAGAAGTCAATGCCTGACTCCAAGGCTTCAAAGGACTAGGCTGACTCTCTTGTTAGGGGCTAATGCAATCAGTCACTTTGAGTTGAAGCCAACACTCACTTACTGTTTTGGAAAACAGTATGGCAATTCCTCAAGGATCTAGAACTAGATGTACCATACGACCCAGCCATCCCACTACTGGGTATATACCCAGAGGATTATAAATCATGCTGCTATAAAGACACATGCACACGTATGTTTATTGCGGCACTATTCACAATAGCAAAGACTTGGAATCAACCCAAATATCCATCTGTGACAGACTGGATTAAGAAAATGTGGCACGTATACACCATGGAATACTATGCAGCCATAAAAAAGGATGAGTTTGTGTCCTTTGTAGGGACATGGATGCAGCTGGAAACCATCATTCTTAGCAAACTATCACAAGAACAGAAAACCAAACAACGCATGTTCTCACTCATAGGTGGGAACTGAACAATGAGATCATTTGGACTCGGGAAGGGGAACATCACACACTGGGGCCTATCATGGGGAGGAGGGAGGGGGGAGGGATTGCATTGGGAGTTATACATGATATAAATGATGAATTGATGGGTGCTGACGAGTTGATGGGTGCAGCATACCAACATGGCACAAGTATACATATGTAACAAACCTGCACGTTATGCACATGTACCCTAGAACTTAAAGTATAAAAAAAAAAAAAAAAATTCTAGGGCCCTTAAGTATTACACTAAATTAACTCTGCCTGTGCTCTATAAATGGAACAACAAAGCCTGGATAACAGCATATCTGTTTAAAGCATAGCATGGTTTACTAAATATTTTAAGTCTACCATTGAGATCTACTGCTCAAAGAAAAAAAAAGATTCCTTTCAAAACATTATTTCTCATTGACAATGTACTTCGTCACCCAAGAGCCCTGACAGAGATGTATACAGAGATGAATGTTATTTATTTTCATGTCTGAAGACATATCCATTCTGCATCCAATGGATCAACTTGCAAGTGTTATTACTTAAAAAATAAATTTTGTAAGGCTATCACTGCCATAAATAGTGATTCCTCTGATGGACCTAGGCAAAAGCAATTGAAAACTTTTTAGAAAGGATTCAGGATTTTAGATGCCATTAAGAAAATTCATGAAGCATGAAAAGAGGTCAAAATAAGGACATTAGCAGTAATCTGGAAGAAGTTTATTCTAACTCTCATGGCTGACTTTGAGGGATTCAAGATTTCAGCAGAGGAAGTAATTGCAGATGTGGTGGAAACAGCAAGAGAACTAGAATTAGAAGTGGATCCTGAAGATGCAATTGAATGGCTGCCATCTCATGATAAAATATGAACAGATAAGAAGTT
This sequence comes from Colobus angolensis palliatus, assembly GCF_000951035.1. Classification (NCBI taxonomy): domain Eukaryota; kingdom Metazoa; phylum Chordata; class Mammalia; order Primates; family Cercopithecidae; genus Colobus; species Colobus angolensis. The sequence goes on along the minus strand of NW_012116265.1, from coordinate 1,732,350 downwards.
GCTTCTTACACATAAGCAAAGAAAGTAGTTTCTGGAGATGGAATCTACTCCTGGTGAAGATGCTGTGAACATTGTTGAAATGAATTCAGAGGATTCAGAATATTACATAAACATAGCTGAAAAGCAATAGCAGGGTTTGAGAGGATGGAATCCAATTTTGAAAGAAGTTCTACTGTGGATAAAATGCTATCAAACAGCATCACATACTACAGGGAACATTTTTGTGAAAGGAAGAGTAATAGATGTGGTCAACTTCACTGTTGTCTTATTTTAAGAAATTGCCACAGCTACTTCAACCTTCACCAGCCACCACCCTGATCATTCAGCAACCATCAACATCAAGGCAAAACCTTCCACCAGCAAAAAGATTACAACTTTCTGAAGACTCAGATGATCACTAACATTTTTTAGAAATAAAGTATTTTAAACTAAAGTGTGTAAATTATTTTAGACATAATGCTATTGCACACTTAATGAACTACAGTATAAAGATAACTTTTGTATGCACTGGGAAACCAAAAAACTCATGTGATCTGTTTTATTGCAATGTTCGTTTTAGTGTGGTGGTCTGGAACTGAATCTACAGTATCTCCGAAGTATGCCTATACTGTGCCCAAATTGTTACTCTTGTTGTAATAGCTTATGTCTCTCTGTATAGCCAGAATTGTCTTTCTGGGGGTCTCACGACTACTGAGCTATCTTTTTCTTTTAGAGTCTCAAGCCATAGAATCAAGCCAATTATATATTACACACAAAATGTTTAATGAGCTTACAAATTAAGTAAGTGTGATGCTTCATTTCACACTTTCCATATTTTGCCAAAGAGGAGTCTCCCAAACAACTTTATATGTAATAATAAAATTGCAAAATGAAAGATTCCATACAAGTCTTAATATGGGAACATTTTTCCTAACTTTTCCTAAGCTAAATTAGTTTTATTTGAAAATCAAAAAGTAAAATTGTTTAATTTAGAAAGTAGTCATCTATGAGTGTCAAGGTTATAATGAGTTAAGGTTTATTTTTAGCTAGACTTTCGATGATGCATATTTTCATAAAGTGAGATCGTAATATATACATATACACATTCATATATCTATACACATACACACACACCCCAATTTTGATCATTGTCTTTTTCATTTATTAAAAATGTTTTTCCAGCTCCTTAAAAACTCTTCCTTAACATTAGTTTTCATAGCTACCTAGGTTTCTATCATATGGTGTTATGGGCTGAATTACACCCTTCTAAAAAAGATATATTGAAGTCCTGAGCCCCAGCATCTCAGAATGTGAACTCATTTGGAAAGAAGGTCACTGTAGATGTGATCAGTGAAGTTAAGAAAAGGTAATACTGAAGTAGGGTGGACCCCTAATGACTGGTATCCTTTTAAGAAGATGGCCATGTGAATACACAGAACACAGGTATAATGCCATGTGAAGACAGAAGCAGAGACTGGAGTGATCTAAAAGCCAGGGAATGTTAAGGATTGCTGGCCATCACAGTAACTGGAAGAGAGGCATGGAACAGATTCTCCCTTAGAGAGGGAATCAACACTGCTGACATTTTAATATTGGACTTTCTCCAAAGCTGCAAGAGAGAAAATTCTGTTGCTGTAAGTCACCCAGACTGTGTTATGGTAGCCCTAGGAAACCAATGCACATAGGTACACCATTAGGTTTTTCAACCATTCCTCTGTATGACATGTTTGGACTTTTTTCAATTTTTCTTCAAACAAAACTTCCAAGAATATTTTATATATTTTTGTTTGTATTTTAGATTATTTCCACAAAAATAATTTCCAGTTTCAAAGCAGAATTACTGTTTAAAAGTGTAAATATTTTAAGGTTTGACATGTAGTGTCAAGATAATTTCTAAGAAGTTGTATGCTCTAGAATACCTGTAAAATTTTTCCTAATTCTAAGAAGAAAGGAAAGAAAGAAAGAGGAAGAAACAGAAAGCAATATGCAATTTAAATTTGTATTTCTATGATTAATAGTGAGAAGAAACTTTTTATGTTTATTAGTCATTTGAATATTATTTTAAAATGATGTCTTTTAGAAGATATATTTTCATTTGCATAGAAAAACAATAGTCTTTTAACCTATAACAAATGACAGAAACGAACATGTATGTAAATTAATGTAAAATCTAGAATCCACAAAACCAAACTCAGGATCGTAAGTCCTTCTGTTATACTAATTGGAAGTATTCAAAAGAAATTCATTGCAATCATGAAATTATTTTTCAAAGCCAAAGTGGGTTGGGGAAAGGAGAAGCCAAGATTTATTTCCTTTCACACAAGAAAAGTAAATAGGTTTCTTAGATATTGTTCATCTTCTATATATTCTAGTGAATAAGATATTCTTTTTAAATGCATCTTAATACTAGACAATGAAATATCAAATATTTTTGAGATTCAAAATTGTCTTGAAAAAGCAACAATACATAGTTGTAGTTTCCCTGAGATAAAAGACTTTCTTATTCTGATTTATTTACACGGGTAAAAGTGACAAATATAAGAAAAACAGAAAAGAAATTCAAACACAAACAGCCACTTACGTTGGAACCTTCCTTGGCTGAAGATTTGAAATGCACTGGTTTGGGCAATGTAAGTATTCCTTTTATAGAAACAGTAGGAGTGTCTCCATAACTAGAGGGCCAACTTAAATCTCTGCACTAAAAAATTAAAATACAGTTTGAATTTTACAAAGGATCCAACAATACAAACATTTGATGTATTTCTTGAGGTACTGACTTTAGATAAAAACTATAAAAATAAACTTGTCTACTGAGACTTCATGTTGCATCCACATTAAGCAAATTTTGACATATAATATTCCAGATGTCATGTCAATTTCCCTCTTGAGCTTAAAAGCACACAAACTTCCATCATACTACAGATTTTTTTTTCTTAGATGCTTTATTAAATACTATTTTCTGTAAAAATATTAAAGAATTCCAAATTTCAAAGGTGGCACTGGCCCATTCCCCAGAAAAGGGCAACAGTAAATGTTTACAATGTCTAAATATTCAATTTTGTAATAAAGCTGGTATTAACTATACTAATTTACCTGTAAAACTGTGATCCAGATCTGTTCTACTGAAGAATTATAAAACAATTTCACATTCAGTCTCCCAAAGTCCCTTTCATCTCCTGATAGAGTAATTGTATCTGAATTATAAAAGGACAAAGATGTTTCAAATGCCATGCAATCCTTCTAACCCAATTAAGCTTTGATACAATCCAATTTTAAGAGCACAATTTTTAAATGCTACAATTATTTTTTAAAGTTCACAATCTAAGAAGACAAAAATCGCACTTTAATGTTTTTATTGAAGCACTAGAGGGAAGATATATGCTATAAAAAGGTCTCATGGTTTTAAAAACTTAACCCAATTGCAGTCAGGGATTTACATTAAAACTAAGAGAAATCTTTCCAAATAATATATATATGGTCTTTATACTGTATTCTTCTGGAGGCTCCTTTACCAGCACACTTTAATACAAACAAAAGATACTCAACTGCTTCACTTTTTAAAAAGTCACACTTGTACCTGAACACAGAAATGGACCATGTGACCTGAGTATCCATATGCTGATAACACTACAAACATAGTTTTATTTAGACTTAATTATATCAACATAGTAGATACAATCATCTAGAGTTTTTCACCTTATATACAATTTCAAGTTACTAGAAATAATTATCTTAACAGTATAAAAATAGGATACTTTATTCCTTACCCAGGCTTCTGTTACTCCCCTGAGAATTTTTCCTTGAAGAAGAACTACTGGGTACACTGGACAATGAATCATGTCTCTATAAATAAAATTATTCTTTAGTCAGAAATTGCATATGAAACCTTAAGGATTCTGATACATATGCCTCAATATCCATCCTCGTAACAAACTGCACGCTATTTTGACAGTGTTACAGGTCAGAATTTCCCACTTACAGGTAGTAAAAAAGAAAAAAGGTTTTGGCATTTGTTAGGAATATCTTAAACATCTTACAAGATAATATACTGGAAAGCCTTTGCTGTTTTTGATTCGGTTTTATAATAAGGAGAAAGATGTTACTGCTTAGGTTTCATACCTGAGAGTATTAATGAAAATGAGAATTTATTTAGAAATAGACTGCTGTTTTTCGTCTGGGCTGCCGACATGCCATCCAGACTGAGGAAGACCTGGAAACTTCGGGACCACGTGAGCCACGGCCACGGCCGCATAGGCAAGCACCGGAAGCACCCCGGTGGCCGCGGTAATGCTGGTGGTCTGCATCACCACCGGATCAACTTCGACAAATACCACCCAGGCTACTTTGGGAAAGTTGGTATGAGGCATTACCACTTAAAGAGGAACCAGAGCTTCTGCCCAACTGTCAACCTTGACAAATTGTGGACTTTGGTCAGCGAGCAGACATGGGTGAATGCTGCTAAAAACAAGACTGGGGCTGCTCCCATCATTGATGTGGTGCGATCGGGCTACTACAAAGTTCTGGGAAAGGGAAAGCTCCCAAAGCAGCCTGTCATCGTGAAGGCTAAATTCTTCAGCAGAAGAGCTGAGGAGAAGATTAAGGGTGTTGGGGGGGCCTGTGTCCTGGTGGCTTGAAGCCACGTGGAGGGAGATTCATTAAATGCTGACTACTTTTAACAAAAAAAAAAAAAAAAAAAGAAATAGCCTGCTATGGAAAAACTTGTAAAGCTGCAATTATCAAAGCACAGTCCATCTGAACCTGCAGCATCGGTATCATTTGGAACTTGGTAGGAATACAAACTCAGGCCCTACTGCAGAGCTACTGAATTAAGAACTCTGGGGATGAAGCCTGTCATCCTGTGTTTTAACAAGCTCTCCAAACAATTCTGATGCATGTTAAACAACTGTTGCTATAAAAATTTAAATCTATAAAAAGTTAACTCAGTTGAGGATTAAGGATTATCTAGAATATATTTCCATTTTATAAAATATATGTATACATATTCACATGGAAACAAGACCATGAGTACATATGACAATATTTTCACATGGCATTTACTCTGAGTTATAGGAAATACAGGAATTTGTCTTTCTACTTTGCTTACTTCTATTTCCTAATTTTAAATAATTACAGCTTACTTGTAATAAAAAAGAAACATTTTTTAAAACATCAAAATAATTCTTAATTCCTTTTCAAAACCAAGAGGATGCAGTGTTAATATTAGTGAATAAAGTCCTACATCTCAAAAGAAATATGATTTTTAATAACTAGCTGGTTATGTTCAGTAAGAAAAGCTAAATTAATAAGCATTTTTAATTATACCATTTTAAATACCAACTGTTTCAAGGTTCCCTGAGAGCATACCAACTGAGATATAAAATTTATTGAAAAAAGAAAAACTACTGCCTTTTAGCAATCAAATAACAACAGCTTTCTAAAATAATGCACATGGGAAATAGCAATTATTTATTCTTCAGATATCAGAACAGATACATCTACAAAAAATATACAACATATTCCTAATGTAATTCACACATTTCTGAATTTTTAATTTGAAAGGAAATTATCACATATAATTAAATTTATGTAGCTAATTCACCTGGATGAATCGCTGAGGTGAGCTTGTAAGATCAAACATAGATTTGCTTAGCCCAGGGGAACCGGGAAGTTTGTTGGTCCTTAAATCACAAACTACAAAGGGATATGAGAAAAGTATAGATTTTTAAGAAACACTGGAATTCTACTTAATTACCATGAACTAAATCTCTGCAGCAATACATCATGAATATTACGTGTAAATCTACAGAAGAGATAAAGCCTTCTAATAAAATATTTAACTTAAAAAAATTTTTCCAACTATTTTATTTTTGTTCGAAACAGAAATCAACATAAATCAAACAATACATTTTCACATCCACATCAAATATCAAATAGGGAAAATTCACTTTTCTCTTTACATTCCCCATTCCTTGATCCAATAAAAATAATCTAAGAGTAAATACTCTGTATTAAGTGTAATGCAATTGTTTATTATTAATAAGCATGTATTACTTTTAAAAATCAATACTCGCCATCAGAGAAATGCAAATCAAAACCACAATGAGATACCATCTCACACCAGTTAGAATGGCAATCATTAGAAAGTCAGGAAACAACAGGTGTTGGTGAGGATGTGGAGAAATAGGAACACTTCTACACTGTTGGTGGGACCATTATGGAAAACAGTATGGCAATTCCTCAAGGATCTAGAACTAGATGTACCATACAACCCAGCCATCCTACTACTGGGTATATACCCAAAGGATTATAAATCATGCTGCTATAAAGACACATGCACACGTATGTTTATTGCGGCACTATTCACAATAGCAAAGACTTGGAATCAACCCAAATGTCCATCTGTGACAGACTGGATTAAGAAAATGTGGCACATATACACCATGGAATACTATGCAGCCATAAAAAAGGATGAGTTTGCGTCCTTTGTAGGGACATGGATGCAGCTGGAAACCATCATTCTTAGCAAACTATCACAAGAACAGAAAACCAAACACTGCATGTTCTCACTCATAGGTGGGAACTGAACAATGAGATCACTTGGACTCGGGAAGGGGAACATCACACACTGGGGCCTATCATGGGGAGGAGGGAGGGGGGAGGGATTGCATTGGGAGTTATACATGATATAAATGATGAATTGATGGGTGCTGACGAGTTGATGGGTGCAGCACACCAACATGGCACAAGTATACCTATGTAACAAACCTGCACGTTATGCACATGTACCCTAGAACTTAAAGTATAATAAAAAATAAATAAATTTTTTAAAAAAATCAATACTCAATCCCATGTGCTCCTGTATTTCTAGTCTGTATTTTTAGTTTCCCTCCTACACTGTAAGATCTGTGAAGAAAGGAACTTTGTATGCCAATTGTATATTCAAGCACAATAGTGAACGCAAGGCAGGCCCTTAAATAAGTATTTCCTCTTTATTTTCAATACCTTACCCTAAATTCAGTGGTTGAGATATATATAGATACATATATATCCTGAAAAATTGAGAATTTTGTGGATCACAGACGAACATGGTAGACTCTAATTCACACAGTCTCAAATGTGAAACTACAAAAGCTCTATAATCACTTAAGCAGTTTCTTTGTTTATATTTCCCATCACACCATGAGTTTCTAAATTCATCATTTTCACTGAATACAGACAATGAAAAAATATTACTGTATTTAGTACAAATATCTATGTACGAATGGCTGTTATAGAGTTTATGAATATACAGATGACATGTGAAATGTATACAAAATAATCTGGGCTGGTGCAGTGGCTCATGCCTGTAATTCCAGCAATTTGGGAGGCCAAGGCAGGAGGATTGCTTCAGCCCAGGAGTTCAAGCCCAACCTCAGCAACATGGCAAAACCCCGTCTCTACAAAAAATACAAAAAAATGAGTCAGGTGTTGTGGCACATGCCTGTAGTCCCAGCTTCTGGGGTAGGGGGCAGCGGTGATGAGGAGCTGAGGTGTGAGAATCACTTGAGCCTGGGAGGTTGATGCTGCAGTGAGCTGAGACTGCACCACTGCGCTCCGGCCTGGGCAACAAAGTGAGACTCTGTCTGAAAACAACAAAAAGACAAAATAATCTGAAAACTAAACTTCTTGCTTTTTCATGTTTTCTTCCCTTGTACCTGGTATGCAGCTAACTCCCTTCTCTTTTGTTGTATGTATTTATCATGAATAACATAACGTTTTAAAGTATATATACATTGCAGAGTGATTAAATCTAGCTAATTTACAAACGTATTACCTCACAGTTATCACTTTTGAATGATAACAAAAAGTGTTTTGAGAACACCTAATATCCACTCTCTTAGCACTTTTCAAGAATATATCATAATTAACTATAGTCTCCATGTTGTACAAAAGATCTCTTGAACCAAAGCTTCTTTCAAAAAAGGAAAATTAAATGGAATGCAGAACTACCAACAGATGTAACTTATTAACCTTTCAATTTTCATATTAGACATAATACTACAGAGATGTCATAATGTTTATCACATTTATGAAGCTTGCTTTTTTCTTATTTTTAAATTGCTTTTAATAGTAAGAACCATTTATTCCCAGATCTTAGATTTGATTTCTAAATTTCTTAAAGAGAAACATGAAGAGGAAAGCAGAAAAAATTTTCATACCCGATCCATACAGTCTCGTCACTTCTGAACGGGGAGGAAAGCGTCGACTCAAATCAGGTGAAATGTGCTGATACATATAGAATGGGTTATACACATCATAGCTGGGTCCGTGCTGGGATGAACTGGAAAGTTCTACCTTTCGATCTCCAAAAGATGCTCTGGCAGATGCTGAAAGCAAATGTTTCTAAAAGTTTATAATATCCTTTTCTTGGAGTTATTAGCTAACAGCTGGTACACCCAGGGCAAAAGAAAAAATATTTTGTCTCAAGTAATACTAAATCACATGCCTTTGATAGCTAAAAATATCAGCACATATTTACGGAGTTCTGTGTGAAGTATTATGCCAAGGATCAGCCATGAAGCCTGCACTTAAGACAATTTGGTATATTTCTGGCATTTTTCTTTGCCCCATTTTGTGATCTGAGTTTCCTCTTATTTTTCTACTTGTATATAGAACATCTTTTAAATTACAAGATTGGGTGTGGGGGGGGATATATCCTGTTCAAGAAGACGTAGAACATTTATTAAAATTGACCACATGCTGAGATACACTAAGAAACTCTCAAATTTGGAAGGATTGAAATCATACAAAGTACATTTTCTTACTACAATGCAATTAAGTTGGAAATCAAATAGCAAAAATAAAAATTAAAAATATTTATATGGAAACACTAAAGACCAAAAATAACCAAAAACTTAATCTTTAAGAAGAAAAACAAGACTGAAAGATTTGCTCTACTGGGAATTAGGAATACAATATTGGTAAGTGGCAGAAAAAGAGATCAATGGTAAAGAAGAGAAGACCCAGAAACAGATACCCATTTCATGAACACTTAATTTATCATTAAGGTGGCACTGCACAAGAATGATCTTTTCACTAAAAGGTGATAAGACAATTGGATATCAATAGGGAAAAAATAAGCCTGCATTCAACTAAACATATTCACAAAAAATTAGTTCCGTGGGGATTGTAGATCTAAATTAAATATTACAGGCAAACCAATAAAGCTTCTATATTCAGGTTAACTTATAAGAAAGTTATCATGACCTTAGGACAGGGAAGCACTTCTTAAATGGAACATAAAGAGCATCAATCATATATACAATTTCATTTATTTATTTATTTATTTATTTATTGAAGGTGATTCTCACTCTGTTGCTCAGGCTAGAATACAGTGGCACAATCTTGGCTCACTACAACCTCTACCTTCTGGGTTCAAGCTCTTCTCCTGCCTCAGCCTCCCAAGTAGCTGGGATTACAGGCACCCGCCACCATGCTGCCTAATTTTTTGTATTTTTAGTAGAGATGGGGTTTCACCACGTTGGCCAGGCTGGTTTTGAATTCCTAGGTTCAAGTCATCCACTGCCTCAGCCTCCCAAAGTGCTGGGATTACAGGCATGAACCACTGCGCCCAGCCTAATCATAGACATATTTTAATAAACTGAACTGCATTAAAATTTAAAATTCCCATTTGTCAAAGATTTTTTAAGGTAACCCACAGAGTGCAAGACGATATATGCAACAAGCATAACTGGCAAAGGGCTCATATCCATCCAAGTACTAACCAGGCCTGACCCTGCTTAGCTTCGGAGATCAGATGAGATCAGGAGCATTCAGGGTGGTATGGCCATAAAGGGCTCATATCCAGAATACACGAGGAATGCCTACAAATCAATTTAAGAAAAAGACAGAAGAGACTATATATAAATTGGCTTAAGACATTAATAGGCACTTCAGAAGACAGACTATCAATCTCATTAGTCATGAGGAAAAAATAAGCTGAAAACCCAAGGAAATACCACTACACACTCACCAGAATGGTTAAAAGTAAAAAGACTGAAAATAGCACATGTTGACAAGAAAGTAGAGGAATGTAAACAATCATACTCTGCTAGTGGCAATGTAAATTGATACAATCACTATGGAAAAACAGTTTGGCAATTTCTTCTAAAGCTGAAGATATTGATAGTCTATGACCCAACAAGCCATTCTGAACATATACACAACTGAAATGCTTATACATATGCACCCAGAGATAGGTATAAGAATGTTCATAAGTATTATTACCCATAATAGCCAAAAAATTGGAAAACTCAAAATCCCATCAACAGTAAAACAGATGTAGTATATACTTACTACATAAAAATACCTTATAGTATGCTACACAGAAACACTACTGTACACTATGCCATTTAGAATACAGAACAAATTATAATATACACTTACTGCACAGACATACAAACTAAAACTACTGACAATGACTTGAATGAATCTCAAAAACATAATGTTGAATGAGAAAACCATAAACAAAAGAATACAGACTGAATAAATTGTTTATTTTATATAAAGTTCAGAAAACAGAAAAAATTAAACTACAATATTCAGGGATATGAGCTTAGGTGGTAAGAAGAAAGGCAAGAGAGTCATGATTGTAACAATTGTGATACTGAACACTCTAGGGTGACTGAAAGGCAAAAAAATGGAGAAAAGCTTTGGGGTTACTAGTGCTACTCTATTTCTTTACCTAGGTGGTACTTACATGGGTCTTCTGCTTTGTAATAAATCACTGAGCTATATGTTTCTGTTTTGTGCATTTTTCTATGCGTATAGTATTTCATAATTTAAAAAGGATAAAATATAGGTCAAATTCTTTTCAAGGTTAATAATCATGTTGGGAATAATACGTAGACATAAAGCTAATATCTACAAAGGTTTAAATTACAGTAATTTTCCATATAACAACACTGTGATCAACTATGGACCACATATACAACAGTGGTTCCATAAGATTATAATGAAGCTGAAAAGTTCCTATGGTCTATTGACACGGCAATGATTGTCATCAAGATGTGTAGGCCTAGGCTAATGTGGATGTTTGTGTCTACATTTTTAACAAAAAAGTTCAAGAAGTAAAACAAAAGTTTTTAATAGAAAAATGCTTATAGAGCAAGGATATAAATATTTTTGTATAGCTGCACACTATGTTTGTATTTAAGCCAAGTGTTATTACAAAAAAGTGAAAAGTTTCAAAATATTTAAAAGTTTAGGCCGGGCACAGTGGCTTACGCCCGTAATCCCAGCACTTTGGGAGGCCGAGGTGGGCAGATTATAAGGTTAAGAGATCAAGACCATCCTGGCCAACATGGTGAAATCCCGTCTCCAGTAAAAATACAAATTAGCTGTGCATGGTGGCCCATGCCTGTAGTCCCAGCTACTTGGGAGGCTGAGGCAGGAGAATCGCTTGAACCTGGGAGGCAGAGGTTGCAGTGAGCCAGGATCGTGCCACTGCACTCCAGCCTGGCGATAGAGTGAGACTCTGTCTCAAAACAAACAAACAAACAAAAAAAAGTTCATAAAGTAAAAAAGTTACAGTAAGCTAAGGGTGATTTATTATTGAAGAAATAGAAATATATTTAATGAACTTAGTATATCCTAAGTATACAGCATTTATAAAATCTACAGTAGTATACAATAATGTCCTAGTCTTCACATTCACTCACTACTCACACACTGACTCACCCAAGACAACTTACAGCCCTGCAAGCTCCATTCATGGTAAATGCCCTATACAGGTGTGATATGGCTTGGCTGTGTCCCCATCCAAATCTTATCTTTAATTGTAGCTCCTATAATTCTCATGTGTTGTGGGAGAGACCTGGTGGGAGATAACTGAATCATGGGGATAGTTTCCCCCATACTGTACTTGTGGTAGTGAATAAGTCTCAAGTGATCCGACAGTTTTATTTTTTTAAGGGGTTTCCACTTTTGCTTGGCTCTCATTCTCTCTTGCTTGCTACCATGTAAGATGTGTCTTTTTCCTTCCACCATGATTGTGAGGCCTCCCTAGCCACGTGGAACTGTGAGTTCATTAAACCTCTTTTTCTTTATAAATTACCTAATCTTGGGTATGTCTTTATCAGCAGCATGAAAATGGACTAATATAGTAAATTGATACTAGGAGTGGGGTGCTGCTGTAAAGATACCCAAAAATGTGGAAGCAACTTTGGAACTGAGTAACAAGCAGAGGTTGGAACAGTTTGGAGGGCTCAGAAGAAGACAGGAAGATGTGGGAAAGTTAGGAACCGCATAGAGACTTGTTGAATGGCTTTGACCAAAATGCTGATAATGACATAGATAATGAAATTCAGGCCAAGGTAGTCTCAGATGGAGATGAGGAACTTGTTGGGAACTGGAGAAAAAGTGGCTCTTGCTACGTTTCAGCAAAGACACTGGTGGCATTTTGCCCCTGCTGTAGAGATTTGCAAAACTTTGAACTTGAGGGAGATGATTTAGGGTATCTGGTGGAAGAAATGTCTAAGCAGCACAGCATTCAAGAGGTGACTTGGCTGCTGTTAAAAGCATTCAGTTTTAAAAGACAGCATAAAAGTTCGAAAAATGTGCAGACTGTCAATGTAATAGAAAAAAACACATTTTTCTGAGGAGAAATTCAAGCCACCTGCAGAAATTTGCATAGGTGACAATGAGCCAAATGTTAATCATCAAGACAATGGGGAAAATGTCTTTAGGCTATGTCAGAGACCTTTGCAGCAACCCTTCCCATCACAGACCCAGAGGCCCAGGAGGAAAAAGTGGTTTCAAGGGCCAGGCCCAGGGCCCCCCTGCTGTGTGCAGCCTAGGACTTGGTGCCTTGCATCCCAGTTGCTCCAGCAATGGCTAAAGGAGCCGAGGTACAGCTCAGACCATGGCTTCAGAGGGTGGAAGCCCCAAGCCTTGGCAGCTTCCACGTGGTTGAGCCTGCAGGTGCATAGAAGTCAAGAATTAAGGTTTGGGAACCTCTGCCTAGATTTCAGAGGATGTACGGAAATGCCTGGATGTCCAGGCAGATGTTTGCTGTAGGGGTAGGGCCCTCATGGAGAACCTCTGCTAGGGCAGTGTGGAAGGGAAAAGTGGAGTTGAAGCCCCCACATAGAGTCCCCACTGGGGCACTGCCTAGTAGAGCTGTAAGAAGAGGACCACCGTCCTTCAGACCTCAGAATGGTAGATCCACCAACGGCTTGCATTGTGCACCTGGAAAAGCCACGGACATTCAATGCCAGCCTGTGAAAGCAGTTGGGAGGGAGGCTGTACCTTGCAAAGCCACAGGGGTGGAGTTGCCCAAGACCATGGGAACCCACCTCTTGCATTAGCATGACCTGGATGTGAGACATGGAGTCAAAAGTGATCATTCTGGAGCTTTAAGATTTGACTGCCCTGCTGCATTGTGGACTTACATGGGGCCCTTAGCCCTTCATTTCAGCCAATTTCTCCCATTTGGAAGGGGTGTATTTATCCAGTGTCTACACTACTATTGTATCTAGGAAGTAATTAACTTTTTATTTTGCAGGCTCATAAGCGGAAGGGACTTGCTTTGTCTCAGATGAGACTTTGAACTGTGGACTTTTGAGTTAATGCTGAAATGAGTTAAGACTTCGGAGGACTGTTGGGAAGGCATAATTGTTTTGAAATGTGAGGACATGAGACTTGGGAGGGGCCAGGGGCAAAGTGATATGGTTTGGCTGTGTCCCCACCCAAATCTCATCTTGAATTGTAGCTCCCCTAATTCCCACATGTTGTGGGAGACACCTGGTAGGAGACAATTGAATCATAGGGGTGGTTTCTCCCATACTGTTCTCGTGGTAGTGAATAAGTCTTATATCTGATGGTTTTATAAGGGGTTTCCCCTTTCGCTTGGCTCTCATTCTCTCTTACCTGCTGCCATGTAAGACATGCCTTTCACCTTCTGACATGATTGTCAGGCCTTCCTAGTCACATGGAACTGTGAGTCCATTAAACCTCTTTTTCATCATAAATTACCCAGTCTCAGGTATGTTATTCATCAGCAGCATGAAAACAGACTAATACAAGGTGTATCATCTTTTATCTTTTATGCCATACTTTTACTGTACTGAATACTGTATTCAGTATAGTGTACAGCATAGTAACATACTGTATAGGTCTGTAGCCTAGGAGAAATAGGGTATCCATATAGCCTAAGTGTTTAGTAGGCTACACCATCTAGGTTTGTGTAAGTGCCTCTACATTGTCCATGCAATTATAAGATAGCTTAACAACAACATTTCTCGGAACATATCCCCATTGTTAAATGATTCACGACTGTGCTTGCAACACAATTTTAATCATTATTGATAGCAGTCTGCCCTATTCACTCAAAATCTTCTCTTTTCTCAACCCATAATTCACATATGCATACATACATACATATATTTAACTTCTATAATTAGGTACCACCTTACTTTCTTGACTCTAATAAAAGTAATTTTCTCTCTAATATATAAAAATCAGATGGTTTTACCACTTCTTCAGTGGACCTATAATTTAGGAGTTAACCAATTTCTTCCTCATTCAACTCAAAAAGCAATGTTTTCTAGTGAGCACAATGTCAAGAACATAAGAAAAACTATCACATACTGCCAGGTGGATATTTCTTATCTTTTTTCTGATTGTGAAAATAATAGAGTAAAAACTCAAAATTATTTAATAATAGAAAATGCATTAAACAAATTATCATATATCCATATGAAGAAATACTATGTATTCATCAAAAAGCAACAAATATGAAATATTCACAATATATTGTGTGGATAAAACAACTTATAAGACTGTGTGGTTTAATCCCAGTGTTGTTAACAAGTATGAAAAAAAGAGAAAGATCAATTGATTACATATTCTGTAAGCCAGAACTTTTTAAAATTATTTTTGAGAAACACTATTGACATGTGCAAAGTAAGATGATAGGCCAGGCACTGGGTTCATCTTTTCTCTTCTTTAAAAAATTAAAACTGGGCCAGGCATGGTGGCTCATGTCTGTAATCCCAGCAATTTGAGAGGCCAAGGTGGGTGGAATGCTTGAAAATAGGAGTTCGAGACCAGCCTGTTCAACATGACAAAACTCCATCTCTATAAATACAAAAATTAGCTGGGTGTGGTGGCGTGCACCTGTAGTCCTAGTTACTCAGGAGGCTGAGGCATGAGAATTGTTTGAACACAGGAGGTGGAGGTTGCAGTAAGCCAAGACCATGCCACTGCACTTCAGCCTGGGCAACAGAGTGAGACTCTGTCTCAAAAAAACAAATTTTAATTTAAATTTTAATTTAAATTAAAAAATCACTCCTAGCAGACCCAACTCTCTTGTAGGTAACAATAAACTCTAGATTGAAACTAAAACAAAGCAAGAAAATAAAAACCCTGAAGGCAATGAAGACTAAAGAAAATAATGCAGATCTGGGCCGGGCGCGGTGGCTCAAGCCTGTAATCCCAGCACTTTGGGAGGCCGAGACGGGCGGATCACGAGGTCAGGAGATCGAGACCATCCTGGCTAACACGGTGAAACCCCGTCTCTACTAAAAAATACAAAAAGCTAGCCGGGCGAGGTGGCGTGCGCCTGTGGTCCCAGCTACTTTGGAGGCTGAGGCAGGAGAATGGCTTGAACCCGGGAGGCGGAGCTTGCAGTGAGCTGAGATCCAGCCACTGCACTCCAGCTCGGGCGACAGAGCAAGACTCCGTCTCAAAAAAAAAAAAAAGAAAAGAAAATAATGCAGATCTGGACAGGAGTTGACTCTGGGGAAAAAGGTAATGGCACAAAGTAGAGTTCAAGGAAATCAGAGCTGCAGGAAAGTAAGATGGGAATCCTGGAAAGGAGAGATTCTCAAATTCTGTAAATAAAGCCTTTTCAAATATCTGTCTCATCTCTGAACTACCACCCTAGAGCTGCCACCCAAGACAAGATTTGTAGTTTAAGTCCAACCAGTTTACTTGTCTGGTAAAAGGGTGGAAGAAAGGGAGGAAGAAAGGAAGGGAGGAAGGGAAGGAAGGTGTGTTAGTCTGTTTGTGTCACTATAAAGGAATATCTGAGGCTGGGTAATTTATAAAGAAAAGTGGTTTCCTTTGCTCGCTGTTTTGCAGGGTGTACAGGAAGCATGGTGCAAGCATCTGCTTCTAATTGGGGCCTCAGAAAGCTTACAATCATGGCAGAAGGCAAAAAAAAGAATAGGCACATCACATGGCAACAGCAGGAGCAAGAGATGGGCAGTGGAGGTGCCAGGCTCTTTTAAACAACCAGATCTCACATGAACTCAGAGCTAGAACTCACTTATCACCAAGGGGATGGTGCTACACCATTCATGAGGGATCTGCCCCCATGATCCAAACACCTCCCACCAGGCACCACCTCCAACACTGGGAATCACATGAATTTGGTGGGGCCAAACATCCAAACCATATCAGGAGGGAAAGGAGAAAGGGAAGGAGGAAGGGAGGGATGAAAGAGGAGAGGAAGGGAGGAAGGGAGAAAGGGAGGAAAGAAGGAACCTTTTCAGAGGAATATAACTGAATCTAGAGTCTCCACAACATAACATTCAATATTTTTGATATTGGTATCAAGAATACAACCCCAAATTATTCCTTATACAAAGAAACAGGAAAATGTGATCTATTTTCAAGAAAAAGGACAATCCACAGAATCCAAACCTAGATGACCAAGATGCTGAAATTAGCAGATAAAGATTTTAAAGCCTAAAAACATAAAAGAAAATAGGTTTGCAATAATGTAAAAATAAGAAATTGCAGTAGAGGAAAACTATAACAAAAAACCAAATGTAAACTTTAGAACTAAAATGCAATGTCTAAAATAAAAAATTCGTGAATAGGCTTAACAGCAGACTAAAGATAACAGAAGAGACAGTGAACTTGAAAAAAAGATCAGTATTATTGAATCTAAAGAACAGAGAAAAAAAGATATTTGAAAAAAAAAAAAGTCTCAGAGACCCATAGAACAATATCGAAAGGTTCAACATAGGTATAACTGGAATCCCAGAAGAAGAAAAGAGAGAAGGTAAGACAAAAAATATTTGGACAAATATTGTAGATTTTGATAGAGATTCGGATTACACTGACAGATACTTTTGTCAATATTCAACAAATATACACTTAAAATTCAACAAATACACACAAAATTCTATAGACATTCACTTGGGCAGCTCATTGTGTATAAAATTTATGCCAAAAGAAGAAAACTGTAAAGAAATCGTTGAACCTAGTAAATGATATATATGTTTAAGCATTTGCAAGGAAATATATTGGTGTCTTCGATTTAATTTGAAATTCATTCCTCTCCAAAAAGTGGATTAATAATGGATAGAAGAATGGATAGGTAGACAGATATTTGATAAAGCAAGTAAAGTAAGTAACGCTAATGGCAGAATTTATGTGGTGGACATACAGGTATTCACTATTAAGTTTTTTTTTTTTTTTTTCCTGTATGTTTGAAATTTTTCTAATAAAATTTTGAGGGTAAAAAAGTCATTGTGACTTACGGTGTTTCAATGGACTAACACAAATTGTTTTTAAAAAAACAAGACAAGAGCTACATGTTGTTTCATCTTCTCTCTAATAATTTGGCTTCTACATTCAGCCACATTCAGCCAATGGATCTACCTTATTCAAGTAACTATTTAGACTGGGAAGTAAAGACTGGTGAAGAAAGAAGGGAAGGAAAAGTGACTATTAACCAAATATTAGAAAACAATAAATAAGAAACATGTTTTCTATGTTTACTAACCAATACAAAATAATTCCTTTACTTTTTCATTCTAGACATGTGATGGATAACTGAGGTATTCTAATTACAGTCATCCCTCAGTATATGTGGGGGACTGGTTCCAGCCCTCCATGGATACCAAAATCCATGGATGCTCAAGTCCCTTATATAAATGGTGTAGTATTTGCACACAACCTAGGCACATCCTCCCATACGCTTTAAATCATCTCTTGATTACTTATAATACCTAATGCAATGTAAATGCTGTTGAGATAGTTGTCATATTGTATTATTCAGGGAAAAAAATGACAAGAAAAAAGTCTGCACATGTTCAGTACAGACGCAATCATTCTTTTTTTTTCTGAATATTTTTGGTCTGCAGTTGGTTAAATCCACAGATGTGGAACCCACAGATATGGAGGGCCAATTATATATTATTTCTTGAAAAAAGGCCAAATCTACAAACAAATTATTGTATTATGATCAGATTTCAAAATGGGACTTTTTAAAACTACTGCACATTAAGTTCTTCTACAGAAAGAGCAAAATATAAAAAGTAAAATAAAAAAATTTTATAAGAATTTTGTATTAAAAATATAAAAGCAAAATAACAGCACTTAAATGTTGCATATCGATTTTTAAATCCTGCTATTTTATTGTTTACCTTCAAGTTCTTCCATACGTGAAGGAGTTTCTTGTGTCCTGGGTTGAATATAAGATAACTTAAACTTGGGCACCACAAACGGTACTTCTTTGCCATCAGATGGTAATTTGGAAAGCAAATAATCCTCAGTACAGCCAACCTGAGGCTTTACAGAAACAGAAGTCAATGGAGGTACAGAGATGGTAGCATTTTGACTATTTGGGACTGCTGCTTTAAAATCTCTTTCCACAGAAACTGCACATAAAAGAAAAAAGAAAAGAAAAAAGTCACAAATATGAATATAGGTTACATATAATAATCTAAACCTAGCATACGTCAATATTTATTTAACCACTTTAGAAAAAATTCCTGACACATAAACTACTCTTGGTTCTTACCAAACACTTGCGGAATCTACATTAATTTTGTCCAGACAGTATCTAAGCAATTAATACACTATTGTTAAAGTGCATTAACTTATCATAATGGTAAAAGCAGCTTTCAAGAGTCTTATTCCCACAAGAATTCATAGACGGAAAACAATTTTATTTTGTAGTCAGTTATACAGTGCTTTCGAGTAAAAATCTAGTCATTTAAAACTACTGTCAACAAAAGCAATTCTTGTCAGTACTACTGGTTAACATCAGTCTTAATTACATAGAGCAACACTACAAGGAAGATAAAGGTTCCCAAGCCTATAAAAATCACAACCAAATCACAAAATAAAATGCACTCTGACCCTAGATATACTTCATAATGGCAGCTATCCCAGTCATAGTTTCTACGGCCCATTGTATTCATTCTTTAGAATCATATGTGATTCCTAAGCTACATGATTTAAGATGGGAGGTAAGTTATTATATATATATATATATATATATGATGCTATCTGTAGACTGAAAGTACAAGTACTATTCTGTAGAAATTTATGAAATGTTTTAATGTAAAAAAGAAGCCTTCATACTCAAATATACTATGAAGCTCTGCTATAGATTAGGAAATAAAAGTGACAGAGAAGAGATAAGAAAGCCATGCAATAGAAAAAGAACTCTCCAGGGGTCCTTAATAAATTTGAGTCTTCATAGTTATGGGTCTCTTCCCCATTGGTCATTTACTCATTCAAGGCACTTTTAATGTTATATAAATACTGTAGATAGTCTCTATTTAAATCAAAACATCAGTCAGAATATGTTGTCTCCCAAACACACTTCTCTTCCCTCCCTGCCTTTGCCTGTACTATTTCATCCACCTGTAATGCCCATGTCCAATTTTCAGCTTCTCTTCCTTCTTCCCACCCAGCTTGCTAAAATCCTATTCAGATTTCCGTGGCAAATGCAATCTCCTTTATGGTAATATCTTACATATACCCTGGGTTGAATTAATCTCTCTCTCCCCTATGCTCCAGACTACTTGAAGTTATAGAATACTTACTTAATGTGCCTTATGTTTCTGCCTCCCCCAAGAAGTTGGAAAACATGCCTAATTCTTTGTATTACAAAATGCCACAAATGAAGGAGGTGCTACATAAATGTTACTGAAGTCAAAACAAAACTCACAGTTGTGTTTTTCTGTTTCACCATAGAAACATCCTCCGCAGCAACTCTTTATAAATTCTGTTGCCATTACATTCAATTTCCAATATCCAGCAAAAGATACAAACTTCCAATCTTAATATTAACCTGTTGGTAGAATAGAAAACAAGTTAACCTGCTTGTCATGCTTAATACCATTAGATATTACTAAATAAACCACATTATCCGTCCTTTTAAGACATATGAGGATTCTGAAGCAAAAATACTTAAGAGGAAGATAGATTATTCTAATCATATGAAATTTTGTATAACTTATGTATAAGTTATTAAAATTATATGTTTAAAAATTACTAAATGAACAATCTCAATGTTAAAATCTGAAAAAAAGAAAAATTCCATTCTCAATTTTCTTTCACGAAAAATAAGATGGAAGATTGAGTGGACAGATATAGAGTAACAAGGGGGGGGTGTTTATGGCAGGGGGAGAGATAGAGAAGGGACAGTGTGGAAAAAGAACAGCAACATGGAAGAAACACAGAAAAACAAAAAAAGAGAGAAAAGAAGAAAGAAAGAGGTAAACTAGGACATTTGCTGATAAAACAGCAAGAAACCTAAGACAAGAGCACATAGAATTAGGAAGAAATGTTTGGGAAGGGAGATGAAAAGGGAAACGTCAAAAAAAAAAACAAAGTCAGGAGCAAACCTAGAAATAAAGAGTGGAGACTAGACAGCAGGAGAGAGGGTGAGCTGAGGCAGAGAGAGATAAGAAATAAAGAGGGGAAGAGTAGAATGAAACAGAGAGAGGGAAGGAGAAATGCAGATGAGAGCAAGATGAGAGGTACAAAAGGGCAGAGAAATCAAAGAAGAAAAAGAAGGATGGAGAAAGGTAAGAAAAGGAGAGGGGGAAAACACAAAATGTAAAAGAAAAGAGATGAAAAGAAAAAATGTTCAAAGAAACAGTGAAAGTTAGAAACTGAAAAAAGGATGAAAGATGAGAAAAGGGGGAAAAGACTGAGATAGAGAAGCAGAGTAAATTTAGGAGCACTGGTCAAAGAATACAAAATTAGTTTTGATAGGAGAAATAGGTTGAATAGCTCTACTGTACTCCATGTGAATACAGCTAATGAAGATCTGCAGTACTCCTGAGAGATGCTAAGGCTGGATGTTTAATGTCCTCTCCACAAAAATAACTACGCCAGGTAATGCAGATGTTAGCTAGATTTAATCATTTCACAATGTATAGGCACTTCAAAACATCACATTGTATACAATAAATACAATTTGGTCAATTTGAAAAGTAAAGAAAAAGCATATTTAAAAAATGTACAGAGAGAGTGGTAAAGGAGATAGGGTTAGAGAGGTAGGAGAATACAGGGATAAATAAAAACAGACTAGGAGAAATGGAGATGAAATTAAAAAGCTGAGAGGGAAAGAAACTAAGTATCTTAAAGGAAAGTTTATTCATTATTATATTCTAATAAATACACATGCAGTATAACTAAAACAATTTTCCTCTTTCACCTGATCTATCTAAATCTATGTCCAAGCAAAAGTTAAAAGAAAACATGGCACTCCATAGAAAGTGTGAGAAAACATTCACTTCCTCCAGATCAATTATTCTGGTAATTCAAAGGCCCTATAATGGGCACCAATAAACAAATAAACTGCATACTTCATGAATTAGTTTAATCTTTAGAGTTACACTAATAGAAAAGTATACCTTAAGCACTACATCACATACACACAAAAAGACACTACAAATAAGACATAGTGCAAATAAAGGAAGTCTATTTTATATTTCCCAGGAAATTAAATTGTGTAAGAACTTCATGCCCAATTTCCTATTGTCCTTGGTCTCAGTGCCTTTGTTCTAAATGCACTCTCTTCATTTATGCCTACTTAAAAAACTCCATACATTTTTCACAGGAGGTTTTAAACATATGCGAAGTATAACAAAACCCTAATCACTCAGATTAAAATAATTATCAACTCATGGCAAATCTTATTTCATCTCTGCCTCCCCATTTACCCTGTCCTTTGGATTATTTTGAAATAAATTCTAATCATATAATTTCATCCATAAATACATAAATAATGATCTCTAAAACATGTGGCAAAGGACTTAGGAGTTAACTTCAAGGGGTTCTCACTGGCTGAAGGTGAATCATTTCAAGTATTAATACAAACGGTATCTGTAATGAATGGTAACATATCAAATATTTCTAAAATGTTGCTCTTTTTAAACATAACCATAATAGTATTATCATGTGTAAAATAATTAATGCCATCAACTACTTGTTCACTGTTCAAATTTCCCCTATGGTCTCAATTTGTATAGTTATTTTGTTGAAATTAAGATCAAATTTTAAATTGTTTCATCTTTTGTTATTAGAAATAGTGCCACAGTAGCTTTGTGCAAACATATTTCTCAGATATTTCTCAGTATATATCTGTAAGATAGATTCCTAGAGATAAGACTATGGGGTCAAAAGGTGTATATATGTAATTTTGCTTGTATTGCCAAAATTCTCTCTGAAGCACACCATTTTGCAGTCCCAACAGCAATATATAAGAGTATCTTTTTCTGTTACCAACAAAATACATTGTCAAACTGATGGACTTTTGCCAATGTGATAGGAAAGAAATGATATATTGTGTTGTTTTAATTTACATCTCTCTTATTATAAGTGATGTTGAGCTTCCTGTCATATAAGATTAATCTGTAATTGTTTCTATGAATTCTATTCATTATCTCCTGCCGATATTTTCATAAAGCTGTTGGTCTTTTTCTTCTCCAGTTTTTGAAGCTCTTTAGATATTTCAGAGATTAACACTTTGTCCATTATACAAGTGGCAAACATCCTTCTGGTTTGTTGTTTGTCTTTTCACTTTGATTACGGTGTTTCTGCTATGCAAAAGTGCGTGTGTTATACAAATCATAAAATAATTTACCCATATGTTCTTCAAGTACTTAGTACAGTGTTATTTTCTATACTGACATCCTGCTATACAGTATGAGAAATGGATTCAAATTTACCTCTTCCCAATTCACCATCTCAACACAAACACCACATATTGAAAATTCTACATTTTCTCCACTTACAGGATGCTCCCTTTAGTACACATTAAATTTCCATATGCAATTGGGTTTATTGTGTATTATCTATTCTCTTCAATTGTTCCGTCTATTCCTGTACCAATAGTATATCATTTTAATCTTAAATTCATATACCATGTTATAATATGTAGCAAGATAAGTCATCTTTACCCCTCTTCACTTTCTGCATTTTCTTAGCTATTCTTGCTTGTCTGTTCTCGAAAATGAACTTTATAATCTGTCTAGCCTTAGGAGGAAAAATCTGATGGTACTTTCATCAGGATCATATTAAACTTACAATTTTTTTTTAAAACTGACATCTCTAAGAATATTGAGTTTTCCTACACAGAACATAGTATATCTTTATATTTGTTCAAGTTTATGCTATGCCTTTGGGAGTTTTTATAGTTCTCATAAAAATTCTGAAGATTTCTCATTAAGTGTATGCCTGTATAATTTGCTTGACTATCACAAATGGTATCTTCTCTTCTATTACATCTTGTGACTATTTCCATTTTTAAAATGTATACATTTTCAGAAGCCCTGTTCAGCCCCAGCATATCAGAGTAAAATACTCCGTAACCACCCAAATCAAACGAATAGTCTCCCATTTCTAAATGTCTAGAGTCTTTAAAAAAAAAAAAAAAAGTTTAACATATTTCTTAACATTTGATGAGATCTTGTTCTATCTCCCCCGTTAGAATATAAACTGTTCAAAAACAATATTGTACTCACTTTCTGCTTAGCACTCAGCATACTATATGATGCTGGGAATATAGCTGGAACTCATCAAATACCTAGCTGATAGATAAGGAAACAAAGTACAACTATTTCCCATAAAAACTCACAATATATTCATCAAATCACATCTCTGACACCAATCAGCTTGCAAATACCTAACGTTAATCATGACAGGAATGTGGAAGAATTGGTTAAAAATGACTGCTACTTCAAGTGGAAAAGTTCTCAACACTGATGGCCTTGAGTCATCCAAAATAAGTTGGGGAAGATGGAGGAAGGTAGTAGAAAGAGTGAAAAGTTTATATGAATGAAATGTGAAATCTGATTAAAATGAACACCCAGTAATACACTAAAGACAGTTTAAAAACACATGGATATTTTACTTTTGTAAAAAATAGAGTAACAGGGACAGATTTACCCTACCACCTGAAAAGCAAATAAAATATATGGAACAGCAATTTTCAAGACACTGGCTATCAGACAGCAAAGAACTGAGAAACAGGAACTAAATGAGGTAAGCCTTTCACCTTACTCCCTTGAAGGAGTTTCCAGGCCATGGGAACTTACTCAGGCAAAGCTGAGTAGATTTTCTGAAATGAAGAGACAAAGCTGAAAGTATGTGGAGAACAAGGCAGCGAGAGTTTGCATAACAGACTACCGTAGAATAAAGAGGTACATACAGAGAACAATGGAGATCAGCAGAGGGTCCCACTCAATATTCAACAGAGTACTGATCAGCACACACACAAAAAAGGAAGCTACACAAGACTGGGAGGGAAAGACACCAGAAAAAGTTACAAAAACCATACATAACCAGTATTCACCAAGGTCAGGAGTGATGCCTGTCCCCACAAATCAGACTGGAAAAGGGATCAAATTGTTTACACAAAACTTAACTGTGTCCCAAAGCAAATTTACAGAAATCCACAAATATCCAGCATACAAAGTAAAACTCACAATATCTGGTATCCAATAAAAACAGTACCAGGTATGCAATGAAGCAAAAAATATATAGAACCCATAATGAAGAGGAAAAAAAAAAAGCAATCAATTAGAAACAACCTAAAATTGAGACAAGGCAGTTGAGGACATTAAAATAGTTATAGCTGGACTCGATATGTTCAAAAGGTTAAGTAGAGATATGGAAGACATTAAAAAGACCCAAATCCAATCTCTAGAGATGAAAACTATAATGTCTGAGATGGAAAATATACTAGATGGGATTAATACCAGATTGGATATTGCAAAAGAAAATATTAATGAACTTGAAGGCACAGTAAGATAAACTAACTAAAATGAGACACAGAGAAAAGATCAAACATCAAAATTTTTAAAAGATTTAACATCAAAATGATAAAAGGCATCTGTGACCCCTGGGACAATTTCAAGTGACCCAAAATACATGTATTTGGAATCCACAAAGGAGACTGGAGACCAGTCTATTTCCTAATGAAGAAATAATAGCCAAAATTTTCCAAACTTGGTAACTACCAACCACAGATCTAAGAACCTCCACGAACACTAAGGTCAGGAAACATGAAGAAAACTACACCAATGCACACCACGCCATAATAACATCATTCAAAAATAGTGATGAGAAAATGTTAACAGCACCCAGAGCAAAAAGACATGTTACATACATCAGAGTAAAGATTAAGATTAGCAGCATATAACTGGGCATGGTGGTGTGTGCTTGTAATCCCAGCTACTCAGGAGGCTGAGGCATAAGAATCACTTGAACCTGGTAGGCAGAGTTGCAGTAAGCTGAGATCATGCCATTGCACTCCAGCCTGGGTGACAGAGAGAGACTCTGTCTTAAAAAATAAATTAATTAATTAAAAAGGATAGTAGCATAGTTCTCAATGGAAACAAAACAAAAACAGTGGAGCAAGATCTTTAATACACTGAAAGAAAAAAACCCATCAACCTAGAACTTGACACTCAGAGAAAATCTTTCAAAAATGGAGGTGACATAAAGACTTCTTAAGACATACAAAAGTTGAAAGAACGTATTACCAACAGATCTACACCACAAGACGTGTTAAATGATATCCTTCAGGCTAAATAATTCATATTTCGTAGAAATATGAATCTACACAAAGGAATAAAGTGCACCATGAGTATAAATATATGATTTATTATTATTTAGATTTCTTTACAAGTTTATTAAAGCTTAGACAAAAAATAATACTGTGACAAAAGGTTTGTAACATATATAAAACTAAAATGTATTACATCAATAGCACAAAGGCCAGGGGGAGAAATAAAAGTAAATAATTTTAAGGTTCTTATAGTATATGTGATGTAGTATCATATCATTTGAGGACTGACTGTAGAAAGTTAAAGATACATACTATAAACCCTAATGCAACCACTAAAATAAGAAAACAGAGTTAGAGCTTATAAGCCAACAAAGGAGATAAAATGGAATAATCTAAAAATACTCAATTAGTAAAAGAAAGCAGAAAAAGAAAGGGGGAACAAAAAACAGATAGGAGGAGTAGAAAACAAATAGCAAGATGATAGATTTGAACTTAATTATATCAAGAATCACAAGTGTAAATGCTCTAAAATAGGCCAATTAAAAGCCAGAGACTGCCAGACTGGATAAAGAAGTATGATCCAAGTGTATGCTGCCTACACAAGAAACACTTTAAATACAGATAAGTTAAAAATAAAAGGATGGATACCCCTCAAGAATATACACACAACATCCTCAACAAAATACTGGCAAGCCAAATCCAGAAACATATAAAAAGATTTATATATCATAACCAAGCAGGATTTATCCCAGGATAGTAAGATTAGTTTAACGTCTGAAAATCAATTCATGTAATGCATCATATTAACAGAATAAAGGACAAAAACTATGGGATAATCTCCATAGATATAAAAATTTGACAAAATCCAATATTCATGATAAAAACACTGAGAATAGCAGAGAATCCTTCAACATAATAAACAGCATCTATGAAAAATCGATAGTTAACATCACAAGAACCGCTGAAAGATTGAAAGTCTCCCTCTAAAGCCATGAAAAAAAAAAAGATTTCTACTCTCTCTACCTTTATTCAACACTATATTTGAGATTCTAGCTAGGGCAATTAGGCTAAAAATATTTTGTAAAAGGCATTCATCTGGGAAATCAAGAAGTAAAACACTCTTCATTCACAGACAACAAGATCTTGTAAATAAGAAAAAAAAAACAACCTGAGAAATTCACTAACAAACTTATCAGAAGATCACTAAGGTTACAAGATATAAGAGGAATATATAAAAGTTAATTGTATTTCTATATACTAACCATGAACAGTCCAAAAATGAAATTAAGAAAACAATTCCATTCATAATAACATTTTTAAAAAACTAAAATACAAATACTTTTAAGAAATGAAGTACAAGACTTACACACTGCAAACCACAAGACATTACTGAAAGATATTAAAGAAGAGCTCAATAATTGTGAAGATATCCCATGTTCATGGATTGGAAGATGTAGTATCATTAAAATGTTAATATTATTAATATTGCTAAGGTGGCAACACTCCCCAAATTGGTCTAGAGATTCAACACAATCTCTACCAAAATCCCTTCCAGCTTCTTTACAGAAACTGACAAGCTGATCCTAAAACTCATATGGGAATGTAAAGGGTGCAGAATAGCCAAAACAATCTTGAAAAAAAAAAAAAGAACAAAGTTGAAAAACTAACTTCAAAATTTACTACAAAATTAGTCATCAGGACAATGTCATATTAGTATAAGGACAGACAAATAAATCAATAGAATTAAATTCAGAGCCCAGAAATACACCCTTACATTTATAGTCAATTGATGTTTAACAAAGGCGCCAAGAAGTTTTAAAGGGAAAGAAATAGTGTTTTCAACAAATGGTGCTAGGACACCAAATATCCACATTTATATCCACATTATATCCACATGCCCTCTCCACCAAAAAAAAAAAATTGGATCCCTGCCTCCCACCATATACAAAAACTAACTCAAAACTGATCACGCACCTATACGTAAGAGTTAAAACTTCAAATCTCTTAGAAGAAAACATAGGAGTAAATCTTTGTAAACTTGGGTTAGGCAGTAATTTCTTAGACACAACACCAAAAGCACACATGATCAAAGAAAAATTTGATGTACTAGATTTAATCGAAATTAAAAACTTTGTGCTTTAAAAGACACCATTAAGAAAGTGAAAAGACCACTCGGAGACTGAAAGAAGATATTCGCAAATCATACACCCAATAAAATATGGATTATATCCAGCATATATAAAAAACTATTACAACTTAATAAAAAAGAAAAATAACTCAATTAAAAAACACGCAAAAGATTTGAACGGACACTTCTCCAAAAAAATCTACAAGTGGCCAAAAAGCACAAGAAAACATGCTCAACACCATTAGTGATTAGGAAAATGCAAATTAAAACTATAAAAAGACAACAATACATATCGATTAAAAAGGATAAAATTACAAAGATTGACCATTCCAAATGTTTATGAGTATGCAACAAGTAGTACTCTCCTATTCTACTGGTGGGACTGTAAAACGGCATGACCACTTTAGAAAACAGTTTGACAGTTTCTAAAGTTGAACATATACCTGCTACATGATTCAGACATGCCATTACTACATATTTATTTAAGAAAAAAGCAATATGTTTACACAAAGAGTTGTACACTGGTGTTCATAGCAGCTCTATTCAAAATAGCCAAAAACTGAAAACTATCAAATATCTATCAACAGATGAATCCATTCAGAAAACAAAATGTGACTCAATGGAACACTACTCAGAAATAAAGAAGTAAACTGGTTAAACATGCAACAACATGGATGAATGTCAGAATAATTATGCTGGGCGAAAGAATGCCAAAAAAAAGAGTATGTGCCATACAGATACGTGCCATATTCTCTTGTATTTGTCTTATTAATAACAAAGCCATATTTCAGTTCTTATTATTTTTTCTTTAATTTGGCTTTTCTAGCTATCTTATTAATACTGATTTGTAGCTGAACTCCACTGTGTGATTCAAATTATATAAAATTGTAGAAAATGGAAATTAATCAATAGTAACAAAAAGTAGATCAGAGGCTGCCTTGGGAGAGTGAGGAGCGGGGAGACGAAGGGCAGAGAGGGACAGAAAGGAAGGACTTGGTGGGGCAGGAGGAAACTTTGTGGGGGTGATATACTCATTATCCTTTTTTTTTTCTTTTTTTTTTGAGACGGCGTCTCTCTATGTCACCCAGGCTGGAGTGCAGTGGCGCAATCTCGGCTCACTGCAAGCTCCGCCTTCTGGGTTCATGCCATTCTTCTGCCTCAGCCTTCCATGTAGCTGGGACTACAGGCGCCTACCACCACACATAGCTAATTTTTTGTATTTTTTAGTAGAGACGGGGTTTCACCGTGTTAGTCAGGATGGTCTCGATCTCCTGACCTCGTGATCTGCCCGCTTCGGCCTCCCAAAATGCTGGGATTACAGGCGTGAGCCACGGCCCAGCCTATACTCATTATCTTGATTTGTGGTGATGGTTTGATAGGTACATACGTAAATGAAAACATCAAATTGTAGATTTCGAGTATATGTAACTTACTACATATCAATTATACCTCAATAAACCTGAAACAAAATAATACATGAACAGAATTATGGAACATTAACATAAAAAGAAACCTCAAAAACATTAACAGAGCAGAAGGCTTAGAAATCATTTTATCAGGGCCAGGCATGGTGGCTCATGCCTGCAGTCCCAGCACTTTGGGAGGCTGAGGCGGGCGGATCATCTAAGGTTGGGAGTTGGAGACCAGTCTGACCAACATGGAGAAACCTCATCTCTACTAAAAATATAAAATTAGTCAGGCGTGGTGGCACATGCCTGTAATCCCAGCTACTTGGGAGGCTGAGGCAGGAGAATCATTTGAATCCGGGAGGCGGAGGTTGCAGTGAGCTGAGATCGTGCCATTGCATTCCAGCCTAGGCAACAAGAGCAAAATTCCATCTCAAAAAAAAAAAGAAATCATTTTATCAAAGTCCTTCTAATTTTACCCAAGAAAATAATGAGTCAAGCAACTAGATAATGTTAGGTTTAGAACCAAACCCTAAGCTTCACAACTTTTTCTAACATACCATATTGTTTTAGGTAGGGTATGGGTAGAAGGGCAGGACCAGTCAGGTTAACAGACTATGTGCTGGCTATCTATATAGCCACGTTTGCTTTTTTAGCAACAAGGAGAAGCGAATATAAATGGTTAAAAGTATACTGCCTAGGTTCCAATCCTGTAACTTTCACTTACTAGCTATATGACCTTAAATCTGTTACTTAACCTCTCTAACCTTCAACTTCTTCATCAATTAACAACAAAAACAACAACAACAACAACAAAAACACTTCTTAGGGTTATTGTGATGATCAACCAAAGTAATGCACATAAAGTACAAAACTAGTGGCAGGGCTGTTTTAAGAATAAATGTTTGCTGCCATCAGCAGCATCATTATTATATTTATTATTATCAGATCCTACTTACAACTGATCTGATTCATGCTAGGCACTTTACCCAATGCCAGGAATGATAGGAGGACATTTAGCTAGAACATTCTAGTATGAAGACAGACTGTAAAAAGACTTAAATACTTCCATATCAATAGATAAAAGCTATAAGCACCCTAGTCACTTTAACTCCCCCGTAGGTACCCCTGAGGTAAATGTCTGAGAAAGCAGGGGCCTCCATGAGTCTGCTCCAGTACTATGGTCAGTGGTCATGCAGGACAAGTTGTTAAAATACTTTTAATATCACTGCCTGTTTGGGGTTCCCAAAGGGCTTATTTGCCTCTCCTGGCCTGACATAGTCTACGAACAGCCCTACCTATGGTATTCTCACAAATGAAGGACAGTAGATCATCACGACTTTCCCCTGCAAACCTGCTTTTCCTCTGGAATTTCCTACTACAGTACCACTATCCAGCTAATAACTAAGCCAGAAATATGAGTGCCATTCTTGAGGCCTTCTGCTCCCATAATCCACACATCCAATTCATTCATTCACTTACTTACAAGCATTTATTGAGCATCTACTATGTACTAGGCAATTTGCTAGGCACTGAAGACAAAATAGTGAACAAGACAGACAAGCTTCTGAAGAGCTTACCACAGAGGAGGGAGATAAACAGAAAAATAGACAAACACATGATACATTCAATCCAATGAGGAAAATTAACCAGGATTCAAGAGGAACTAATGTTAACTTCGTATAATCAGAAAAGACTTCTCTGAGGAGGTTAACAATCCAGCTGGAACACAAACACAAGAAAGGATCAGCTAGCAAAGTTCTTGATGGTGGAGCATTCCGGAAATTGCAAAGATTTTGAGTTGTACACACTTTGCATTATTTTGCAAGGTACTGAGTAACAGAAAGAGTGGTTAGAAGGTGAACTGTGAAATAGGCAATGGTTAGAATTCTGTTGAGTAGAGTCCCTTAATCCTTGTAATTTTTTTGGGGGGGGTGGTGGGGGACACGGAGTCTTGCTCTGTCCTCTAGGCTGGAGCACAGTGGTGCTATCTCAGCTCACTGCAACCTCTGCCTCCCGGATTCAAGCAATTCCCTGCCTCAGCCTCCCGAGTAGCTGGGATTACAGGCACCCGCCACCATGCCTGGCTAATTTTTGTATTTTTAGTAGAGATGGGTTTCACCATCTTGGCCAGGTTGGTCTTGAACTCCTCACCTCATGATCCACCCACCTCGGCCTCCCAAAGTGCTGGGATTACAGGTGTGAGCCACCGCGCCCAGCCATCCTAGTGATTTTCACACCTTCCTTTCTATTCTCAATTTGATTATTTTGATTCAGATGTTATGATATCCCAAATTACAGAGAGCCAGCTAATAGGTCTGCCTTTCAAATTCTTTTTATCCCCCCACTGTGCTGCTAAAGTCCTTCATCTGCTTTAAATAATGCTATGTCTCTCTGTCACTTTCAGGATAAAATTTATTCTGCTAAATACAATATGTGACCCTTCTCTTGCTCATCTTCCACTACTTCCTTCTGCAAATACCAAGCTTCAAAACATAACTACCTGATGTGCTAGAAACACACCATTTCTCTTTTTTACTTCTGCGCCTTTGAACTGTGTTAGGGTAGGAATGTCTCTAGTTTCTTTGAGACAGATTTGCCTGTATTAGAAAAACTACCTGCCTGCAAATACATGCCATACTCTTCTATATAAGCTTTATTAATAACAAAGCCCTATTTCAGTTCTCCATCTGCCTTATTCTTTTGTTTTTCTTTAATTTAGATTTTCTGGCTATCTTATTGATATTGATTTATAGCTGAATTCCACTGTGATCAGAGAAATTGTATATGATCAATGATAGGCATAGTATATGATCAATTTTAATAAATGTTCCATGTACATTTGCAACTTTGAGGTGCAATGCTCCATGTACATCACTAAATCAAATTTGTTGGTCATGTTAAAATCTTCTGTATCTTGGCAGGGCACAGTGCCTCATGCCTGTAATCCTAGTATTTTATAGGGGCCGAGGCAGGAGGATCATTTGAGTCCAGGAATTCAAGACCAACCTGGGCAATATAGGGAGATACCCATCTCTACAAAAAATTAAAGAATTAGGCCGGGTGTGGTGGCTCAAGCCTGTAATCCCAGCACTCCGGGAGGCCGAGACAGGCGGATCACGAGGTCAGGAGATTGAGACCATCCTGGCTAACATGGTGAAACCCCGTCTCCACTAAAAAATACAAAAAATTAGCCGGGCATGGTGGCAGGTGTCTGTAGTCCCAGCTACTCGCGAGGCTGAGGCAAGAGAATGGCGTAAACCCTGGAGGGGGAGCTTGCAATGAGCTGAGATCCGGCCACTGCACTCCAGCCTGGGCGACAGAGCGAGACTCCATCTCAAAAAAAAAAAATTAAAGAATTAGCATCTAAAAAGAAAACTCCAACTATGACTGTGGATATATCTATTTCTTCTGTTAGTTCTATCAGATTTGTTTCACATATTTTGATTCTAATTTATGAGGTGCATACAAATTTATTAATCTCCCTTTCGATCTCTAGTAATACTTCCCTTAATGCTGGTTTTGTCTGATATAACTAGAATTTCTTTCAGTTAATATTTGCATGTTATATCTTCTTTACATCATTTTCTTTTCAACCGTTCTGTGTTATGCTCAAGGTTCCTTTTATAAGTAGTATGTAGTTAGATTGTGTTATATTATCCACTCTGATAATCTTTGTATTTATTTGTATTTTAACTGTATTTAGTCCAGTCATAAAGATTTAAAGCTGTTTTAACATATTGGTAATTTAAATCTCTTATCATTATGGTAGCTTTTTAATTTCTAAAAATGCTTTTACCCTAAAAACAATTTTGTCCGATAGTAATATAGCCATGTAGCTTTCTTTTAGATAGCATTTGTATGGAATATCCTTTTCTGTTTACTGTTTCCATTTGTTTATCAACCTTTCTGTCTCCTCATATTTTAGATATGTCTCTTATAAATAGCATTTAGTTGAAGTGTTTTAGTCCAGATAAACACTCTTTGTCTTTTGACTGTAATATTTATTCCATTTATATTTAAGATAACTGTCTGATACATATTTTAATTTAAACCTATATTTTATCCTGGGATTTCTATTTGTCCTACTTGTTCTCTGTTTCTTTTTCTTTCCTTTCATCCTTCCTTGGATTGACTGAGTGTTTATGATCTTCATTTTTTTTCCCTCCAATAGATTGGATATTGTATTAGTTTCCTATTGCTCTTGCAACAAATTACCACAAATTTAATGGCTTTAAATAAACTTACTGTCTTACAGTTCTGGAAGTTTGAAGTCTGAAATGGGTTTCATTGAGCTAAAATAGAGGTGTTGGCAGGGCTGCATTACTTCTGGAGGCTCTATGGGAAATTCCATTCCTTTGCCTTTTCCAGTTTCTAGAAGAAACCCGAATTCCTTGGCTCATGGCCCATTCCTCTACTTCAAAGCCAACAAGACAGCATCTTCCAGTCTCTCTGATCCCTGCTACCATTGTCACATCTTCTCTAACTCTGAATCTCCTACACTCTCTATTTCATTTAATAAGATTCTTATAATTACATTAGGCCAACCTGGATACTCCATAATCCAAGATAATCTCCCCATCTCAAAATCCTAAATCACATCTGCAAAGTCACTTTTTCCATGCAAGGTAACATTCACAGGTTCTGGGAATTAGGACATGGTAATCTGTGGGAGGCCATTATTCTGTATACTATAAATTTTATACACTCAATTTCCTTTTCTTTAGTTACTTTGGTTGTTTTAATATGCACACTTAACATGTCAAAGTCTAAAGTTAGTCCTTTTATATTCTCCTGTTGCATAGTAAAAAGACTATTAAAGATTTTTAGCTCCTTTACATGCCAACCCATGTGTGACTTAGGCGTGATGTCACCATTGCACATATTTTGATTCTATCTTGTTAAAACCTCAGAAAACATTATTATTATTTTGTAAAGTTAGTGTTCATTTGTATTTACAAACATATTTCACCAATTACTTTCCACTTCATTCCTTCTTACATTCCTTCCATTTCATTCTTTCTTGCATCACCAACTATTCATATATGATCACATTATTTTTGCTAATATCCTTTATGATTTACTTCAGTGAAGGTATGTTGGTAGAAAACCCTCTCAGTTGTTGTTGATCTGAAAATGTCCCTGATTTTTATATTTTTTTGTGAAAAATATCAATAACATACAAAAGTATAGCAAATATAAAATAAATCCACATGGACCCATTACTTAGCTTTAATTATTATCAACTCATAGTTAAACTTTTTTCCACAATATCCTCCCACTTCCAGAAATTTTGAAAAAAAAATCAAGATATAATTTTATCTATAAATATTTCAGTATGTATCGCTAATATTTCAGTATGTATCTCTAAAAGACAATATTGAAGAACATCTAATATCAAATACAACTTATATTTATACTTATATTTATATATTTATATTTATATTGTATATCTCTTTTTAATGCAACTACAGTACCATCACACTTTCAGAAAAATCTATAATTTCTTCATATTATTAGTATTCCCATTTCCCCAATTTTCGTATAATTTTTTATAGTTTATACGAGTGAAATAGGTTTAAATATTTCTTAAATCTCCTTTAATCTACAAGTATCCTTGTAAGTATTCTGATGCTGAAATCAGGTCTCTTATCCAATTTTGCTGATTGCATTCCCATAGTGTCATTCAGCAAATCTCTGCTTATTTTTCTGTAAAATTATAGTTTGATCTATAACTTAATGTAATACGGATTTTTAGGTTTGACTTTTTATTTTTATCAAGACTACTCCATAGGTTGTAGGTACATAATGTTAAACTTTTAGTTTTTAACCGTGTTAGCCACCATTGATCATCACCCTGTATTACTCTCATTCTTAAAGATATTTCCTCTGGTTATGAATTCTAAATTATAAGCTATTTTCTTCAAGACAAAAATATCTTATTCCATTGTCTTCTGTCCCACCATTGTTATAAAGAAGTCAGCTGCCAGCATAACCACTGTTTTTTTGAAAAAGAAAAAAAAAATCTTTTGTCTAGGCCTTAAAGCAATGTAAGATTTTTCTCTTTGCCTTTGGTTTTCTTCATTTCACTGTGATGTTTCTAAGTATATACTTTTTCTTGATTGAAATTCATTGAGATTCTTGAATATATGGATTGGTGTCTTTCCTCAGTACTGAAAAATTCTCATTCATTATCTCTTTAAATATTGTTTTTGCCCATTTCTTTTCTCTTTCTTTTCTTGCAGAAATTCTAATTTACTAGACTTTCTCACTATAATTCCTCACTCTGATCACTCTAATTTCCATGTCTCTTTGCCTCTTTTATATTTTCCATTTCTGTCTCTTTGAGCTACATTCTGAATGATTTATTCTATCTTCCAGTTCATTCAATCTCTTTGTGGAGTACATCTAATTTTCTAATTAGTAGTTAAGCTGAAAGATGAGTTTTGAGTGTTTATTACTGCATTTTTCATTAGTAGAAATTACATTTAGTTATTTTTTCAACCTGCTGTGTAGCTCTGTCACTTTTTAGACTCCTGATCCCTGAACATATCTTTAAATCTGTCTTTTACTTACTTAAACTCAGTCCAGTATCGTTATCATGATGATCTATGACTGGTTTTTCAAGCTTTTGTAGGTTTATTTCAAGTTTCTATCATTCTGCCAATTCTTGCTCAGGATGTCCTACTTCCTTGTACAGTTGGTTATCTTTGACAATGAATTATTCATTGACCATGAAACTTTACTGGTAGAACTTTTTAAGCTAAAAATGAAAGTGTATTCCAGATAATACCTGCATTTGTTTACCAGACTATTTTCAATTCATGTGTTGACAAATAACCCAATTCTAAAATGGACAAAGGAATTAGACATTCCTGCAAACAAGATAGACAAATGGCCAATAAACACATTAAGAAGTGCTCAGTGCCACTGATCATTAGGAAAATGCAAATCAAAACCATAATGAGATACCACTTCACACACACTAATCAAAAAGACGGACAAAAAAATAACTGTTGGTGTGGCTGTAGAGAAACTGGAACCCTCATAAATTGCTTATGAGAATGTAAAATGGTGCAGCTGTTTTGGAAAACACTTTGGCAACTCCTCAAACACTTCACACAGAGTTACCATATGACCCACGAATTCCAATCCTCGGTAAATATACCTATGAGAATAGAAAACATATTTCCACACAAAAACTTTTTACACAGATGTTCACAGCAGCATTATTCATAATAGCCAAAAAGTAGAAACAATCCAAATGTCTATCAACTGACGAATGAGAAAACAAAATGTGGCATATAGCCATATGATGGAATACTATTCAATCATAAAAACAAATGAAGTAATGATTCACACTACAACACAGATAAATCTTGAAAACATTATGCTAAGAAAGAAGTGAGACATAAAAGACCACATATTGTGTGATTCCATTCACATGAGGAATGTCCAGAATAGGCAAATCCATAGACATGGAAAATAGATTAGTGGTTGCCAGTGACTGAGAATGAAGAGGCAAATGGGGAATAGCTGCTAATGGGTACGAGGTTTTTTTGGGAAGGTGAAAAGAATGTTCTGGAATTATATAGTGATGATAGTTGCACAGCTTCATGAATATACAAAAATAAAACCCACTGAATTGTATACTTTAAAGGGGTGAATTTTATGGTATGTCAGTATCTCAAAAATGAAATGATTTTTTAAATTGACATCTTGAAATATTTTTAGACCATCAAGGTAATATAAAACTCCTTCCCATGGTATGTTTAGTGGTCACAACTTCCCAAGGACAGGCTTTTTTTTCTTCCTTGTTTTACCTGGCATCAAGGCAACTTTTTTTGCACTCCCTTGAAGGAGGCAGAGTGAGTTTTTCACCCTTTTCGTGACATCACAGCTCTTTGTGGTCCCAGAATTAGTCTCTTAGCCTACATTGAATGAGCCCTGGGCTGACTTCCAACTATCCTTGGTGACATGCAAATCTACCAAGTTCCTATTCAAATCCATCAAGTTTCCCCAGTTTAGCAAATGCCCTCAGGGCAAACAAGACTTAAAGCCTCCTTTAGTCTCTCATACGTTCAGCTTGCTCTTAGACTTTGGCATGTTAATTCCTATCTTTTGAATTGTTTTTTAAATACAGCATTCTTAGCTGTTTTCAGCTAAGGCTGTCCAATACCTCAACTTACACTGTTTCCAAAATGCAAATCCTGTATTTACTTTTCAAGTTAAAATTAATTCTAGTGAGTAAGGAAAGGATTTGCAGCCCGATATAGTCTACCTTGGAGTAGCTTCGGTATTGTTTATGATTCAGGTGATTACAGTAGATATTTAAGAATTAAATAACACATTTTATTCCTTTTAAAAAGAAAAAAATTAAACATTAATTTGAGGAGCAGTCTAATTTAAAAGAAACATGGGTGGATAACTTGTTCTCTCAAGTATCAAGGTTCTTTAAACAGCTAAAGTAAATAAGACTGTGGTAAGGATACACAAACAGATCTGTTTTAGAAAGAGTAGCTTGGAAACAACTACACATATATGGAAATTTGATCTATGATACTTGTAGATCACTGGAATGAAAAACAGAATATTCAGTTCTATAATGCTGGGAAAAACTGATTAGCCATATGGGAAAAAAAGAAATTGGACCCCCACTTCACACCACACAAAAATCAGTTCTACATGGATTAAGGACACAAATATGAAAGCCAACTTTTTAAATAAACTTTCTTTTTTAGAGTAGTTTTAGAATCACAGTAAAATTGAGAAGGTACAGAGATTTCCCATATACTCCCCTGCTTTTAGTAGAAAATATCAGACTATATTTTTATAATCTCAGGGCAGGTAAAGATTTGTTAAACAAGATGCCAAAAGCACAAACCATAAAAGAAGAAGTTGACACAGTCAACTGTATTCAATTATAAAATGTGTTAATCAAAAGACACTATAAAGAAAGTAAAAGACAGGCTGCTCACTTGGAGAAAAAGAAATGTGCCACATGCATAACTGACAAGGGATTATATATATATCCAGAATATATAGAGCTTCTATTACAGAAATCCATTTTTTAGACCTAAAAACAGAGTGCAATGGCTCACGCCTGTAATCCCAGCACTTTGGGAGACCGAAGCGGGTGGATCACCTGAGGTCAGGAGTTCGAGACCAGCCTGGCCAACATGGTAAAAACCCGTCTCCACTAAAAATACAAAAAAGTAGCCAGACATGGCGGCACGCACCTATAATCCCAGCTAGTCAGGAGTCTGAGACAGGAGAATCGCTTGAACCCAGGAGGCGGAGGTTGCAGTGAGCCAAGATCACGCCATTGCACTCCAGCCTGGGCAACAAGAGCAAAACTCCATCTCAAAAAAAAAAAAATATATATATATGCTTTAAAGTAAAAAACAAAAACAAACCAAAAAAATGGCAAAAGACATAAACACCAACAGAATATAAACTATGAAAGGTTCAACATCATCAGTAATTAAGGAAATTTAAATTAAACCCCCAATGGGATACCATTTCTCACTCACCCAATTGTCAAAAAGAAAAAAATTTCAGGTAATTATGAATGTAGAAACGTCTTACACGTTGCTGAAAAAGGGAACAAAGTGAACACTTACATCCTGCTTGTGAGGGTATAAACTGGTACAGCCACTTTATAAAACAATCCAGTATTTTCCAGAAAAACTGAGGGTTCTTAAAATCATGAACACAAAGAGACATGAATTAAAAGGGTCACTTAAAAACAGATTTTAGTGGAAAAAAGTAATAAATTTAAAAGCAAAAAAATTTTAAAAAGACTGAAAACATCCTAAATATCCATCCACAGGATAATGGATAAAGAGTGGTAAAGTCCCACAATGAAATTATGTACAGCAACAAAAAGTGAACAAACTATAACACATCGGCATGAAGAAATCTCACGGATAGAATGTGCAAAAAGCAAAGCCATAGGAATCACATAGTAGAATATCATTTATACAGCATTCCAAAGTAGACTAAACAACACAGAGTTTGGAATGCACAGACATGTGGTAAAACCATATAGAAAATCAAGGAGAGTGGAAAGAAAAAGATATAATCAGGGAGAATACACAGGTTGGCTTCAAAAAAATGTTGGTTATGTATTATCTCTTAAGCAATACATAGGCACAGGGGTATTTATTTTATTTGTATTCTCTGAATCTGTAGATGTGTCAAAAGTACTATTTTGCACATACGAAATAATTTCTCATTTAAGAAGTAAATAAATACATGCTTATGGTACAAAACATCAAAAATTCAGAAAACTATATGAATAAAATAAAAATTATCCATAATTATATTACCCTGAAATAACTATAGTATTTGAAGGAGGTAAATATACTTAAATGATGTGTCTTTCTTCTTTATTTTTATTTAATCTGTTTTAAAGCTTTATTGAGGTATAATTTACCTACAATAAATTTCACATATTTAAAATGTATAATTAAATGAGGGATATATAATACAAATAAATACATACACACACATTGGTGGAAGCATCATCTCATCAAGAAAATGAATATATCCATCATCCCCTAAAGTTTCTTCACACCTCTTTTGAATTCATCCCTCCTTACTTTCTCTTTCCCCTACCCCCAAGTAACCATTGATGTGTTTTCCATCACATTAGTTTGCATTTTCTAGAATTTTGTTGGGTATATGTTTTGGCATAGCTTATGCATATGTTTTACTTTCGCAGACAATGCCAAAAAGTTTTCCAAAATGATTACACCAATTTACATTTCCACCAGCAGATTATGAGACTTGCAGTTGCTCCACATCCTAATCAACACTTAGTTGCCACTCTTTTCCATTTTAACCATTCTTTTCATATTCCTAAGGAAAATACTCATAAAATGATTTTTCTGAACTGTTGAGCAACAAAAAAACAAACTTTCAACGAAGAACTGAAGTGAAACTCATTATACAGAAATTTTAATCTAAGAGCCATTTCCCCTGAATGCATAATAATAATTGAAGCAAAGGCCTTAAATGATGTATGCCTCACAGATTCTGACTGAGTCCCAACACCTGATTTCTACACAAGATCTTTAGAAGAACCATTGGGACATACATAAAAGAACCGCATAACTTAAAAGCAAGTTGGGAACATCAACATACTGGAACTCAGGTAAAATAGAGTCCAACACAGTTTATATGTGTGACTTAAACACCTGTAACACCTGAACCCAATACAACAAACAAAATACCACTAAAATCGTGTTCATAATTTGGATGGGCAGGGCATAACTACTTTATCACGAATAGTTCTTTTCAATATGTTCAGCTTCTTGCTCTCAGCTTCTGCTACGTAAGCATGAGACAGGAACAATGTTATGAAATGATGCACTTCATTTTTAAAATTTGTAACTATTATGGATAACATAAAGGTAGTCTATCGTCCTTATTTGTCTTTTTCTTTTCTTTCTTTTTTTTTTAATCATCTCCCTAATCAATGGATCGCCTCTCCTTCTAACATTTATTTCTCAAAATACGGATTCTAAACTCACATTTACTTGTGAGTGCAGAATCACTATTCTCTCCTCAGATTCATTCAAACTTGGCTTCTACCCTTATGCTGTACTTAAATTATGTCTGCTGAGGTTAAAGCCCCCTCCTAACTTCCAAAGCCAATAGGTGTAATCAGTTCTTGACTCCCAGGTAGACTTCTCTCCTTTTTAAAACTCTCCTCTCCTGGCTTCTATGAGACCACTGCCTCCCAGATTTCCTCCTTTCCTGATGCTCCTCCTCAGACTCCTTGGCTGTCTCTACCCATCACTTAATGCTGGTGTTCCCCATCCTTGGTCTTGCCCTCTTCTTACACTATACTTACCTGAATGATTTCTTACACCCTTACAGTATTAACTACCACAAATCCACTGCTGCTTCCAACATCTACAAGTCTGATCTTGACTTCAGAAAACCTGATACCAATATATCTATTGGTACATATCCACTAGACAGCTATGCCAGATGTCCCACCAGAATCTCAAACTCATTTTCTCTCCACCTGAATTAATCTGTCAATATTAGTTTTATTCGTGAATGCACAATTATAATTCAAATGAAGTCAATAAAATACAAGATATACTTAAATTTTTCATGGAGGGTTAAACAAAGAATAAATCTGTATTATGGCCTCTTCCCCTGTTATGAAGGTAGCTCATATTCATTAGCAAAAACTACAAAATACAAAAGAGATGATAAAAAGCAAATATCCCAGCTCTCAAAGGCAAGCAACATTATCCCCTCCTTCCAGAAAAAGCAATTTTTAACCATGCTGAAGTTACACATCAAAATATGAAATTGGTAAATAGGATTTTGCTGTTGTTGCTAATTCTCAATATTTTCCAGGCTATGTTTTACAATATTAATCAGAGAAAACAAATTTCTTATTAACTGCCTACCTAAAGGGAGAACTAGAATAATATTTTAATTACAAAGGCAATCCTTTTATATGCTGTATTTTCAATGTTCTAAAGAAATCAGTGCTCTTGGTTTGCCATCTATCTTGTCTATACACAGACGTCTATCGGTGTGCACTATAGCCCACAGTTCATCCACAGTATCTTCCTGTAAAGAAAAGCATAGCAAAGGAAAACCTGGAAGAACTAGAGCCAAATCTAAAACCTAGCTGGGTAGATTGTGGTTTGCAGACACCACAGTAAAGTGACACTTTTAACACCCTTTCGCCACTTCACAAAGTTTCAGAAACATCACAGGTAATAACTCTCTGCGAAGTTCTTCTCATCACACCCCGCCAAGGAAAGAGGAAATTCGCTTCTCTCTTTCCCCAAAGCCCAGAGCCCACCTGGACGCGCCGTTGGAAGCCCGAGCACGGAGCAGGGAACGGGGCGCGCGGCCGTCCCCGCCGGGGCTGGGGTCTCGACCGTCCCCGGTCACGGGTCCCCCTAGGCAGAGCCGCCCACTTGGGCAGCGAGGGACCCAGCCTCGCCTCGTCGCCCACGCCGGTGCCCTCCAGACCACCGCGCTTGCAGCTGTCGCGGGGCCTAAAGCTCCCTCAGGCCCCCGCGACACAGGCGTCGCTGAGGAGACGTGGGAACATCCCCGGGGCCCGACCACGGCCCCGTTTTAGAGAAAGTTAAGGACAAAAGAGACAGAACGGGCGCTCACCGCCAGCCCGCAAGGCAGGGCCGCCCCCACAGGCGCCCCCGACAGCCCTGAGCGAGCAGCCAGCTGGGAGAAGCGCACCTGAGCCACGCCGCGCCCTTCCCCGCCCGGGTCCCGCCGCCCTCCTCAGGGTCTCCACGTCCCACGCCCGCGCTGAGGCGGCGCCGCGCGACCGCGGCCGGTTACCTGCTGGAGGCAGTGGGCGCTCTGCTGTCGCCGCCCGCGGGAACTGTGACTCTGGTCACCTCGCGCGGCCGCGCCTCGAGTTCCCACCCTCCCCAGGGCCTCCCCTGCCCTGTCACTTACCCCCTCCCCTCCACTTCCCTCCCCATCCCCACTCCACCACCACCCACCAGGGCCGCCCTGCCCCTCCGGACGGGCGCGAAGGGGCGAGGCAAGGCGGGGCGGGGCGAGGCGGGGCGGGGCAGGGCGGGAAAGTGGAGTGGCGTGGAGGGGCTGGGCGCAGAGGGGCGGGGCTTCCCGCGTACCTGAGACGCGCTGCGCCTGCGTCCTCCGCGACTCCGCGCTTGGCAGCCCCTTCTGGGAAGGTGTAAAATGCCGCCAGGTATGGGGTGTGTTGTGGGAGAAGAAGGGAGACAAGCGGTAGGAGGGGGACAGAGGGGAAGCTATTGGCCTGATGAAACTTCTCTGACTTGGGTAGGCAGGAGCAGTCTTTCTGGCTGGAGATGTTTCTGCACACTTTTCTTAGAAGCGGAGTAGGCATGTTATTACTTGACTTTTAGAGTTTTTATAAAAAGTCTAATTTATAAAGTCTTTGAGGATCAGCCCTGCTCTCTTCGTTTTTGTTGCTTTCTATCTGCTACTGCCTTGCCATCATGGGTGTCTTGGAAAGAATATTAAATGTATCCACCGCAGCACCTCGCACCCTCGATTCTGAGGGAATCCCCTCTAACCCTGGCAAAGCGGGGGCCTGGCCCATTTCTCTGGGCTTCCTTGGTGGAAATCTCAGCACTGCTCGGAAAGTTGTTGAATAAGTTTCCTAGATTGTATGATGAAGAATGGCTCAGCATTGTTTGTTTGTTTTGTTTTGACAGAGGGTCTGTCGCCCAGGCTGGAGTGCAGTGGCCGCTCATGGCTCAGCGCAGCCTCGACCTTCAGGTCTGAAGTGATCCTCCCGCCTCAGCCCCTCCCCCAAGCAACTGGCAATACAGGCGCGAGCCAGCATGCCAGGCTAATTTTTTAATTTTTTTTTGTAGAGATGAGGTCTCATTATGTGGTCCAGGCTAGTCTCGAACTCCTGGACTCATGTGATCCTCTCACCTCTGCCTCCCAAAGTGCTGGGATTACAGGCATTGAGCCACAGTGCCGGCCTGGGTGATGGGACTGTAAAATTGAAAGAAAGGTTCATACTTTTCTTCCTGGAGAGCAGTCTTTCCCAGAGTGACTTCTGTCCATCTCAAGGTCCTAGAGATGCTGGAGTGGGGGTAGGGGTAGATCCCCAGATCACATTAATCTGGGGGAAAGAGACACACAATACTTGTTTTCCTTGAGATTCACAATGCATACTAGCATTTTACAGACCTAAGAACCATGTTTTACTTTCTTTGATCCTGCATCTCCCAAATGTGTTTGACCATAGAACTCTTTTCTTGAGAAATGCCTATTTCCAATCTTGGGCATTAGTATTTCAACAAATACTTTAAAACCACTGCTTTCAAGTCCTAGTAAGTTCACCTTTAATAATGTATCACCAATGTTTGCAAAGTTCTGCACTGTTTACACAAAGCTTTCATGAGTCATTTCATTTAATCCTGGAAATTGCAACGTAGCTGTTATTATCTTCATTTTGCTGTTGAAAATATTTAAAGGTTAGACAACCAGTTAGTGGTTGCCCAAACATACAGTCAAGATTTGAATCTGAACTTTGAACTCCAAGGTGTTTTAGACTAATATTCTTTCTCTCTCTCTGCTCTCTCTCTCATTTGTTCCTGTTTTTTTTGGACAGGCTCTCACTGTTGCCCAGACTGGATTG
The DNA here is from genome assembly GCF_000951035.1 of Colobus angolensis palliatus. Taxonomy (NCBI): domain Eukaryota; kingdom Metazoa; phylum Chordata; class Mammalia; order Primates; family Cercopithecidae; genus Colobus; species Colobus angolensis. The sequence goes on along the minus strand of NW_012116265.1, from coordinate 1,687,876 downwards.
CAGTGGCACAATCATAGCTCACTGCTGTCTCAAACTCCTGGGCTCCAGCCATCCTCCCACCTCAGCCTCCCAAGTGTGCTGGGACTACAGGCACATGCCACCATGCCTGGCTAAATTTTTTAATTTTTTTATAGAGACAGGGTCATGCTTTGCTGCCCAGGCTGATCTGAAACTCCTGGCTTCAAGCAATCCTCGTGCCTCAGCCTCCCAAAGTGCTGGAATTACAGGCATGAGCCACGGTGCCCAGCTTCCCTTGCTACCTAAGGAGAGCACATCCTTGGTTAGAAATTACTGGATTCATGTGTTAGTTGAATCTTCTCAAGGGCAAGACCATAACTTTACCTATATTTTACTTCCTTACAGCACCTGACTTAGTGCAGGGCACAAAAGTGTCATTGAAATGTACTGAATGAATGAAGGAGGAATGAATGCTCAATAACAACTAACTGAAGTGAGCTGATACTTGGTTCCTTAAATGAACACCTTTAACAACCTCTTCGCTGACGCAGAAGTACCAAGAGCAGGAGCTCCCCAATTGTTCCCAGTTTTCTTCCCTAGTCCATCTTAAAACACTTTCCTAGAAGAATCCTCTCTATTGACAGATACAGTTTTTCTTGTAAAATCATGAAGCCAATTCCTTTGTTTTCCTTGAAATGGGCCTCCTTCCTGTTCTATCTGAGGCAAGGCTACATGAATGGAGGGTATTGTACACCTTTCTTTGTGCTCTTATTTCTAATCTCTTCCCACAAAAGGATTGTCCTCAAAATATTATGAACAGGTTTTTGTTTGTTTTTTAATTTAGCAATTTTATATTATTTGAAGCCGATCTAAGGAGAAAAATAGACTGGTCAATATGGATAACGCGGTTGCTTAGATATACTGTGTGTATCAATTCTTTCATTTGATAGAGACAAATCACATAATTCCTACTCCAAACCCCTATTCATTCTTTATTTAATGCAGTTTAGAAGTGCTTTGTGACTCAGCCCAAGTCTACCTCTCCAGCCTTATCTCCCAGTATTTCCATCACACCTTTTTGACCTACTGAAGGAATTGCAGTTCCCTAAACTGTCAAATTTGCACATACCATTCCCTCTACCTTTCTCTTATGAGTATCAACTAGCAAACTCATGTTCATCCAACCAAAATACCACCTCTTCTAGACAATGAAACCCCACAACACCCATTCCTGACTCAATTAGGTGCCATTTCCCAGCATAACCACCACAATCCATGTGTATCTCTATCATGGTGCCTATGTATGTAATAGCTGCAATTACTGGCTTCTTTTCCCACTTCTCTCTAGATGCATTCCAAGTGAGTTACCAATGGGCAGGAATGATGACTTCAACCTCTACTTCCTGACCACACAGCATAGCACTTAACATAGAAGGCACTCAACAGTTCATTGAATAAATGAAAACATAGCTTCAAAAGAGTATGAATTCCTAGAGTGCTTGTGAAATAATTGTACAAATAAATGGTCATGAATACAGTGGGTAGCAGACAGATATTTGCTTCTCTCAAAATTATTTCCTTCCTATTTTCTGCCTTAGAACGTAACAGCAGAAGGCTATACATATTCATTCATTTCATGTATTTGTTCAAAAAACATTTCTGAGTGCCTACCATATAACAGGTGCAGTCCTAGACACTTGCTTCAGAGAGAAAGTGACATTTTAGAAATATCATGGATGCTCACCAAACCTCAATTCCTCTCCCTGGGCATGAAGCTAAAGTGCTTTGCCCATTCACTCCCCTTGCATCTAGGTAAGATCATGTGGCCAGTTCTGACCAATGGAATTTGAGCAGAAATAGAGTTTCATTTCTGCATCTAGGCAACTAAGATCAGGTGAGCCTTCACCCCCCTCTCTCCCTCTTTCCATTCCATGACAACCTTGGACTAAACCGTGGTAACCATTGCTAAAGTTCACAATATGACAAGATGGGAGAAATATCGGTGTCCTTGATTGGCTTCATGGAACAAAACTCTCCCCACTGCCTACTAACTTTGATTGGATGGTGATGTGAGTGAAAAATATACTTTATTGTGTTAAGCCACTAGTATTTGGGTTTTTTCCCCAACACCTAGCTTTACCTACTCTGATAGGCACTGTCATGAATGATGACATATAGATTACATTAAACATATCAAAAAAATGTTTCTCATGCTATAGGCATTCTACGGGAGACATAGAACATGAAAATTTATCAAGGACTGTATTAAAGTCTTAGAAAATTTAAGTTTGTCCCAGTAGATAAAGAAAAATCTTTGTGGATATATAGCTCTCTATCTTTCGGGTAGCCATCTTATGAGAATGCTGACATCTTCACCTGAAAGCAAGCACAGAGTCACCATCATGCCTTCTTCATCATCTTTATCTGCACTTCTCTGTCTCTTTCATGCACTTTGAAGGGTTTCCCTGAGGGGGCTTCAGGAGATCCAGTGTTACTCAAAGTCTAGTATGTATTTGGGAGAAGAGAGAAATAATAAGGCTAGGCTTTAAAGGGTCTTGAATATCTTACTGAGGAATTTGCCCATTAATCCACAGGATACATAGTCGAATAAGCTAGGAACTATTTGTAGTGAGATGAGTTGCTTTTTTCTTTTTTTGTTCCCTCCCTCATCATCTTCTTACCTGGATAACTGTTACCCACCAAACTAAGGTAACAATGGGATAATGGCTGGTCACAGATGCTCCACCAAGAGAACTAATCATGAAAGTCTCATTTCTCAGTGCCCTCCCACAAAGCCCTTCCTGAAAACACCCATCTGCCTCCTCCAAACCCCACTAATCAATGAAACTTCATAGCACTAAAAGGCTGACATTAGAGGTCTAAACGAAAAATATTCAGCACCTAGAGCAGGAGGCAATAGCACCAGTGGGGTCAAAGGAAATCTATGAAGGAGGAAACAAAGAGAGAATCCAAAAACAAAAGGTTTTCTACCAACCACATGATTGGCTCACCCCAGCTGAGCAACTGGTCCAAAGAGGATGAGAGCACATGAAACTGATCAGGATTCAAGAATAAAGGCCCCAGACTCACTGAGAAGAGCAGAGAAACATCTAAACCCCTACTTCTGTGACCTCTGTATGGACTGGAAGAAATGACTCAAACCTGAAGCAAATGACCCTGCATTCTTCTGGACCCATGTCAACTTGCTTAAATTGGAACTCCATTTCCCCAAATTTATTTCCCTACATGGTTGCAAGTTAGGTTGGCCAAAAAGAAGAATTGAGGCAAGATTTGGAAGGTGAAAGTGGAGCAGAGCCACTCCCTCTGAAGATCCTTGTGACTACACATGGTGGCAGACACACAGAGATTCTGGCAGGTTCCGGCTCGTCCTCCTCCCCATGTCTAGCTCTTCTTTCCAACTCCAGTCCCTGCTGGCCAGAGGACCCAAGATGACTCCAGAGCTTGGTGGGAGACCTCCAGAAGTATCAGCTATCTATGGACTTTTCCACAGCTCCTCTCCTGGGTACCACTCCAGCAGTTAGACATGTGTGACTTCCTAGAATCATTACAAGTTCTGTCCTTACAAGTCCACCTGTACAGGACTTCAGGATTGCTGGTTAGTGACTTTTCTCTAATCCTTCAATTCCACTTTCAGACCTTTACTTCATCAGCTTCTCACATAATTCTGCAAGAGATTAGTCCCATATCAGTAAGACTCTAGTGGTTCTGCTTCCCTGATTAAACCCCTCTAATACACCATTCATGTTCTTGGCTACCTAGCAATAAGATTATGTGGATCGTACTACCCTTCCCTTCCACCTTTTTTGTTTGTTTGTTTGTTTGTTTTTTAGGCAGGGTCTGGAGTGCAGTGGCGCCATCATGGATCACTGCAGCCTCCACCTCCCAGGCTCAGCTGGTCCTCCCATCTCAGCCTCCTGAGTAGCTGGGAGCATAGACATGTCAACACACCCGGCTAATTTTTTGTATTTTTTTTTTTTTTGTAGAGACAGGGTTTTACCATGTTGCCCAGAGACAAGGTTTCACCATGTTGCCTAGGCTGGTCTCAAACTCCCGAGCTCAAGCCATCTGCCCACCTTGGCCTCTCAAAGTGCTGAGATTACAGGCATGAGCCTCCAAGCCTGACCTCCTTCCCCTACACTATTAAAGGCCAAGTGCTGAAGTTATTTATATATAGAAACTACAGAAATTTGGGTAAAAATTATGCCCTGGTAGCGGTCTCCCCGTAAGAGGGTGACTGGTTGCCCACTGCCTTCACATTGAATTTACATAATAGAAGAACTGACTTTCAGTTTTTCAAGCTTAGAAACTTGCTCCTTTTCTCTTTTAGCATACTGAGTAAATCTCTGTTGAAGAAGGAAGTTTGGTCAGGCTCACCAGAAGTAGACAACAGTATGTCTGTCTATTAATATAGAATGAGAAATAGGATTGTTGCAAGGCCCAAACATGTGTATTTTATGGCCAAAACACTGTGCCCTGAAGAAATAGCTATCCAGGAAGCTAAATGATAATGAAAAGGTTGCCTGATCAGGGAAATGGAATGAAAATTAGGAGAGTTGGGGGGAATATTGAGTGTTAGCGTTGAGTTATGATAGCTACCATCAATACCACAGAAGGGACTAACCTGTCAAAGTTGCAGGTAAGCTATGTGGTTCCACTTACTGGAGCCACAGTCCTAGTCATATTCCTTCTTTTTAGTAGGTTGCAGTATTGGCCCCAGGACTTCATCGTGTACTGTATCCATGCCCATATCCAAAGCCTATGACTTTGAGGTTCCTTCCACTGAAGGAGTAGAGTTTATTTCCCTACCCCTTGATTTTGGGTTCAGCCATGTGACTTGCTTTGGTCAGTAGAATGAAATGGAAGTAATTGTGTTCAAGTTCTGCACTAAGGCCTTAAGAGACTTCGTGTGTTTCTGCTTGCCTTCTTGTACTTCTACGAATGCTAGAAGACTTCCCTGGGCCAGCCAGCTGGTCCAAGGAGGTTAAGACACCCTAAAGCAGAGTCATGCCAGGTAAACCCAGCTTGGAACAGCTAATTCCCAGCTGCCCAGCAAGCATGAGAAATAAAAGATGATTTTTTTTTTGTACCATGGCATTTTGGGGATATTTGTTGACATAGAAATAGTGACCTGACATATCCTCCCATCATAATTTTCTGGAATGGAGAAAATCTAACCCCATCATGGACCCAGAGTTTCAGACCAGTGTTCCCAGGGCTCCTCTCCCAAGTCACTAGGCAGCACCAATTTAGCCAATGGTAAGTTAAAAGATTCAGTTTCTCACCCTCAATACAATTCTACTTGGAATTTTCTGTCCTTTGGGTTAGATATAAAATCTAAATATTTGTTAATAGCAGAGATGAGAAAGATTTAACAACTTTTCAGAAAGTTACTTCTGAATATTAGTGATTGTACATGCCACTCAAAATCACTGTATGAAATAACATTCGAAGCCTATCATTTGTAACTTCTGCTTTCATCAGAGTTTTAGGAAAATACCTATGCCCAGCAAAAACCCCAGGCAGTTTTAGGACACCAAAGCTTTCTTCATCTGTCTTTAAACCCGCTCCACATCCATAAAGATAATTCATGAATAAATGTGGTTGGCAGATGAACCAAATATTCAAGGACATCTTTTTTAAGCCTTTAGTTAAGACCTTTCGTTTGTTAGTTTACACGTTAGTCTCTCTATGAATTAGAAGTGGAGGGAGGAGCTCAAAATGCTTTATAATCCTATTTTTTTCAGACATTCCTTCTTTCTCCACCACTCCCAGCCCTTCACTATCTTCCTCTACCCTTCTAGCTTTTGACAGGACTAATGATGTTGGGATAGTTTTTGAGGAAATGTGGGAGGTCTGTAATACATTTCCTACTTGACGTGGGTTACATTTTTACCAGAAGAAAGGAAAAAAGAAAACAATGCAAATATATTTCCAGCACAGCTGGGCGGCAGCTCCATAAAGTGGCTTTTAAAGAGCTATCCTATTGCCCTGCGAGTTGACAGCACTCCAGGGAGGGAACAGGGTCTGTGAGGGCCAGAGAGGCATACCCTTCCATTCCTGAGAAACATCCCCTCAGGAAACGATTTGGCATTTCCTACAAAACATGAACTTGTTTGGCAGCCTCACCAACTCATCACCCCTGTTCATCTCATATTGCATGCCTGATTAATAACAATGACATAGTGAATACAACTTCAGTAGGAAAGAGGGGAGGAAGAGCCAAACAACACCCTTGCCAAATAAACATGCATGTGCACATGCCCACAGACTCACACACCTCAATATATAAAGCCACTCTTTAAATGTTGGGAAATATAAAAATGCTTCCATCAAAACCATATTATGGGCCCAATGTGGTGGCTCACGCCTGTCATCTCAGCATTGTGGGAGGCTGAGGTGGGCAGATCGTGAGGTCAAGAGATCGAGACCATTCTGGCCAACGTGGTGAAACCCCGTCTCTACTAAAAATACAAAAATTAGCTGGGCAC
>NW_012116265.1:1667447-1676189 GCF_000951035.1 Colobus angolensis palliatus | reverse complement strand
CGACTCTAATCCCAGCTACTCAGGAGGCTGAGGCAGGAGAATCACTTGAACCTGGGAAGCGGAGGTTGCAGTGAGCCCAGATCGCGCCATTGCACGCCAGCCTGGGCAACAAGAGTGAAACTCCGTCTCAAAAAAAGAAAAGAAAAGAAAAGATTGGGTTTAAAAAATGGGATTTAGAGGCAGAAAACCTGAGTTGAAGTTCTGGCATTAATACTTTTTAAACATGATGACATTGCAAGAGCCTCCCTGAGCCTCAATCTCTTTCCTAAAAAAAAAAAAAGAAAAAAAAAGGGATAATTAAAATTGCTGCCTTAGCAACCTCGCAGAGTCATGATGATAATCAAAATAAAAATCGGGGAGGGATGGGGCCATATTCATCTTTGCATTTCCAATGTCTACTTTAAAGCCTAGGACAGTGTAGTACATACGGAATAAATATTTGGTGAATGAAAGAAAAAAACACAAAAGCATTTTATACACTATAAAGTGGGGATCCCCAAACCCCAGGCCTTGGATCAGTACCAGTGTGTGTCCTATTAGAAACCAGGCCACACAGCAGGAGTTGAACAGCAGGTGAGCGAGTGAAGCTTCATCTGTATTTACAGCCTCTCCCCAACACTCATATTGCCACCTGAGCTCCGCCTCCTGTGAGATCAGTGGCAGCATTAGATTCTCGTGGGAGCACAAACCCTACTGTGAACTGCACACATGAGGGATCTAGGTTTCATGCTCCTTATGAGAATCTAATGCCTGCCCAGACGCAGTGGCTCACACCTGTAATCCCACCACTTTGGGAGGCCAAGGCGGGCAGATCGTGAGGTCAGGAGTTTAAGACCAGCCTGGCCAACATTGTGAAACCCCTTCTCTACTAAAAATACAAAAATTAGCCAGGTGTGGTGGCGGGTGTCTATAATCCCAGCAACTCAGGAGTCTGAGGCAGGAGAATTTCTTGAATTTGGAAGGTGGAGGTTGCAGTGAGCCGAGATTGTACCACCGCACTCCAGCCTGGGTGACAGAGCAAGACTCCATCTTGAAAAAAAAAGAAAACAGTCTCTAATGCCTGATGATCTATCACTGTCTCTCATTACCCCCAGGTGGGACCATCTAGCTGCAGGAAAACAAGCTGAGGGCTCCCACTGATTCCACATTATGGTGAGATGTATAATTATTTCATTATATATTATAATGTAATAATAATAGAAATAAAGTTCACAATAAATGTAATGTGCTTGAATCATCCCCAAACCATCCCTCACCCCTAGTCCATGGAAAAATTGTCTTCCATGAAACTGGTCCTGCTGCAAAAAGATTGGGGACCACTGTTCTAAAGGACTATTTAAATGCGAATTATATAATGAAGACCACTTTACAATAATACAGGGTGTGTATAAATATTAACATTGGCAACTTACGTTCGTCTTGGGCTGAATGACAATTTCAGTGTCATGAACAGAGCTTCCTGTAAACAAACTGTAAAGTGAGTGGAATTTGTGGACAGTACCTCTCCAACCTTTCTTTGGTTGTTCTCCCTCTGTTTGGTCTAAATAGTGTGTCAGGGTGTCTCTGGTCCCAAGTTCTGTAAGTGGCCAGTGCTCTAGAGCTGTTTGATGCTGTTACGGTAGCATCAGAATGAAGAAGGAGGTTTTAAAAATCACCTAAGCCTCTTTCACTTATAATTAGCACATAACCTTACCTGTCCCTTTGAAGTATCACTATGAGTGAGGCTCCCACAAAATTCTCAGGCTGAAAATTGCTTATTTATAGCTTCTTTTTCTCTTCCCAAATGCCTATGTAAAATTATTCAAAGAAGACATGCAGATCCAAGAAGCACACTAGCCTGGTGCCATTCAGCATATGGGCAAACAGACCTCCACACTGTATTATGCCACCAATGTTCATCCTGAATCATCATGAAGTAAAACTCTATACATGGAGTCTAGCTACTAAGACAAAAAGTGGTCCACAGTTTATTTTTAGCATCCATCAAAATGAATAAAGTTATTTAAAGGTTTAGTGCTTCAAAAAGTATTATCTGAATTATCTGAAGTACATTTCCCAAAGTGATTCATTTTCTGACTATTCAAGATAGCCTTAGTTTTCAAGTATCATTACTTATTCAATGGTTCAATAAGTTAATCATGGGTTCTAGATTCCCATAATGTACAGTAGGTGAAAACAGACAGCCTCCCAGCAATAGGCATATTCTATTGGAATAAAAATGCGGCCAGACGTGGTGGGTCACGCCTGTAATCCCAGCACTTTGGGAGGCCAAGGTGGGCAGATCACCTGAGGTTGGGAGTTCAAGACCAGCCTGACCAACTTGGAGAAACCCCGTCTCTACTAAAAATACAAAAAAAATTAGCCAGGCATGGTGGTGCATGCCTGTAGTCCCAGCTACTTGGGAGGTTGAGGCAGGAGAATCACTTGAACCCGGGAGGCAGAGGTTGCGGTGAGTGGAGATCATGCCATTTCACTCCAGCCTGGGCAACAAGAGTGAAACTCCGTCTCAAAAAAAAAAAAAAAAGTATATATATATATATATGATCTGCCTCACTAGCCTTAACTTTTTCAATCGGGAAACCTGTCTTTGATCACATTTCCTAAAGCAAAGATTGTTGTGAAAGAAAAGATTATCATGAATTTTTGAATTTTGTTATCCCCACCAACAGATCACTAACTTGTTGTTTAAAACAAATGATCTCCCACTTTCCTACTTTAATAGATGTAATATAATGTGTGTGCTTTAATCTTTGCTTGACCAGTGAACCATACCATATCAAGAAAGTTGCATGACATGTTTGAGGAACAGTGAGAGGGCCAGAGCCACTGGAGCGAGAGAAAGAGAGAGAGAAGGGTAGGAAGAGAGGGCAGAAGAACATGGGGTAGAGTTGGCCTGGCTCAGTGGCTCACGCCTGTAATCCCAGCACTTTGGGAGGCTGAGCGGGTGGATCACGAGGTCAGGAGATTGAGACTATCCTGGCTAACACAGTGAAACCCCGTCTCTACTAAAAATACAAAAAATTAGCCAGGCGTGGTGGTGGGCATCTGTAGTCCCAGCTACTCGGGAGGCTGAGGCAGGAGAATGGTGTGAACCTGGGAGGCGGAGCTTGCAGTGAGCCGAGATCACGCCTCTGTACTCCAGCCTGGGCGACAGAGCGAGATTCCGTCTAAAAAACAAACAAACAAACAAAAAAGAACATGAGGTAAAGGAGATGGCATGGCTGCTATTAAACATTTGCTGCTACTCTAAATAAGCTGAGAAGCCGTTGGAGAGTTTGGAGTTGAGGAATGACACGAACTGATTTTTTTAATACAGATCGCTCCAACTGTTGGGTTGAGAATAGAGTGGAAGGGACAGGGGCAGAGGTGAAGGCAGAGGGACCAGGTAACTGATTCTGCCTATAATCAAGGTGAGAGAGGAAGGTGGCTGGGACTCAGGGTGTAGGAGTGAAGGTGCCAGGTATGAGGGTTAAACGATATAACGTATGCACAGCATGATAATTGGTACAGTCAGTCCCCAGTAGATGTTCACTGTGATAACGGCATTCTGAACAACAAGACTCAGTAGTAGATGGTTGGTTCATTGCCAGGCAGACCCAGGTAAGTGATTACAAACTAGGTAGTCGATGTCAGAATTAGAAAAGGAACTTTTTGAACATTTCTGCAGGTATCAATTGAAGTCAAATTGAGTCAAAAGTAAGAGTTCATGCTGCCCTTCATTGAATTCTCTGCTTGGATTTTTTTTTTTAACTACACACACACACACACACACACACACACACACACACAAACACACACAATCTGTGATCAAAAAAGTTATTGAAGTGCTGTGGTTGCCCAGAATTCAGCCTGACCTTGCAGCACTCCTAGTTATTAAAAATCATTTCTATGGGCTTACATTTTTTGGTTTAACAAGCACAAGAGGCCATGAACTCTTAATATCTGAAGCAAACGTGTTAAACATCTGGGATCTGGCATAAGCTTCTCCTGTGGGATGCATTGTTTGTGCAAACTTTTATTGAATTAAAAAAAAAAGTAAGTACTGAGTTTCAAAATATTCGTGTAACCTAGTAAGAATATTTCTCTGAATCCAGAGTCAAAATACAGAGTTTTAAAAACTGATTTATAAACTTAAATTTAAAATTAGGTTATAAGTCTGTTCTTAAAACACAGCATGGTTTTGAAGTGGAACCAAACTTCAGCTCTAGCTCTAACAGCAGATGGCTGATCTAAATTAAATAGGTTTTTCCAGGCTAAAGGCACAGCTTCTGACCACTCTAAGAAAGCCATGGGGTTTGCAGGAAGGGTACTGGCCTAGAGTTTAGGGCAAGTTCTGTGACAAATACAGATAATCTTGGGCAACTTACTTTACCCTGGGCTTGATTTTCCTTATTTCCTATAGAAACTGGAAGGAAAAATACTTACCCATTGGTTTTTAGAAATGTACGAGGATAAGAAATAAAATAAAATAATAAGTGACAGAACTTTTAAAAGTTCTACACATAAGATGAGGAGGAGGAGGAGGGGAGGGGGAGGGGGAGGAGAAAGAGGAGGTGGAGGAGAATGAGAAGGTAGAGGAGGAGGAGAAGGAGATGGAAGAGGAGGGGGGGGGTAGAACAGAAGAGATTCCTATTTGAAGATGCAAAAGACCAAACAAACTGAACAAAGCTTTTTAAAGAAGAAAGACTAAGGGTTGTCTTTGGAGTGTTCCTCTAGGGAGGGACAACCTCTTGTGTTCCTTTAGTATCTCCTTGAAGTGTTCAGGGAAGCATCCGGACACCGGGGACAGTCTTATCCATCTAGAGTTAACTGACAGACGAACAGGTCCCTCTCGACTTTCACAATCCATAGCCTGAACATTCTGAGGAATAAGGGAGAGCAAAGCCTGGCTCAGCCCACCCCATTGCCTCTGCTAGACTGAAGGACAGGAAATAGAGAAGGAGCCAGTCTTCCCCAGAAAGAGACAGGGATAACTTTTTAATCTCACCTCTCCCTTCTGAGAGGAGGCTGCTATTCCTTGCAATGTATTTTTGTGCAGCTGAGGATCTGGAGGGTTTCTGACCTGAACAGTGTGCTGGGAGCTGAGTTTGGGAGCTGGAGTTCTGCATAATAGAGTAGGATGAATTTGGAGTTTGGGGACTCTGTAGAAAGAGGAGATGAAGAAACAAGTTGAGTACGGGAAAGGAAGGATGGGTGGTTGAAGTGGGAGCCAGTGGAACAGCAGGGATGGAGAGCTGAAAAGCAGGTTCCCTTCTGTCCTACCCTCCACTCTCAAATCCTCAGGAAATTTGCCTACACACCCAAATGCAAATGGAATGTATTCATTTCTAGGGCTGCTGTACAATGTACCACAAACCGAGTGACTTAAAACAACAGACGTTTATTCTCTCACAGTTCTGGAGGCCAGAAGTCCAAAATCAAGGAGTCAGCAAGGCCATGCTCCTTCCAGAGGCTCTAGGGGAGAATCCTTCCCTGCCTCTTCCTAGCTTCTGTTGGTCATGTAAATCCTTGAAGTTCCTTGGTTTATAGCCTCAAAACTCCAACTCTGCTTCCATCTTTGCATGGCTGCCCTCTTCTCTGTGTATCTTTGTGTGTCCTCTTGTAAGGACATCAGTCATTGGATTTAGAGCTAACCCTATTCCAGCATGACCTCATCTTAAGTTGACTAATTATATGTGCAGAGACAATATTTCCAAATGAGGTCACATTCCATGTGGACGTATGTTTTCGGGAGGACACTATTCAACTCACTACAGTGTTCTTTATTTTTGTTCTTACGGAGATCAGGTAAGAAGTAGAATCTCATGTCAGGGGCAATTGGCAAGGGACGATTGGATGGTGGGGGATGAGGGGAGTTGTGGCAGTGGTAAAATGACCTGTGAACCAAACGAATCCAAGGGAAGTGCCGAGGTTGGAGTCAGAAGTGACCACGAAAATAAAAGCCCCCTCCACTTCCCATGGGAGTTTTAGAAGTGTGGGAAGACTTTGGAATTCCACAGGGCATGGAGTAAGTTCAAAGCAATATCATCCAGATCTCAAAGGCCAGGAAACCACAGCTGACTTCTGGGTTACAAATAAAACGAAGACATATGAGAGAGGAGAAAAAAAGATGAAGCAGAAGGAAGGACAAACGGTGGAGAGATGAGCATGAAAGACAGATGAGTTTTTGAAGAGAGACAAGGGAGAGAAAAAGCACCAGCTCTTTGGGGTCAGGGTTAAAGCTCCAGCACCTGGCATATAAAAGGTATTCAAGATATGTTTAGGGGCCAGGCGTGCTGGCTCACACCTATAATCCCATCATTTCAGGAGGCTGAGGTGGGTGGATCACTTGAGATCAGGAGTTTCAGACCAGCCTGGCCAACATGGTGAAATGCTGTCTTTACTAAAACATACAGAAATTAGCTGGGCATGGTGGTGCACACCTGTAATTCCAGCTACTTGGGAGGCCAAGGCATGAGAATTGCTTGAACCCAGGAGGCAGAAGTAGTTACAATGAGCTGAGATTGCACCACTGCACTCCAGCCTGGGTGACAAAGTGAGACCTTGTCTCAAAAAAAAAAAAAAAAAGTAAGTTTAGGGAAGGAAAAAGGAAGATAGGGAGGAGAGAGAGTTGTGCCTGGGAGGCCTCATGTGGTGTCACTAACAATTGCCTTCCCTGTCCCCAGAGCTGTCTATATTGTGGCTGTTTGTTCATGACCCATGTCAAAGCCCAGAGTGCCATGTGGGAACCCTCTCTGCACCACAGGTCTTTAGACTGAAGAGGCAGCAGTCCATCTTCCACCAAGTCCTCTGGAGTCTCTCCATCCTTTTCCAATGATGCTTATTCTATCTAAACTCTCATTTGAGTGGCCACATATCCTGGCCTCTTTGTGGTTTTTGCTGTCCCTAGTGCCGCCAGAGTTTACCTTGTCTTGAAAGGTCACAGAAGTGGTCTAAATTAGGGAATATCCTTCAACACAAAAAGGCAAGGAGAGCCCTGTGGATTAAGCCAATTGTTTTTAGATCACTTGAGATACAAGCAGTTAAAACAGCTTAGGATTGGAAAGATCTTGTAGTTTATGAGAAACAGCACTAGACCAAGAGGTAGATCAAGCAAGAGACCCATCTGCCAATCTGCCACTCACTCCCAGCCTTCCCTGAAGCTAGTCAATCCCCAACTCCAACCTCAGAGTCCTCATTGTAAAGGCATTTGTCCCTCATGACAGAATTTCTAGATCCTTTCAGTTGTCATGGACTATATTCTATACTTTTCTGGAAGCATTCTCAACAAAATATAATTAAACTTACCTCCCTGGTACACCCGTAGTGTATTTCCAGAGGGAAAATGTTGCTAGAAACTCCCTTCCCAGTTTGTAGAAAGTGGCCAGGAAATGAGTCTGATTTCAAATCTCTCTGAAATGCAATGAGAGGAAAGCACTGAGGGAATGCTGAAGTGGGGCCACTTTAGTTCCCCAAGTTCCAGGAGCCATTTATAAACTGAGTTGTGGCTTGGGTGAATGGCTTGTAAGTTTGAAGTGAAGAAAGATGTAGGGGTACCAGCTGCTTGCTCAGATAATAGGGAAGAAAGACACCAAGCACCTCCACACACATCACCTTATTTCTCAAAACAACTGGAGGAAGTATTATTATCCCCATTTAACAGATGAGAAAAGTGAGGCTCAAAGAACCTCAGTAAATTAATCCAGATCACAAACTAGTAAGTGGCAGGGTTGAGACCCAAATCCAGGTCTATTCAACTCCAATCCCAGCATTCCTTCCACTATTGGCAACAGATTGGCACTATGATGTCCAGTCACCTGAACCACAACAAAATTCCTATAAAGAACCAGAGTGGCACCCAGCCCACTTTTTCAAGTTTGGCGTAAAGAACAGAGCCATACTTTTGAGTTGGGAGTAGCAGCTGTTTGGGCAGGGACCAGAGCAAGAAATTGTTCATGCAGGGATATTTAACCAGCTCAGTGCCCAGAACAGAGTGGAAGCTTGAAGAATATTTGGGTTGTTGTTGTTGTTGTTGTTGTTGTTGTTGTTTGTTTGTTTGTTTTTTGAGATAGGGTATTGCTCTGTTGCCCAGGCTGGAATGCATTGGTGCCATCATGGCTCACTGCAGCCTCAACTTCTTGGGCTTAAGTGATCCTACTTCAACCTCTTGAGTAGCTGGGACCACAGGCATGCACCATTATGCTTGGCTGATTCTTTCCTTCTCCTCCTCCTCCTCCTCCTCCTCCTGCTTCTGCTTCTTCTTCTGCTTCTCCTCCTTCTTCTTTTTTTTTTCTTTTTCTTTGTTTTTTTGTTTTTTTGTTTTTTTTTTTGGTAAAGATGGGGTTTCACCGTATTTCTTAGGCTGGTCTCAAACCTCTGGCCTCAAGCAATCCACCAGCCTCAGCCTCCCAAAGTGCTGAGATTACCGGCATGAGCCACCACCCCAACCAAGAATATTTGTTGAGAAGTTGAGCAAATACAGGATTCAGGGTTGACACCGACATCTTTTTTTTTTTTTTTTTTTTTCTTTTTTTGAGACGGAGTCTCGCTCTGTCACCCAGGCTGGAGTGCAATGGCGCGATCCTGGCTCACTGCAAGCTCTGCCTCCTGGGTTCACTACCATTCTCCTGCCTCAGCCTCCCGAGTAGCCGGGACTACAGGCATCCGCCACCACACTTGGCTAATTTTTTTTTTGCATTTTTAGTACAGACTGGGTTTCACCATGTTAGCCAGGACAGTCTCGTTCTTCTGACCTCGTGATCT
>NW_012116265.1:1646207-1667397 GCF_000951035.1 Colobus angolensis palliatus | reverse complement strand
TGTTAGCCAGGATGGTCTTGATCTCCTGACCTCATGATCCGCCAGCTTCGGCCTCCCAAAGTGCTGGGATTACAGACGTGAGCCACTGCGTCCGGCTGACATCGACATCTTCTGCAGGTTACCAAAGAAGGATCTGAGGCTCAGAGAGGCCAGATGACTTGCCCTAGGTCACACAGCAGAGAGAATTGGACAAAGAACCAAAGATGTCTAGACTTTCAGACAGGGATCTTCCTGTCACATCACCATAACTCCTCTGGCCAGGAGAATTTTTCCTGTACATTTAATTAAATGCAGTATACTTTGGGGCAAATGAATGCTAACCTCCAACTGAGAATACTTATTTGCCTAATGAGTTCGTTAGCAAAAGACTCTGCTGCTTCAGGATGCAGAGATAGCTTGGTTAATGCACGTTTCAGTTTTCATATTATGCTATGAGTCATTTTTGTTTATCTTAGCATTCTTTCCTCATCTGTTGTGTGTGGTGGCCCTAGTCACCAGGGATAGGAACTTTGTCACTCACTCAGGAAGTGATGGACTGACTCCCTGTGAGTGGATGAAGAAACTGCTTTCATAAGCGTGGTCATGCAGATCAAAGAGTGGGTCCTCTACACATGTTCCCAATTAACTGTGGCCATCCCATTCCGTGTCCCTTGCACTCTCCAGCATAGTTTCTAATCCTTTAACAGCCCAAACAACAAGAGGGAAGCCCAGCCCAGCCAAAACAAAAGCAGAAAACAGCCAAAGGAAGATGAAAACATCCTAGTGATTAGTGAGAGAGATCCAAATATCCCAGTATCTGGAGCCGCCTCGGGGTACTGGGATATTTGGAGCTTCTCACCGCAGGGGGTCGCCTCATCTGCACCCAGTGTCACTTCCCACAAGGACCCCAGAGCTCAGTCTGTAGCACCAGACTCTGTGCTTTGATACACACTGCTGGCCATCTTCACAATACCATCACCCAAATGTGGCCATCTTCAATTCAGCATGTTTCATTTGTCAAACTGTGTAGTTAAGATCTATCCATTTAACTGTATGTAAGTATTACCTTAACAAAACATAAACATTTAAAAAAAGAAGCAAGTTTAAAATGACATTCACCTTTCCCTTCTACCAAAACTCCTCCTCCTGAGGTCTTTAGCCCACTCAGGATGTCCTTTGGCTCCCTAAGCCTCCATACCCAATCAATCACCAAGACCTATTGATTCCACCTATTCCATTTCTCTTGAAGCTTTCCCCTTCTCTGCATTTTCCCATCATCGCATTCTACTCAACCTGTTTGAAAAGGGGATTCAGCATTCAAATTCCCCAACTTATTAAACAAGTGAGCTCCTTGATCTTGGAGCATTGATTAGCATCTTCATGGGCTAGTCGTCTGTGAAATGCTGACCTGCACAATATGAAGTCCAAACTCAGCTAGGTGAATAGTGTTCTGAATAATCTAGCCTCAACTTTTATCCCTTCCTGCCATACACACATCCTTGTATCCTCTGTTCCAATGACACTTGTCTTCTTAGTGCCCTTCCCCTCTCTCTGTGCTTGAGGAATGCTGGGTCATCCTTTAAGCCATAGCCAAATAGCAACTCCACTGTGAAAAAGTGGTCTGTAGTGAGGGTTGCAGAGATACAGGTTGATCTGAATCAAGGCTACTGTCCATGAAACCCTTTATATAGTATGTGGAAATTATTTGGATGAATAACTCTGTAATCTGTGACTCTGTGAAGAGGGATGGACTACATTTTACAAAGCAGTTAGGAGTTCTTTGTGACTGGCAAGGAGACTGTGGCCTCTGGAGACTGTGCACTGTCTTGTGTTTAAAGAGACTTCAGTTTTTCCCAGGCTCTCTGCTCTAGATTACATGAAGAACAGAAGCATCATGTCAAGCCACTGGATACCATAATGGAGTGGGACAAAGGGAGTGCTTGAAAGATGTCTGGAAGTCCATGTTTGGGAATGAGTGGGGGTAGCCTGGATCTCTGACAAGGGGTATTGGAATGAAGGAAATTGATTCTAGGATGGAGAGACTGGAAATCAAAAAGAACCCAGAGAATGAGTCTTCGGAAGAACAGCCACAAGAAAGTACCATGTTCACATAAGTGGATACAGATACTTTCTTTTTTAAAGCAGGAACAGGAAGAGGGCAAGTAACAACAACAACAAAAAGCTATGACTTTGCTCAGGAAGAGATGTTCTAGAGACTGCTTCTGTGTGCTTAGGAGAGAAGAAAAGAGGAATTTAAGGGAGAAGAAGTAATAATGCGTAAAAAGCTTTGTACTTTGTCCCTTGGACCCAGCTTTGCTTTCACTGGACAGGACCTAACCCTGACTAGCACCTTGCAACTTTGGGAGAACAGGTGAAGGGGAAGGTGGGCCAGTGCAGAGAAAGAAAGAAGAGAGAGAAGAGAGGCAGGGGAAGAAACAAGAGGAGGAAGTGGAGGGAAGCAAAGGGGTCACCAGCTCTTATGCAGAAGTAAACAGGAGCTGGACATGATGGCTGATGCCTGTAATCTCAGCACTTTGGGAGTCCAAGGCGGGTGGATCACTTGAGGTCAGGAGTTCAAGACCAGCCTGGCCAACATGGTGAAACCCTGTTTTTACTAAAAATACAAAAATTAGCCAGGCCCCTGGTGGCCGGTGTCTGTAATCCCAGCTACTTGGGAAGCTGAGGCAGAAGGATCACTTGAGCCTGGAAGGCGGAAGTTGCAGTGAGCCAATATTGTGCAACTGCACTGCAGCCTGGGTGACAGAGTGAAACCATGTTGTTGGGAAAAAAAAATACATATATATATATATATATATGCATTGCATATGACTCAGCAACTCAATTTTGTAATTTTAACTAATTTTAAACAATTGGTCTTAAATTATAGGCTGGGTGTGGTGGCTCACACCTGTAATCCCAGCACTTTGGGAGGCTGAGGCGGGCAGATCACTTGAGCTCAGGAGATTGAGACCAGCCTGGGCAACATGGCAAAACCCCATCTTTACCAAAAATACAAAAAAATCAGCCAGGCGGGCACCTGTGTTCCCACCTACTTGGGAGGCTGAGGTGTTAGGATTGCTTAAGCCTAGGAGACGGAGGTTGCAGTGAGCTGAGAGCACACCACTGCACTCCAGCCTGGGTGACAGAGTGAGACTCTGTCTCAAAAAAAAAAAGAAAAAAAAAAAGAAAGCATGCATTCAGAGTTTGACCCAGGGAGGAAGAGAAAGAGAATCAGCCACATCTCCACCTCCTCTTAGTTTTCACCTCAGCCATCAACAGGTTTGTTGGTCTTTGTTGAACCGGCAAAGGAGTGGAGTGGAGCTGAGGGAAATATGGTGAAAATTAAGATCAAGAGCAGCCTTGAGGCGATTTCCCAGGATGGAAGCCTCCTGCCACTGCAGATCAAGTGTGAGCAGCACAGGGCACCTTGGCTCAGCATTTGCTGGAAGGAGCCACTTCCTCTCCTCCCTGTGGTCTGCCCCATCCCTGCAGTCACGCCAAATGAGGCAGCCTGCTTCTTTTTGGTGTGCCTTATTGTTCCAAAACTTCTTGGAGTACACCTGGGAACTCTTCACCACCTACTGATGAAAAGTCCCAGCTTTTATGGTGAAAAATGATGTCCTGGATTCTTTTTTTTAATCGCATTGAAGTCCCTAAAAAGATAACACACTCCAAAGTTCCAACAGACCAAAAAAAAAAAAAGTCAGAAGCAAAGGAGTCTACCTCTCTATATGACTTCTGAGTTGAAAGGATCTCCCTAACTATGGTTTTACTGAGAGATGTAGATGATGATTTTAATAATGCCTTTGCTCCACAAAAATGTAACTGTTAACTGGCCCATAGGGCTGCTTCTTAGAAAGACTGGTATGGAAAGACTGGCTTAGAAAGACTGGCTGTGTGGAAATGCCAGCCTTGGGGCAGAAACCCCCATGAGATCTTTTTAAAAGTGGAACTAGAACAAAACAAAATAAGACAAAACAAAACTACGAGGTTACAGTATCACCATAAAGATCTAAGGTATCTACAAATGTCATAGCTTGGTTTCGATGATATTACCAAACCAAACTGGAGTCAGCTTGCCTAGCGCAGTAAGGCCAAATGTTCACATCAAGGTTTTCTAGTGGGGGAAGGAAGGGGATTGATTTGCGAGACACCAAGCAAGGAGAATTGGGCAGCTCATGCCTAAGACCTGATCTTCCCAATGGCTTACAAGCAAGGGTTTCTAAAGGCAAGGGTAAACTTCAGGAAAGTGGAATTTACAAGCAAAATTGTAAATTGATACATGGAGGTTATATACCGGTTTGGCCTCAAAAGGTGAGATAGCTTGGAGTTGGGGGCTTACAAGGTCCTAGGTAGATTCAAAGATTTTATTTGCAAAGAAGGGAAGCTTTGTCAAAAGACTTGGGTTCGGCAGAAAAGAGTGTGGGGTCTGGCCCGTGGGTGTGACTTCCTCCAGATCCTTCAGGAAAAAGTTTAGAACAAAGAATGGAGGCCGGGCATGGTGGATCACAGCTGTAATCCTAGCACTTTAGGAGGCCAAGGTGAAAGGATCACTTGATGCCAGAAGCTCAAGGTCAACCTGGGCAAAAAAGCGAGACCCCAGACCCCATCTCTACAAAAAAAAAAGTAAACAATTAGCCAGACATGGTGGCACATGGCTGTAGTCCCAGCTACTTGAAAGGCTGAGATGGGAGGATCACAGGACAGAAGGTCGAGGCTGCAGTGAGCTGTGATTACGCCACTACACTCCAACCTGGGCAACAGAGCCAGACCCTGGCAAAAAAAAAAAAACAACAACAACAACAGAATAAAGAACAGAGGTCAGAATTCAGTCCTCAGTTCTCTCTTATCTGAGGTCTGCATGCCAGGGGATCCATTTGGTGGGGGTCTGGGTTTCTGAAAAACAACTCAGGGATATATGTTAAGATGTTACCTTTAGTTTCTACAACTCTAACTTCCCTGACTATTGATTTAAGCTACTATTACCTTCTTGCTTATCAAGTTGCTCCTTACTTCTCAGGGCTAGCTGGGTGCCTGGAATTTCCCTTGCAGAAACTCAAGATTTTGCTTTATTTCCATGCTTGTTGGGGAGTAGGGGAAGGAGGCCTCTAAAAGGGGTCCCTGCTTTATCTCAGTGATGCCTTTTTTGGCAAGTTTTCAGATCATGGGATGTAGAACATTCACAAATGAAACAATCCACACTCGCTTGAGGGATAAATTATGAATGGTTCGTACATTAAAACTCCAAAGATCCCAAAGCACCTATCCTATTTTAAGGCATAGTAACTATTGTGATACAAGCCAGTTTTGCAATGTTAAATTCATTCTGAGTAGAAGATTGGAAAGGAAGACTTAGAAAAAAGGAACAGGTTGAAACCAAAACAATCCTCCCCAAACAAAAACTTCTTTTAAACAGAATCAAGTGATCCAATGACTCTGTGGCCTTAAATCAGTATTAATTAATTTCTCAAATCCTAATAAATAGGTATCGTAATGACACTGGTATTTGCATGTGTGTACAATTTACCCTGCCTTCATCTTATTTTTTTGTTTGTTTTTTGAGACAGTCTCAGTCTGTCACCCAGGCTGAAATGCAGTGGTGCAATCTCGGCCACTGCAACCTCTGCCTCCTGGGTTCAAGCAATTCTCCTGCCTCAGTCTCTGAGTAGCTGGGATTATAGGTGTGTGCCACCAGTCCCACCTAATTTTGTATTTTTAGTAGAGACAGCTTTCACCATGTCGGCCAGGCTGGTCTCAAACTCCTGGCCTCAAGTAATCTGCCCACTTCGGCCTCCCAGAGTGCTGGGATTACAGGCATGAGCCCCTGTGCCCGGCCCCCCTGCCTTCATCTTTACATTATTGCTCAAGAATATTCCAAATTCCTGAAAAAGTCACTGCCTGTCAACATGCAGTTCTCCTCTAAAAGAACACCAATAATGGCAATTCAGTAGATCATTTCTGTATTGACACCTATTTTTTCACTTTAATGATTTATTTCTCTGATGGCTGCTGGCTAAGATTCATTATTAAGAACCATTAGTAAGTCAAACATTCTAACTGGAAGCTTTCATCCCAGCAAAAGCTACCAAAGTAATAAATTTTGCCTCTGTGCACTCCTTTGTCTTGGAGCCTCTTGGTTATTAAAAAAAAAAAAAAAGAACATCTTTTAGCTACATTCAGGGATTCCAACAAAGATATCAGTCATTTGTTAAGTAACAGGACCAAGAAATTTGAAAACAAAAATATCAGCACAAGGAACAATCTGTATATTTGTTTGTAGTTTATGAGCATTGGCCAATTCCAAAATAATGAAGAGATTTGCTAAGTGCTCACTTTTTTTTTCAGATAAGAAAATATTGCATTTAAAGTAAACACAAATTGTACCAAAAGAAAAAAAAGTTTATCTAGCATTTATTAGTGTTTCAAAATATTTAATAATTCTAAGCAGAGGCAACTTATTCTAAATTTCAAACACATGTCTATAAATGTTCCTAAGAATTTTTCTTGTATAAAATAGATGTCTTCATAATTTTTAAAATCTAACTAAAATAAGTTTTGTTGACCCTGCTACTGCACCTACCACATTATATTCCAGTTTTGTCTTGTATGCTGCATAAATTCTTGGATAAAGGTATTATTAAAAAGTTATTAAAGCTTTAAATTAACTTTTTATAAAGTTTTAATAACTTTTTAAAGTTATTAAAAAGTTATTAAAGGTGTTATTATAAAGTTATCGGTGGACTGTCTATCCTGTTCATGTCTCTGAATCCAGCAACCGGCTTAACCAAAGTGGATTCTCAACCAAAGTATGTGATCCTCTCAAGACAAAGACCTTTTACAAACAGGATTTCATCTGGCAAGAGGGGAGTAGAGAAGAGCTCCTTCATCAAGTCTTCTCTCTGTGGGTGAACCCGTTGGCTCAGAATGAACAACTTGGGCACATTACGGTAAACACCCAGGCCACAAAAATGCGTTGAAACCACTGAAAATGAAATAATCAGACCTACTTAAATGTTTTTACCATCTGGGCAAATAACACCCCAAGGGCCAAGACTTACCTAAGAAAGTGTCTAAGTATGTTACCCAAGGCTGAGAGGCAACAGGTAGGTGGATTTTGTGCCAATTAGAAAGTGTTATGATTGGCAAACCACTGCAAAACTCTGAAATTGCAGTGAAATGGAAAAGCTGGCTGTCATCCCCAAAGTACATTTCAAGGAATCACAAAACTTCAGAATTAGAAGCAACTGAATTAACGTTTTCACCCATATGAAAGCTGGAAGATGAGGTGGTAACACGAGAGCTTTTGCAGGTGTCCCTGCTGTTAATCTGTGCCCCTTCCACCTTGGTACCTTTCATTCTTCAGGACCTGATGGAGTGGTACAAAGCAGGGGTCACTTGACAAGCTCTCAGCCCAGCTCCTGGATGGGGCAAAGTTGACAAGGAGTAGACACGGGGAGCCTGGAGATCTCAGGGTCCAGGAAACAGCCGCCCCATTGGAACTGCACAGCAGAGCATAGCACTGGGATCAGAGAGCAGGCTCATCCCCAATCTTGTGCAAAAAATAACATTTGATGATTCCCAAGGGGTAGGTGAAGCAAGTAGCATTTGGGGTTCCAGCAGCCTCTAGAACTGTTTCCCAAATGTTTGGAGCTTGACTTTGCAGTATACACTTTGCCCTGGACTGTTTTTCTCTTAATTTTTAGGCCCAAGTGTATTTTAAGGTAAATGGATCCCACATGCCTCTGATGCATTTACACTGAACTCATCATACTATGTTTTGAAAGAGCAGTCTGAGGTCCAAGAAGCCCTTGGAGGCTGCTTTTATGAGCCTCTCTGTGCTTCTTTTCTTAGAAGCAGGAAGCCACATTTTGACATGAACAAATAAAACACAAACCTTAGAGACTCGGATCTTGTTCCAAATGTGGCACCTCTGAAACCAGTGGGTCCTCAAATCATCAAGACAGAAAGCTTCCCAGCCTTCTTTTTGAGAAGTTCATGGAAACTTAGCTGTGTTCTGTTGAGCCCAGAGGCAGTGGTTCAGAGGTGCTCGGTGCAAAGCTCACATAAACCTTCAGTGTTTCTGTTTCCACACTTCTTCCCAGCACCTGACTCTCCCCACACAGCCAGGACCCAGGCTCACTGCTGCCTTCTGGCCTTTGCTCTTCAGAGAGCTGAGCTGAGTGAGTCCTAAGGGAATCACCCTCTGTTTTCTGAGCTTTGAAACTGGAGCATCCTAAGCTGTTTGTTGCTGATGTGATTGCTAACACCACTTGACCCTGACTGAAGAACCACAACTAGGCGTGGTTTAGATATGCTTAGTTAGAGAAAAAATAACCACAGCCAACAGCAAAGTGAGGTGTGTGGTGTGGGTGTGAGAAATGCTCTAGGGGTGAGGAGGGAGGACTTGCAGCTTCTTAGATGCTACAGGGAGTGGAACATACTGTTTCCTTCCACTGAAGGCCTAAGATACTACTAAGTGGAACAGGAGAGTTCCCTGGCCCCCTCACAGTATGTGCAACAGGGGTGTGGCTCTCTGTTCATCTGCCCCAAGCTAAAACCCCTTATGGGAAGGGGAGCACGCAGACAGGCAGGTGCAGGAACCAGGGTGAGCACTTTTGGGCCCCAGTCCCAAGACAGCATCTAGGGGTGGGTGTCTGTGACTTCCAAAGCCCAAGTAGGCACGTGTTACAGTGCACTCTTTCAGCCTTGCCATCTGTGGACAGCTTAAGCATTAACCAGCTTAGTGGACCCTCTCCCTTTTTGCAAGGGCAGAAGGCCAGTATGACAGCTTCCTGTATCCCAAGCTCTTGTCCAGCATCCTGGAAGAATCAGGTCACACATGGATTTGCAGGATGAATACAGGGGTTTTATTGAGTGGTGGAGGTGGCTCTAAGTAGGATGGATGGGGAGCTGGACAGGGGATATAGTGGGAAGATGATCTTCCCTTGGAGTTTGGCCATTCAGCAGCCAATTTTCGGATCATCTCCAGCCAAATTCCTCCCAATGTTCTTTCTCTTCTCTCCTTCTTTTCCGTGCTGTTCTGCCATTCATGTCTGCTCATCTTCTTGTCTCCCCATATGCTTCTGGAGCCTGGAGCCTGGGGTTCAGGGTTTATATGGGTACAGGATAGGGGATGTGGCAGGCCAAAAGGCAACTTTTTAGGGATGAAAATGAGGATACCTATCCTCATTTAGGGCCACAGGTATTCAGGCTTGAGGGTGGGGCCTTTGCCAGGGAACCACCCTCTTCTACCCAGTATTTCTCTGTCTCCTGTCCATATCATAAGGATCTATGGAATGCCTACTAAGACTAGGGGTCCAGGGCACAACTCCTGGTAGGCACCGTGTGGGTCCTTAACGAATACCTCACCAACAGGTAGGACAGGAGCACCCTCAGATGGATCTGTAGACTCCACCTCGGCTATCAGGGAGTGCACTTTTTTCCTGAAGCCTTGGGATGATTCCTGAGATGGGACATAAAGACAGCCATCCCAACCTGTCCTCCTGTGACTTGCAATGTTGACTGTCTCAGCCCCTGCCCAGGGTTCTAAGATTTGAAGGATATCCAGAGGCCCTGACCAGGAAAAGAATAATGAATCCTACAATGAGCAGAAAAGACGTTGAGGGTAAGGCAGCTAAGGCTCCAGCCCCATCTGTCCACCTCTCTTTCTACAATTTATAACAATACATTCTCAACTCTGGCTATGTAGTCAAGTTTTCAAAAATCCTGATGGCCGGGCCCTACCTAAGCCCAATGACATCAGAGTGTCTGGGGGCATGTCCCAGGGAATCAGTCTTTTCTCCAAAGTTCTACTGGTTATCCTTCTATGCAGCCAGGATTGAGGGTCACTGGTTCAAAGTAACTTGAATACATTCCTGTTCTGCAGAGCACTGGAAATTATCTACATAAGAGAAGAATTGTTGGTTGTTTTCTAATCAGATGAAACAGGACTCAGGGATGATGCCTCCCCCTAACTTCCCCACCACCCCATTTCTCTGCCCCACCGCCCCCTTCCCATCAACTTGCCAGAGTGACAGATAATGCCCTAGCTCCCTGGAGAGCTTTCTAAGAACATGGTAAACAGGTTTAAACAGAACTAGAACCCCAAATGCTGAATCATCTATGATGTCAAAATGAACCAAACACAAGCTCTCTTCAAATATTTAATCAGTTTGGAGACCTCTGCCTTCCAATCCAATTGGGTAAAAATTCTAAAGAAAGCAAGATTAAGGGGTCCTCAAAGAAAACATTGGGCTAAAATGGAGAGGAGACTGAGTTTGGGAAGACAGAACATAGCATGTGTCTGAAGGCCTTTTGAAGGAATTCTACAACATATTTTTAAAAAATACTCAAAATGAACAAGACAGGATTAAACCGTTATACAAATTTAAGGACAACTTAAACTTCTTTTATGGCTGAAAATACCAGACATGGTTTTGAAATACATTCTCAAACCCTTCGATCCTGCTGTGGTTTGTTTACATAGCCTTCTCAGTGTAGGCAAAAAGCAAACTAGCTACTCCCAGCGTTCCCTGCCAGCTCCCCGGTCTTTGCGAAGCAGTAACACAGCGAGAGAAGGAGTGAAAGAGGTGAGGAGGTGACAGCAAGCTGTTCACAGTCTTTGAACATAGACTCAGACCCCCGCAAACCTAATCTATTTTCTTTGAGAAACATGGAAATAAACTGAAGGCCTTGAAAATTCACCAACAATCTTACATCAGGGGAGCAATGATAATACTTTTCGATAACTGCATCATAGGAACTGGGGGTGGCATGTCCTTCAGGGTGACAGGTCTGCAATAGTACAGGTGAGAGTCAGGATGTCGGGGCTGACTCTTCAGGGAAATGTTCAGCAGGAAACGCGTAACATCTGTGTCGCTCTCATTCTCTCTGTTATTTCCTCTTCTCCTGTCCCTTGGTGCCGATGAGAGGCAGCGTCGGAGGCTCCAGCCCGAGGCTCAGAATGGGTACTGCGACACATATATCCGCAGTCGGATCACAGAGCTGCCTCTGAAGTTAATGACAGTGTTGACAGTGATCATTTCCAAGTCCAGCTGGATTTCCCGGGGCCCTTTGATGGGGCGTGTCATCACCAGGGTGGCACTGATGGGGCCCGTTTGCTGTGGACAGAACCGGGGGACACCAGTGAGAAAAGGCCTGCATGGTGCCCCTGCAGCCCCACCAGGGCACTCCCCTTGCCTCTGTCAGTCAAACTGGCACCCCCTCGGTGCCTCAACCGTGCCACGCTCTTTCCCTGGCTTTGCCCACTCTCCACCTGGCTCTTTTCTGCTAATCCTTCAGGTCTCATCTGAAAGGTCACTTCCTAAGAGGAGCCTTCTCTGATTCCCCAATCTAAGTCAGGTCCCCTGCGACCTCTGCCGCTGCAGCCTCTACTTTATACAGGATGGAAAGCATTTATGACTAAGCATGATTGTCCACACTGTCTACCTGATCCATGTCTGATATCTAGGCCCCCACTAGGCTATGAGTTCTGTAAGAACAGGTACTGGGGTCAGGTTTTCACCACCGAGTCCCCCTAGAACCCAGCATGGTGCCTTGAACACAGGTGTTCAGAAAATATATATTGAATGATGAACGAATCATTGATTGAACCTTCTACATGGCTTAGGGCTGTCACTTCACCTCTCTGGCGCTCATCTCTAAAACGAGGGTTTGGCATTGAGTACACATGGACACAAAGAAGGGAACAACAGGCACCACGGTCTGCTTCAGGGTGGGAGGCAGGAGGAGGGAGGGGATCGAAAAACTACCCACTGGGCACTGTGCTTATTACCTGGATGACAACATAATATGTACACCAAACTCCTACAACACAGTAATTTACCTAGAGGACCACCATGCACATGTACCCTTGAAAGCAGAATAAAAGTTTTAAAAAACGTGTTTGAGAAAAAATAAAATGAGGGTTTGGACCAGATCAGTAATTAAAAAAAAAAAAAAAAAAAAAGAAAGAAAAGAAAGAAAGAAAAAGAAAGAAAGAGAAAGAAAAAAAAAAAAAAAAAAAAGGCATCAAAAGCTACTGGAACTTTTTTAAAAACTAACAATTCCAGGGGCCCATTCCAAGATTTTCTAGGTCAGTATATTTTTAGGTGATGCCTGGGCAAGGTGGAATTTAAGAGCTCCCCTCTAGACAGCCTAGAGTCATCTCCAGCTTCACCATTCTGCAACCTGATCACTGTGGTCCTAATAATTTCACGGGAACTCTCTCCTCCACTGAGTCTTTTTCTAAAACTTTCAAGGAGGAAGGCAGAGAGGAATGACATCAGTTGAGCACTCATCATGTGTGAGGCACTCTTCTAACCATGTTTATGTACATCTGCTTATTTAGTCCTCATAAAATGGCTGGGCACCATGGCTCACAACTGTAATCCCAGCATTTGGGAGGCAGAGGTGGACGGATCACTTGAGGCCAGGAGTTCGAGACCAGCCTGGCCAATATGGTGAAACCCCATCTCTACTAAAAACAGAAAAATTAGTGGGGCGTGTTGGCAGGTGCCTGTAATCCCAGCTACTTGGGAGGCTGAGGCATAAGAATTGCTTGAACCTGGGGAGCGGAGGTTGCAATGAGTAAAGATCGCACCACTGCACTCCACCCTGGATGACAGAGCAAGACTCCAACTGAAAAAAAAAAATCTCATAAAATCCTGAAAGGCCTTGCCAAAGTGTGGTGCCTGGACCAGCAGCATGGGCATCACCAGGGAGCTTCTTATAAATGCAGAATCTCAGGCCCTGGCTAAGATATACTGAGCCAGAATCTATAGCTTAACACAATCCCCAGGGCTTTGTATGCACATTAATTATTGAGAAGTGTTGATCTAAAAACACAGGACCCAGGTGGAGGGCCCTGGCTGTCCTTTCTAAGTGCTGTATGGAAGGTATGACTCATTATTTCCCCGTTTTATGAGTAAGCAAACTGAGGTCTCATGAGGTTAAATAATTGCTTAGGGTTACCCAGCTAGTCTTGGCCAGAGCCAAGAGCTTCCATTCGGGTTTTTCTGACCCCAAGCCCCAGGCTTTTTTCACTGCACAGGAGGTATTAGAAAAGGCTGATGTGTGTTTCACTTCTTCCTAGCATCGACCTAATGGGAGATGCTCGCCGTCAGTGCAAGGGACAGATATTGGCACTGGTAGAGGAAACAGCGAGAGAGAGAAAAGGGATGGGCTGGACAATCACTTCCCATACACTGCAGAGCTCAACCCTGTGTCCAGAAGCTGAAAGCAACAGTCTCTGCAAAATAAAGGAATCCAGCTGGTCTAAAGCTACACTAGATGTTTTATCTGTCTCCATAAAGGGAGGGTGCCCCATAAAGCTCTGAACATCCCCAAGAGCCACCACAGGCAAGACAAGGGTGGGGCTGGCAGACAGGTGCAGGCCAGGTGCTGGGACCTCCCCTATCCGTGAGGCTATCGGCAGCCTGACAGACAGTCACACAATTTCCTCTTGGCACTGGTTCCTCCTGTTCCCGTCAGCATCCACGTTATTGGCACCTCCTCATGCAGAAGATCGCTTGGACTTCCTTGTCAGCCCTTATGAAACCTGAGCCCTGGGCCAGGACTTCAGAGGGTAAAGCCACACAAGGAAATGCCGGCAGCCTTTACATATACAAATATCTCACCAGCTTTCACTGCATGAACAAAGACCAAGAGTTGAGAACCCTGAGCTGGGGGCAGCCCTCCGGAGGGACATCTGCGGAGCCCAAGGTCTGGAAGGGAGAAAGGGGCAAGTGCAAACTTCCAAGTTGTTCCTTTGGGCTCTCCTGGTAAATTCTCCTGAGTACAAAAGAATCCCAGACTCTCCCATTTGGAATCCTAGACTCTCCCATTTGGAATCCTAGACTTTCCCATTTGGAATCTTAGACTTTCCCATTTGGAAGTAACTGTAGAAGCTGGGGAGTCCAGCCTCCACCTGGGTCCACCCTACCCACAAGCACCTGGAAGAGCTCAAGTACCTGCCACAAGAGCTGAGGACAGCCACCTCCACATTCAGCTTTTAGGGCAGAGTCAGGGCATTAATGGAATAACCCCCTGAGAGCCCGTGGGCATTAGTAGCCTTGGTGGTGTGAAAAGATGAGGAGGAGGAGGGTGGTGGTGGTGGTAGTGATGGTGGTGGTGGTTATGATGCCAGGCATCTGGCTACAACCTTTCCTACACCTCTTAATTAATCCTCATAACCCTATGTTGTAAGTAGGTTAGGGATACTACATAAGGCTACAAAACTACTGCATGGTACTAGACTTTATGGCTCCAAAAATCATGCTTCTAACCACTACACTCTCTGATAAGGTCTCTGTACCTCTCCATTTACTCACCATCCTATGGGTCTTGACTTGAGAATCACCACTTTGTGTTGTGTTTGCTAGGTTGTTTTCCCCCTCTCCGCTAAGGTGTGTGTGGGTTCCTCCAGGGCAGAGACCACATCCTGTTTGTTTCTCAACGCTCAGTGCCTGACCTGAAGTCTCATATGCAGTGGTGCTGAATACATGCTGGCGACGGAAGAATGCACACGAATGACTGAACGCCAGTGGACTTGACCATGCTGGGCGTCGGCTGCCAACAGCCCACCAGCCGTATGTCTTCCTGGCCCTGATCCCACATGCACTCAGGTTTGTTCCAGTCAGCTTGTGGGATGGCATGGTCTGACCTGTGGCAAGCAGCCACGCTGTAGCAGGCCAGCTTCCATGGGCTCTGCCGCTTGATCCACGTGTGTCATGGAGTAAGTGCACTTTGGCACAGTCTGAACCCCATGACCTTGCTCCTTCTTCTGGCCCTAATTATGGCCCCCAAACTACCTGACCAAAGCCAATCATCAGTCCTCTTTCTAGGGCTCAGTGAGAGACAGACAGCCAGTAAGGCTTATGAATGGGCTTGTGTGTGTGTACATATACGCATGTGAGCATAAGTGTGTGCGTGTGTCCATGCGAGTGTGTGTGGTTTGCCTGCGGGGTGAGATGAAGCTCCTCCCATGTGCTTATAATCAAATCAATGAATCTCAGGGTGTGAGAGCCTGGAACGCCATCCAGCCCCACCTCCCACACAATGCTCTAGTCCCCTGGGTAGCATTCCCAAGCCCTCATGGCCCAGCAGCTCACAGCCTCCTTACAACAGTAGCAGCAACAGTAGCAGTTGCCACAACAGTATCTATACAATCGTAACTGCTGTTTATTGAGTACTTTCTATTGTAACTGGATGTTAGACTTTTCTTGTGATCTCAATTTCTCCTGAGACCCCAAAGCTGGAAGAGCAGGTAAAACATACCTCCCCATTCTAAAAGAAAAGTGTAACAGCACAGATTTTTGGTGCCAGGCTGCTTAGGTTCAAATCCTGCCCCAGTGCATATTAGTTGTGAGACTAGTTGGGCAAGTTGCTTAGCTCTGTGCCTCAGTGCTCTTGTCTGTAAAATCTGGATAAAACCATCCTGTATCATAGGATTCTTGTGAAGATTAAAGGGTTACTGTATAGAAAGCACTTAGAATAGTGTCTGGCACATACAGGCACTATACATGGCTTGCTGCTGATGCTGTGTGTGGAGTTATTGGGGTAATACAGGACTTACAAAGCTGTGATCCAAAGCCAGATGTGTCCTTCATTCCATTCCTCCTCCAGCCTACAAACACACTTTTTTGTTTGTTTGTTTTTGTTTTTAGAGGCAGGGTCTTGCTCTGCCACCCAGGCTGGAGTGCAGTGGTACAATCATAGCTCACTGCAGCCTCAAACTCCTGGACTCAAGTTATCTTCTTGTCTCAGCCTCCAGGGTAGCTGTGGTTACAGGCCATGCCACCACACCTGGCTAATTTTTTAAATCTTTTTTTGTAGAGACAGGGTCTCACTATGTTCCCCAGGCTGGACTTGAACTCCTGGGCTCCAGCGATCCTCCCACTTCAGCCTCCAGAGTAGCTGGGATTATAGGCATGAGCCCCTGTGCCCAACTCTACATATATTTTATTAAACACACTTACCAGCCTCCATCTCAATCAAGAGGGGTTTCAAAAAAAAAACTGTTCAGAAATGCAGGCCCCTGAAGTTCAAGGATGCAGTAAGTGGTACCAGTCTTTCTCCAGGAGAAGTCTGGAGGTGTGAGCCCTGAGCTGCCCACACACCATAGTGAGGAATGGGGAATGCAAGGAGCTGATGTTGACATCCTGAAAGGCCCTTGTGTAAGGTCTGCTGCCAGGATGCAGTGACACCCTCCACCTCACTACCACCACGGAACATCTGTATGGGATGTAGCTCCAGAATTAGGGGCTGAGAGGTTTGGAGTAGCAAGTGACCAAGCACAGGCCCTACTGCCCATATCATGGACTGGTCAGTGTGAAGTCCTCAGGCAAATCTCCAAAAGACCCAAAAAAGCATCCTGTGAAAGCAACAGCTTTGGGGTCTCTGCCCCTGAGGGAGCACCAATGCCTGGTTACAATGGCAACAATCAGGGAGGAGCCTCGCTCTCCCAATCTTACCCTTTCTACCACCTGCTCCTCCACTGCCAGCCCTGGAGGAGCCAGGGCCAGCACTACCATTACTGGAAGGGTAAGAAGAGGCCCTCCCTGATTGGGCAGAGGCCAACCACACCCCTTGCCTGCTCTGAATTAGGAGACAGGGAGAAACTTCACGGTGGGTAAGAGACAGAGAGGTTGAAGTTTCCATTTAAACTAGCACAGACTTTTGACGTGAGAGAATGAGACAGTCCAATAGAAATGGAACATGCCTGTGAATCCTAGGGAATTGACCTGAGATGTAACCCAGGTGCTCACAGGTTTGATCCAACAGCGTGAGAAAAAGAAAGTCATTGACTGTTTCACCCCCACCACCAAACTCTGCTTCTTTGATAAAAACAGTATTCCAGACAGGGCGCTAAGTGGATGATCTCATCTAATCCTAAAGTAAACACTCATCTAGAAGTCCAGAGAGGTTAGGTCACATCACACAATTGTTAAATTGTTAAACTGTAGAAGACATGGCTCCAGAGCCCACATTAGAATGACTGAGTGGCTTCCCGGGGAGGGTCCCACAGCTTTGGACAGCATGGACCCTTGGAAAGCCAGCCTTATCGGAACAATTTCTGTCTTCCTGCTTTGCGGCCCCTGACTTCATAGGGCCCAGTCCCTAATGAAAGCACATAAACTCCCATGGACCTGTCCTTTTCAATATGGCTCCCCACAGTGACCCTGGAGGACCACAGCAGCATCTGTTAGAAATACAGATTCCTGGGTGCAGTAAACTGAATAACAGCCCCCAAAGAGATGCAAGTCTTAATCCTTGGAACCTGTTCTGTTACAAGGAAAAGGGTTTTTGCAGATGTGATTAAGAATCTGGACAGAGAGATTATCTGGATTGTCTGAATGGGCCCTAAATCTACTCACAGGTGTCAATATAAGAAGGAGACAAAGGGAGATTTGATACACACAAAAGAGGAAGAGGAGGCAGCGTGACCACAGAGGCAGATATTGGAGTGATGCAGCCACAGTCAAGAAATGCTGGCAGCCCCCAGAAGCTGGAAGAGACTTGGAACAGATTCTCCTCTAGAGCCTCCCAAGGGGACACAGCCCTGCTGACACCTGAATTTCAGCTCAGTGAAACTGATTTCAGACTCCTGACTTACAGAACTATGAGAGAATAAATTTCCTTTGCCTTAAGCCACCAAGTTTTTATTTTTATTGTTTTTCAGAGATGGGGTCTCCCTCTGTTGCCCAGATTGGAGTACAGTGGTGTGATCTCAGCTCACTGCACCTTCGACCTCCTGGGCTCAAGCAATCCTCCCATCTCAAACCACCTCCCCACTACACCGCCCCAGGTAGCTGAGACTACAGGTGCCTGCCACTATGCCCGGCTAACGTTTTTTTGTAGAGACAGAGTTTTGCCATGTTGCCCAGGCTGGTCTTGAGCTCCTGAGCTCAGACATCTGTCCACCTTGGCCTCCCAAAGTGCTGGGATTACAGGCGTGAGCCACCACACCTAGCCTTATTATTTTTTTTTTAAAGTAAAGGCAGGGTCTCACTACATTGCCCAGGCTGGTGTCAAACTTCAGGCCTCAAATGATCCTCCCACCTTGGCCCCCCAAAGTGCTGGAGTTACAGGCGGGAACCACCACTACTGGCTAAGCCACCTAGTTTGTAGCAATTTGTTACAGCAGCACCGGGAAACTGGGAAATTAATACACCTATGCCTCACTCATCATCTTCTGAAATTGATCCTCTGGAGAGGGAGCTCTGGAATCGCTTTTTGGGAAGTGCCCAAATTCACACTGAAATGTAAAAAACATTGTTCTAAGCCAGTGGTCTCTATTTATTTAAGACGGAGTCTTGCTTTTGTTGCCCAGGCTGAAGTGCAATGGCAAGATTTCGGTTCACTGCAACCTCCGCCTCCTGAGTTCAAGCGATTCTCCTGCCTCAGCCTCCTGAGTAGTTGGGATTACAGGTGTGTGCCACCATGTCCGGCTAATTTTTATATTTTTAGTAGAGACGGGGTTTTACCATGTTGTTCAGGCTGGTGTCAAACTCCTGACCTCAGGTGATCCACCTGCCTTGGCCTCCCAAACTGCTGGGATTACAGGCGTCAGCCACCACACCTGGCCAGCCAGTGGTCTCTAAAGAGGGGTGGTCACTCCCAAGAGTTGCAGGATATGAAGCTCAATAATACAAATGACACAGTATTAGATGTATACAATTTACAAAAAAAAAAAAAAAGTAAACATATTGTAGCATGTCTGCTTTAAAACCTTTTGCTGATGTGGGTAAGTCAGTGTTGTCTAATCAAACTTCCTATGGCAATAGACATGTTCTGTATCTGGGATGTCTCATACAGTAGCCATGTGTGGTTTTGAACACCTGAAATGTGGCTAGTGCCCTGAAAAAACTGAATTTTTAATTTTATTTAATTCATTCAGTTTTAAAGAGCCACAGGGGCTACTGTGCTGGACCACGCTGATAGAGCCCACGTCTAATAGAGCCCACGTCTGCGAGCCACACCTCTAACACATTCTCTGTAAAGTAAGTACCCTGAGGGCAAGGATTTGGGGATGTTTTCTGCATTGCTGTATCCTTGGTTTCTAGAAGTGCATGGTAGGTTGTTATTTTTGTTTGTTTGTTTTGTTTTGTTTTGTTTTTTTGTTTTTGAGACAGTGTGGCTCTGTCACCCAGGCTGGAGTGCAGTGGCATGATCTCAGCTCACTGCAACATTTGCCTCCCAGGTTCAAGTGATTCTCCAGCCTCAGCCTCCCAAGTAGCTGGGATTACAGGCTTGCGCCACCATGCCTGGCTAATTTTTGCATTTTTAGTAGAGATGGGGTTTCACCATGTTGGCCAGGCTGGTCTCAAACTCCTGACCTCAGATGATCCACCATCTCAGCCTCCCAAAGTGCTGGGATTACAGGCGTCAGCCACTGTGCCTGGCCTGCATAGCAGG
The DNA here is from genome assembly GCF_000951035.1 of Colobus angolensis palliatus. Classification (NCBI taxonomy): domain Eukaryota; kingdom Metazoa; phylum Chordata; class Mammalia; order Primates; family Cercopithecidae; genus Colobus; species Colobus angolensis. The sequence goes on along the minus strand of NW_012116265.1, from coordinate 1,648,002 downwards.
TACTTAAGAAATACTTGTCACATGGGTGGGTGGAAAAATGGAGAAGTGAATGTCTCTCCAACAGAATGTTAGGAGAAAAGAGGCCTGAGATTGAGTCTTGGCCTAACTTCCCATTTCACAGATAAGAATCCTGAGGCTCAGGAGGAGAAGTATCTTTTGTAAGACTACACAGAAAAGTGGTGGAAACCAGGACCTTGAACCACATTCTCCACTCTTCTCTCTCAATGCCTGTTCCTCCTAGCTCCACTCTTACCTGCTTGCATACGGCATGTTCCTAGGAGAGACAGCACAAGGCCACTGTTACAGATGGTGTCCCCACTCCCCACTCCCTCTTACCCGCATATAAAATTCTCTGCCCTCATTTCCAGATTTGATCTGGAAAATGTAATAGGCCCCAGGGTAGCGGGTCGTGGCTTGCATTTGGAAGATGTCAGCGGGAACGGAGCGTCCTGACACCACGTCCATGTCCCGGTACAAGATGGTAAAGGGCTGGTCTCTGCAGCCAGGGTTCTCAGCAGGACACATACAGCGGCTGTGGAAAGGGAAATCATGTGAGAACTCAAGAAATCCATTTCAGGTGCTGGTTGTGCCTACTTCCTCTCTTAAAACACTGAAAAAGAGGCCATCCCATTTTTAGCATCCAAATGCCATAACTGTAGAATGTCTCTGCTCCTGGCTTGAATGTCTCTGCTCCATGCTAAAAACTCTCCAGCATGTAGGTGAGCTCTGTTTCCTAGAGAATGGACTTTTCTCACCAATCAGACGTTCTGGCTACTAAATAGAATATAAACCTTAGATTTCTGGTTTTCAGAATGTTAGAACATTCTCCAAGATACTTTACGTTTGCCATGTAGGCCAAATATGCCGCTCCAGCCTGGGCGGCAGAGCAAGACCCTATCTCAAAAAACAAAACAAAAAGAAAAAAAAAAGGAAGAAAGAAATTTTTAAAGTAAGAAATTGGATTAACAGGTCTTGGGGATCCTTGTACATTCTCTATTGCACACAGCCCAGTCTGCATGGAATGGAATTGAATAGAATATAATCAAATCTTGTCATTCGATAATTGATAAACGAGAGTTAGAACTATGTACAAGATAAGACATTGGACATTTTGGAAATTCAATAAATAATAAGATCCTGACTTCAAATAGTTTGCTTTCTAATAGGAGAAATAAATCACAGACACAAATATCTCTAATACGAAGCAACTATTAACAGAGTGCCCTAATATAAAATCACTGACTTTTACTACCAAAGAATGCCTGTTATAGACACCCCTTGATTCACCCCTAACACCCCCTTCCTCTCTCTCTGACCCCGCCCTGAGACTCCACAATAGGGTTCACAATAGGATGAAGATGTCTGTTGATACGTGCGGTGGTGGCCAACGCTAGGAGTCAGCCTTACTGTGTTTCCGCCGCTTTCTAACTTCCAATCTATCCGCAAAACCTGTCAGTTCTACTTCCAAAAGAGAGTCCACATCCAACCATCTCCAGTGCCTTCAAGGCACTCTTGCCTTCTAGCCCTTGCACATGCTGTTCCTTCTGATCTTCCACTCTCTATTTAGTTAAAGTCAATTCATTTTCCCATTCCAGCCCAAATGTCATTTCTTCAGAGATGCCTTTGGACTCCTCCGTCTAAACCATCCAGCCTACTCTTCCTTTTTATAAATTTCCATTCATTCTAAGCAGAGTATGGTGTCTCATGCCTATAATCCCAGCACTTTGAAAGGCTGAGGCAGGAGGATGACTTGAGTCCAGGAGTTCAAGACCTCTGGCTTTACCAAATACATATA
>NW_012116265.1:1588344-1646127 GCF_000951035.1 Colobus angolensis palliatus | reverse complement strand
AAACATATATCATATATAAAAATATAAAACATATATCATACATAAAAATATAAAACATATATCATACATAAAAATATAAAACATATATCATATACGATATATAAAACATATATCGTATATGATATATGCCAGGCGCACTGGCACACACCCATAGTCCTAGCTACTTAAAAGGCTGAGGCAGGACAATTGTTTGAGCCCAAAAGGTTGAGGCTTCAATGAGCTGTGATTGCACCACTGCACTCCAGCCTGGGTGCCAGAGCAAGTTTCATTTTTTTAAGGCTGCATCAAAACAGCCAAGTCAAAATGTCTCTAGTGCCTAAATGGCCACAACAAAGTATCATGTGTGACATAGAAAAATCATTGTTTTCTAAAAGAAGTTTGGAGGAGGGAGTGATGGCTCCCAGCTGAAGAGGACTACAAACAGCTGGGAGAGGTGGCATCTGAGCTGAAATCTGAAAGATGGGGCAGCTCTGGCTATGTGAAGATGAAAGGAATGCCTTCCATATGGCCAGAAGTATGTGCACACAAGCAGAGAGGTTGGCCATTCCTAGGCACGGGTAAAGGCATGAGCAAGTCCTGTTCAGACTGGCAGGAGCACAGGACACCTGAACTGGACAAGGAGCTGGCAGGGGCTGCCGGAGTCCGACTGGACTGGAGCCTGGAGCGAGGGAGTCATGGAGCATTGTCAGCGTCATGCCAGAGACTCCACCAGTAACTCCAGCTCAGTGCTGCGAGCTGAAACGGGTCAGCCTCCAGCCACAGACAGGGGCGGCCTGGAAAAACCCAGAGAGAACCAGGAATAGAAGCTGGGAAGAGCAGCCTGGAGCTCTGCTCTGCCACAAACAGCCCTTACATTGGGGGTCAAAGAGCCCTGTTCTAAAGGGTTGCTTAGAAGCACAGCTCTTAGCAACAAGTGAAGATGTCTCTAATGGACCCACCTGTCCTGGCATCATCCTCTCTTTTGCCAATTTGTTATCAAGGTGGGAACCACTGGTAAGCCACGAATTCCTCTCTTGGAGGCTGTATTCTGAGAGGGCAGGATGGGTGTGTCTGATTCATCCTTTCATCTCCCATGCGGGGGTTTGGTGTTGCTCAAGAGAAGTCAATGTGTGAACATTTGGAAGATAGGAGGCTAAGGAGGAACTAAGACAGTTTAAAAAAAGGATAAAAGAGAAGGAAAAGGAACTCCTAGTATGCCAGGAACAGAAAGCCACTGTCCTACTGCATTCACCTTTTGGAAGTTGTCTTCACTTTAATTCTATCCTCGACTCTAATATTTGCCATCTGGTGATTTAGTAAAATGTTGACCAAGATGATGTCAGAAACTTGATTAGCACCAACTAGAGAACTATCCAGCACCTCAATACTCAACTCTCCAGCACCTCAATACTCACAGAGCAGTCCAGGGAGATTGGAAGCATTCATTTCACCTGGGAGCTTGCCAGAAAGGCAGAATCTTGGGCCCCACCCCAAACCCACAGAATCACACTCTAACGAGATCACCAGGTGAGTCTTATGCATGTTACATTTAGGAGCCAACCTCTAAAAGACCCCATGTATCCAGAACAAAGTCATTAGAGAGAAGAGGAGATTCTAGAACCCTGACTCAACTCTCAGCTTGGTTAGCTTTCTAGAGAATCTTTGCATAGCTCTGGTATGAGTGAGGGAATGATAGAGAACACTGTGTGTGTGTGTGTGACAGAGTCTCATTCTGTCACCCAGACTGGGCTGCAGTGGCACAATCTCAGCTCATTGTAACCTCCTCCTCCCAGATTCAAGCGATTCTCATGCCTCAGCCTCCTGAGTAGCTGGGACTATAGGTGTGGCATGCCCAGCTAATTTTTTGGTATTTTTAGTAGAGACAGGGTTTCACCATGTTGGCCAGGCCGCTCTCGAACTCTGGAGCTCAGGCAATCCACCCACCTCAGCCTCCCAAAGTGCTGCGATTACAGGCATGAGCCACCACACCCAGCCTTGTATGTGTTTCTTACTGTGTGTTGTGCTCAAACATTTTGAAAAATAGTTGTTTCTTGTATGTAGGGATGTGTTTCAGATCCTATAACTTGTAATGGAATGTTCTGCAAACTTTTTGACAACCCACAATAACACATTTTGCACTGCAAACCAGTAGCACACAAAACTAAAAGAGAAGTTGCAGAAAACAATATTGACTCTCGCTATGTGCAATGTACTCTGGTATTTTCTATTCCAGTCTGTTCTATCTATTCTACTCTGTTCTATTCTATACACACAGACACACACATGAGCACATGACATAGGTAGTGGGCCAGGTCCCCTGACTTCCTGGCTGGTACACTCTCTTTCACACCACACCGCCAACCTCCTGAGCCAGGCCCTTGTCAGGTTTCTATTCCCCAAGGGGACACCATGACTTACTTATCACTGATCCTCAGATAAGGTTCCTCACAGCGGATGGGGTCAATGCATTTGAAGCCCCCTTGTAAATTGTAGCAAGTCTGCTGCAGGTTGCACGTGTGGTTTCTGTGCTCACATTCATTGATGTCTGAAATGCAGGGTAGACAAGAAGCAGAGGCAGAGCATTATTGGCCAGGCCAGATGTGTGGGGACGGGGTAGGCTGGGTCTTACTACAGAGCTGTGCTACCCAATATGGCAGCCACAGGCCATATGTGGCTACTGAGTACTCGGAATGTGGCTGATCCAAACTGAGATGTGCTGTAAGTGGAAAATACACACCAGATTTTGATGACTTAGGATCAAAAAGTAATGTGAGCCAGGCACAGTGGCTCATGTCTGTAATCCCAGCACATTGGGAGGCTGAGGCAGGAGGATCACTTGAAGCTAGGAGTTCAAGACCAGCCTGGGTAACGAAGCAAGGCCCTGTCTCTTAATTTAAATATATATATATATATAATTTTAAAAAGAATGTAAAACATCTCATCAATAATTTTTATATTGAATACATGCTGGAATAATATTTTGGATATACTGCATTAAAGAAAATATAGTAGTAAAAACAGGAGTTCGAGATCAGCCTGGTCAACATGGTAAAACACCGTCACTACTAAAAATACAAAAATTAGCCCGGCATGGTGGCATGCGCTTGTAGTCCCAGCTACTTGGGAGGCTAAGGCAGGAGAATCACTTTAACCCAGGATGCAGAGGCTGGAGTGAGCCAAGTGCAATGAGAACCACTGCACTCCAGCCTGAGCCACAGAGTGAGACTCTGTCTCAAAAAAAAAAAGAAAAAGAAAAAAGGAAAAGAGAATATAGTAGTAAAAGTAATTTTACCCATTTTCTTTTCTGTTTCAATGTGGCTACTAGAAAACATAAAATTACATAGATGGCTCACATCTGTAGCTCACATGATACTTCTGTCACCTGGTACCGCTATGGAGAATTCCTGCTTGGCGATGGGATAAGGCAGGTTCAAGGAGGCTGAGAATGGGTCAGTCGCTTCCGCAATGACCCCTCAGTGCATAGAGCAAGGGGCTGGAAGCCAGGCCAAGCAGGCAAACAGAAGAAGACCCACCCCTTTTATAGTCTGGGGTCCCAACCCTTCCAGGAACAGAGCAGTCAGGTGCATGAGGTCTCCTTGGCAACCATGCTCTAACTGCCCTCTAGGCCACGTAAGAAAGCCTGGGCTCTGGCCAGGCCATAAAAGTCCTGCTTAGCTCTGGAGCAGTTCTCAGAGGAGCCTCAGAGATCTGCCTGGGGAGGCAGAAAGCCACGCTTAGAGGCTGCAGTCTGCATCTGCCGAGTTCATTACAGAAGTTTAAGTGACCAATATCCTGGCCAAAGGATAGGTTACAGGGAGGGAAGACACCAGGCCAGGCATCCTGTCCAGAGCTGCCACTATGAGAGCCATCAGCACCCACTCACACCCCCACCCCTGCCACCTTCCCAAAGCTGCACATGATTCCCCAGGTGAGGACCTCCAGATGACCCCCTGAAGCAGCTCCACCTCACACACACACCCCAGCCAGGCCCCTCGGGACAGCCTTACCCTGGCAGCTTCGGTTGTCATCTAGCAGGATGTAGCCTGGAGGGCAGGAGCAGAAGTACGTGCCAGGCTGGTTCACACACTCATGTTGGCAGAGGAACTCAGAGAAGCTGCATTCGTCCATATCTGGGGTGACAAGTTACACCTGCTGTTTATAATCCCAGTCTGCGTGGGGATGGGAGCTTAGTGGTCATCTACTCCAACTCCCACACTGTCTTGATACATATGATGGCTTTACTGAAAAGAAGCTGTCAATTCACTTCCTGAACACTTCTAGCAATGGGGAGCTCACTACCTACTGAGGATACCCATTGATATTTGGACAGCTCTAATTGTCAGAAAATTCTTCCCTGCATGGAGCTGAAATCCACCTCTATCGAGCTTCCAACATCTGCCTCTCACTCGGCTGCACCTTCCATTCACTATAAACTTATTTCACCAGGTAGGGGAATCCGCCCTCTACCTCTGACCTGCCCAAGAGGCTGAGATTTCTTTGCCCACTGGGGTTTTCTGGGGGTTTCCCCGAGACCCAAAAAAACATTCCCTGGCCCTAGAGGGTCCTCCAAAGGGGCAGCTTTTGCAGTGCCAACTCCCCTCCAATCAGCCCTTTCCCCAACTTCAGGAACAATATTGTTCCTAAAGTCATAATTAAGGGATATATCCAAAAGGCCAGGATTTTAATTATATTAAAACTTCACTGTGGAAAACAAACAAACAAAAAACTGCCTGAAAGAGAAAACTCCGGAGTGGTGAGGGATGGGCAGGCATATTATTTTTCTCTTTGCAGCCCGCCTACCTTGGCTCCTCCCTGGGACAAGGGAAGCAGCAGCTTCCAGCCAGCCTGACGTGGAGGGGGAGCCCCTGTCCGTGTGATTTACAACTCATCCGCATGGGCTATGGCGGTTGATGCAGAAGCAGACGTTCCAGAAAAGCCAACTCTTCATCACACACAGAGTTTGGCAACAGAGCCCCTGTTTGAACCTCATTCGATAAGCATGCCAAAGAAAACATGTTTTTCTTACATTTGTTGTTTCCCAAAAACTTGCTTTCCCTAGTTTCCCCATGTGACATGTCCTTGGATTACTCTCTCACTCACAGACCACTGGTGGCTGGAGTCACCCAGAGAGGGTGTCAACGCAAAAGAAGCTGCCTCTCCACCATCAGATAATTCCGGGTGTTACATGCCTCATGCCTCTCACATCCCAGAAGGAAAAACTCCTTCCTGTCTCTCTCAGGGGTCCTCAGGTGATGGGTTATCAGCCAGCAGAATTAGGATGCTGATTTGAAGTCAAGTGTGCTCAGGTAACATCTGCTTTGGTTATGCCTCCCCACCTCCCCCAGAAGCCTTGTAGAGCCCCAGGTCTCTGACTCCAGCCCATCATAACTGAGAGTGTCCTATTTTATGTCTAAGTTTGTAGATTCCATTCATACTTTCAGTAGAGTAGTAGTGACGTTTGTCAATCCCTGAGGCTCCCTACATGCCAAGCACTGAGTTAAATGCTTTACATGCCTCCTCTTATTTAATTCTCACCTCAACCCCATGAAGGAGGTGCTATTACTCTCCATATTTTACAGAAGAAAAACTGAGGCTTACACAGGTTAGCTGACTTGTCCAAGTTCACAGATAACAAGTGAGGAGGAAAGCTGGGACTTGAACCCAGCCTCTAGATCTTACACTTGGAAACACGACGCTGTAATGTCTCCCTGAGTAACAGTGCTGAGGGATCAGTGGAGCTGGGGAGCCCTGAGGTTGGGGCAATAGCCCAAGAAGGGTTAGCTCCAGGGCAGATGGAGAGTGTAGCACCCACTCCCAACTCCCACTGGGCAGGGAGGGGCTCTAGCAGACCCTACTCGGTTTATCTTTGGGTCTGCAATTCCCAGACTTTGCTTAGGGCTGTGTCTCCACCCTCCAGGGTAAAGCTGAAATACAAGGTCAGTTTCTGGCAGGGAGCATGTATTAGGCCACTTTCACTCCTCCACATGAGAACCCACCATGGTTTCCAGGAATAGCTCAGCTTAGCAAATCCCTGAGAGACAAGGCTAGGAGGGGTCTGGGGCTATACGGAGGGGCCACCCAGCTGTGATAACACAGTGAGGATAACAGTGCCTGCGGGAAATGGGGAAGTGCAGAAAGGGGTTAAGTAGGAAGACGCAGAAACAGACTCTCCATCACCCTGTTATCCTGGGCCAGTCTGCTCTAGAAAGCCTACATATCCCGGGGTCACATTAAGTCTTCAGGAGGGTGTGCATCATGGAGAACATGGAGGACAAGTTGGCCATTTGGGGCAAAATGAGTCAACTGAAAATCTTTGCCAAATTGACATGGATGTAAGCTTCTCAAGAAGCCAAAAGTCTCTTACACCTACACTTAGGGAAGGTAAATTAACATGTAATGACTGAAACTCCACTGTGTCCAAAAAAAACCTCCTTGAAAGAGAAAAGTCCAGAGTGGTGTGGGGTAGACAGGAATATTTGTCTCTCCATGGCCCGCCTACCTTGGATCCTCCCTGGGACATAGGAAGCTGCAGCTTCCAGCCAGCCTGGAACCAGCCTGGAGCTGGGTCACCCTCTGGACTGTGCCAACTTATTTAATTTTTGACCACTCTATGAGGGTGGTTGGTTGGTTGGTTGGTTGGTTGACTGGTTGATTTTTTTAACAAAGGATGAAACTGAGACTCAGGGAGTGACCTGCTCAAGAAAAATAGTACATGGTAGAGCTAGAATTTGAACTCAGCTCCTCCAGGGTGACTCTACCATACAGCCTATGCAGTGGGGCAATAAACATCTGTGGATTAACAGAGCATTCTGGAGAAACAAATCATCTCACCACATAATGTTAGATTTTCCCCACTTCTTAGTTCCTTGGCCCCAATTCCCCAAGGAATGCCATGGAGGGAACTGAAATCTAGGAAGAAAGTGGCTTTTCATGCCTGAGAGTATTTTATTTCTGTTTCTGGGCCTTGTATTTAATCAGCCCAAGGCTCTCTGTAACTGCCTGCTTGTGGCTCTGACTGTCCTGGCCCTAGGGAGAGGTGTTCATTTGTTTCATGGGACTCTGTCCCCAGAACACTTCGGGCGTCAGCGAGACTATCACACAAGTTCCATTCATGACCTGGGTCAGTTCCTGTTACAATAAAACCCGGATTAGGAAACTTTCCATTCTGCAGGACAAAAAGATTTTTCACGCCCTAGTGTATGGCCCACTTATTTTGAAAAGCACAGTGAAGCATTATTAATTTAGACTTTGCTAATTCACAACTGCTGATGATGCCAGAAGTGGCTGAAATGGAGTGTACTTTAATCCAACCTTTACAAAACAAGGCAAGAAAGGGAAAGAGAGAGAAAGAAAGAAAAGGAGTTGTGTGTGGCTCTATATGGGATGCTACAGAGATAAATATGAGTAAGAGGTGGTCCCTATTCTCAAGGAGTTTACAATCCAGTAATATTTTTCTAACTAAGAAAAAAAATTGAACTTTCTAGGGGAAAAAAAGAGGGAGTTAATAAGAAAATTATAATAGAGTCCATAAACTAGCATGGGCAGAAAATCATATTTCCTTGGGCTTGGAAGGAATTTATAAAAGGTCAACTAACCCATCACATCTATGTTCTCACAACAAATTATTATGATTTTATTCATTCAACATTCAATCATTTATCCGTTGATTCCAGATCTTTTTTTTTTTTTTTTTTGGCATGTTCCCTGGGTGCCAGGCCTGGAGTGAGGCACTGATGATTTCAGAAGTTCACAGAGCATGTGTGCTTCCATACATGATCTCATTCATTCAATGTTCCCCCCAACCCTGCCCGATAAGATATGCTATTATTCCTGGGTCACTGTCCTCTGTAAGTACTTTCTGTGATATCGCCAAGACTTGAGTCGGTGCTGGGTGAGGACAGACAGCTCTCAAACCAACATGCCAAATCAGGTGACTCCTCTCCCTCATCAACCCTACCTCTGTCCTAGAAGGTAGCCCCATTGATTTTTGCATCAAGGGTCAGATGACAAGGAAGATGAGACTCCACATCACCTTTCGGGAAGTGACTCATCTCTGTTCTGTGTGATTGTGACCCCACTGCCCCGGAGGATGTCCCAAACTAGACATGTGTCCAGGAAATGAGAGGAAACACCTATGAAGGAAGCCCTTGCCCTTCAACCCCCAACTCCTGCCCAGGCCCCAAGTACAGGTGGAAGTTTCCAATGCCAAAGCCCATTACCACTGCAATGAACACCGTCTTCCTCAAGTTCATATCCTGGGTCACAGCGGCAGATGAAAGAGCCGTAGGTGTTGACGCAGGTTTGCACACAGGGGTTCTCGGTGGCACACTCGTTCACATCTGTGGAAAGCCAAGGCACATTGCTGACTGTCCTCCCAACAGAACAGCCACAATAACTAGGCAGAAAAAGCACCAGCAACTAAATCTACCACCACTAGGAGACCAGAGTCGCAGGTACCAAGGCTCTCCATCCAGGACCTTTGGGAGCATGGGAGCACTTAAGGACCGGGGCCTCCATCCACATGTCCCTTCTGGGGTCAAAAGTCAGGCAAGGTGGAAACCATATGTATACACATGATATAAACATATACACATATACACCTGCTAGTAAGTCTATGCTCCAACACCCCCCGCCAGGAATTTCCAGGCAACACCTGCTCCTTCCTATCACCTGTTACATTCCATCCGTGAACTCCCCTCACCCTCACTGACTTGGAAGTTTCAGGTTAACAAATAACCATGATGATTCTAATAATATATTTATTATGCATAAATAACTTTGCTCATTAGGAAAGGATCTTACACTCACTTAATCCTTACAACGAGGACCATTGCCCCACTTTAGAGGTTAAGGAGGTTAAGGAGAAGACCACCAAAGGACACAAGGAGGAATGGGAAATCCATTATCTTGAGTGTGGTGGTGGTGGTTTCATGCAGGTACACGTACGTCAAAATTAATAGAATCATGGTGCGGTTTGTTCTACACTGATTATGCATCAATAAGATTGTTTAAGCATTTTTCAGGCAGTGGCTCATGCCTGTAATCTCAGCACTTTGAGGCAGGTGGATCGCTTGAGCCCAGGAGTTTGAGACCAGCCTGGGCAACATAATGGGACTCCATCTCTTTAAAAAGATTAAAAATTAGCCAGGTGTTGTGGCACACGCCTGAGGTCCCAGCTACCCAGGAGGCTGAGGAAGGAGAATCACTTGAGCCTGGGAGATTGAGGCTGCAGTGAGCTGAGATCATGGTACTGTACTCCAGCCTGGGTGACAGAGTGAGACCCTGTCGCGAAAAAAAAAAAAAAAGTATGGGCAGGGTGCGGTGGCTCACACCTGCAATCCCAGCACTTTGGGAGGCCAAGGCAGGTGGATTACCTGAAGTCAGGCATTCGAGACCAGCCTGACCAACATGGTGAAGTCCTGACTCTACTAAAAGAATACAAAAAAATTAGCCAGGCATGGTAATAGGTGCCTGTAATCCCAGCTACTCGGGAGGCTGAGACAAGGGAATCGCTTGAACCCCAGAGGCAGATGTTGCAGTGAGCTGAGATCATGCCACTGCACTCCAACCTGGTAGACAGAGCTAGACTGTCTCAAAAAAAATACACACACATAAACACACACACATACACACACACACACACAAATACACATACATACATATAATTGCTTTTGAAGATTGACAGATGTACCCAAGTCCACTAGCTAACAAGGACACAATGAAAACTGGAACATGAGTCAGGGGCCTTTCCATAAAAACTAAGATTCATTCTGCACAGCTCATGGTGCGGGGAGGGCAGGGAAAAGCCCCTTTCCCACTGGCATTGCTGGACCCACTGTAAGTACCATCCCACAATGCTCCATACACCAATGGCCAAAGTTCCAGCTGAGAGATTTTCTATCCTCTTCCCAAGTCCAGGTAAACCTCTTAGGCCTCTGAAAAGAGATGTCAGTGTTTTCAGAGCTAAAAGCCTTCACGATGAGCAGCTTGAGCGGCTTTTCTTAAAGGGGAGGCGAATCCCATGGCCACAAAGTTCCTGCCTCGTGGCATCTCTGGAGCTCTCAGGGAGAAAACAGATAAATAAAAGAACAGATCTAGAGAGAGGGTCAAGCAAGACACCGGCCCCCACCGGTGCCCATGGGAGGTTGGGATTTCCTCACTGGGGACAGGAGCGGGTAGGAAAATGTCGACTGTGCTAAGCCACTGAGTGCAAGTTCAGACAGGACAGTGCTGGCAAGTGTTAGGGCTGGTGGCCTCAGCCTCTGGCCAGGCGCTGGCCACTCGGAGATGAATGAACTCATTCTACCCCCTCATTGCTCTCAGCTGCTTCTGAGAGCAGGACGACAAAAATGATTCCGCCCACCTGGGGTTCTCACTGCCCTTTCCTGCCAGCCCTTTCCAAATGCCCTTCTGAATCTGCTGAGGGCACACCGGGCCCCACTCCAACCTGCTGGACAAGAAGTCTGGGTCCTTGGTTTTACTCTCAGCTCTGCTACCACTTGGCTGCATGACTTTGGCCAAGCTGCTTAACCTTTTTGAGCCTTGATTTCCTCCTCAGTAAAGCAGAGCCACAAACACCTGCCTGCTGACCTCACGAGGCTATTATTAGAGTTCAGTGAGATGAACAGACGTGATAATGCTCTGAGTGTGCAAAGCACTCTCCCACACACGAAGAGTCAGGATTGCAAAAGCTTACTGGAGTATGTGACACCCTGTGCTGCCCATCAGCCCTGCTGATGCAGCATCCCAGTGGCCAAGTGCCCATACCCAGGCCTGGGTGCCAGGCCTGCTGCTTTATTATGCTGTGGACTTGGCACTGCCAGGTGTATTATCTGCTATTTCTCACACACCTGTCCCTCAGAGACCTGAAGGACACAGGTGCCTTTTGGATTGGGCATGGCTATGCCTCAGGAGGTACTGGGTGCACTGTGCCAGCCTGTGGCCGGTACGTCCAATCTCAGGCCTTGGCACAGAGAAGCCTGCATCTGCCCTGAGCCGCTTATCGCAGCAGCAAGGGAGCCAGGCGCCTGCTCCTGCTCCAGTGGGAAGGAAGGGCCCTTGTTTATCCGCTTCCTCAACCTCCCGGCCTGGCGACTACTCTCAGAAGAAAATGACCTCTTTTGGTGTGAGGAACACAGTCCAGACTTCTTGGAACAATTAGCAGAACGAGCTTTGGAGGAAAGACTTAGAAAGAATCCAGGATCAAACTCTTTAACACTGATGCCTTCCTGTTTACTGACGATTTAGCTACAATTAAAGTAAAGGAGACATAATATCCTCCAAATTCGATGGCCAGGAGCCGGCCAGCCAGAACTCCAAGGGTGAATGAAACAAGGAAACGGGCCTCGCAAAACCTGAGGTCTCCAGACAAAGACCTTATTCTGTGTCACAGCACTGCCTCCAACTCCAACCTGGGCCAAGCAGCTGCCAGGGGCTGGAGGCCTGGGCCAGGAGCTGAAAGTTGAGGGGGAAGCCGGGGGCCAAAGCAGGATTTGCGCTAATTCCTTGGGTCTTAAGTCCCCCGTTCACTTCCTGAGCAGAAGAAACCTTCAGATGGAAACCACAATAGGCATGCAACTTGTTTTTCTTACTTATTAGTATTTCAAGTGATCATGTGAAAGCCAGAAAATGCCTTTGTTTCAGTCTGGTTTTGTGGGGGCATGCTGAGTAGCAGGGGACGTTACCACCACCACTACACCCTTTGCTAAGGAACAGGCCGTCCTGGCATAGGTTGGAGGGAAAAGTGTAGTGAGAGGCCTCAGAATTGCCCACGACACCCCTGCCTAGCATGGATGTGTTTATTTTATGATTCACGGAGGGTCAGGGACCCTGACCAACCCTACTCAGGCCTCAGAAACTGAACTTAGGCTATGGGACATGGAACCAAATTTCTGATGAGGCCAGAAAGCCAGCAAGGCTACTTCTGGATAGTAAACACAGAAAAGAAGCAAATCCATGAAACTGTACACTCCCAGCTGGTGGAGGATTGGGGTCCTACCCTCATAGGACCCCAAAAAGTGCCATATTCAGAGCACTTTTTGAGATGCTTCGCATAGCAAGGTTCAGGTCTCGGGTTTCTGCAGCGACGGGGATGGGTGGGCAGTGACAAGGAATGGGAATACACCGTAGCAGCAGTGTTTCCCACAAACATAAGCTGCCAGGTGCTGAAGAAGGCTGCAGCTAGTGTCTCACATCGTGTCCAAGTTATCATGCACGTCACATACCTTGGCAAGACCTTCCATCCTCATTGAGGGTAAAACCAGGGTTGCATGTACAAGAATAGGATCCAGGAACATTTGCACAGAGCTGCTGGCAGTAACCATAGCGACATTCATCAATGTCTGGAAACAGAAATGCACACAAAGTGAGACAGGTCTCCTTCTCATTCAAGGATGCCCCTACTAGTGTGGCATGATTGCCTAGCTCTTCCCAAACAGGATTATGAAGGGAAGCAAAGGGGAACAAGAGCCAAGACAGTGCTTACTGAGTGTCACGGATGGTGATGCTGTCTCGATTACAAGGCTCAGTCTCCCCACAATCTTTCTTCTCCTCAACCCATCTCAGTCCCATAAATACCTGAACCTATCCTAAAAGTTGCAGAAGAAATTTCTGCTTCGAGTGGGATGTTGGGCAAGATGAGCTCTCCAATTTTTCCCAGCTCTAAGATTCAACACTAAGGTTTGTCCAAGATGGGCTCTCCAATTTTTCCCAGCTCTAAGATTTGAGATTATCCGGCTCTTAAGATTTATCCAAAGTTAAGATTCAAGTAGAAGATTCCATATAGAGGCTCCACTACCCGGGAAGGGTCCAGTCTGCTTAACATGTAAGAAGAATCCATAGCATCACTCCAATAGGCTCCTTGCCAGCTCCATGAACAATGAATATGTCCAGCTGTCAGGAACAAGAGCCAGTTAGGCTGGGACGAGCTGGGCAGCATGACCCTGGAGACCCATGAATCCAGTAACATGAGGACGCTGGAGTTCACCCTGGATCTCCTCCTTGCACCAGAGTGAACATAAAACTCTGGATAAACACACCTCTTCCAAGCCATAGCTGGCCTTGCCAGGGAAAGTGGCGGCACTGTGGGTGAATGGATCCTTTGAGCAGAGCTGGGCAATGTGACCTCCCTGTAACATGTATCCATCAATGGGGAGCCTGATGTCATTGGGAAAGCACTTCTCAACACCCCAAGCTGATGTGACGATGGGCTGGAGAATTCATTCCTGTGGGGTAAGGGTAGTGAATGAAATCACCAGCCTCCTGGCAGACTCCGAGATGGCACCAGTACAGGCTCCTGCTGTGACCAGTTGATCTGACTGTAGCTGGAACTGGTCCTTATCCCCACCTCCCCAAATCTCACCAGGTTTCCTCCCTGGTCCCCCCGTTCCTTTGGAACCATGGGCCATCCAGGACTCTGGAGGCCGGCTTAGAGCCTCAGTCCTTGGGCCTGGTTTCTACCTACTGCCAGGAAGGACTCCACCTCCGAGACCCATTTTGATCCCTTACCTATTGTTTAGCCCTTCTCAGATTCTGTGCCCTGTCCTGTGATTCTGTTTTGTCTCTAAGTCCCGGCTACTTCTAACCTGGCCCATTGCACTGCCCCTGAGTGCAGGGCAGCTCTTGCACAGAAGGTCCATTGGCTGTACAGTGGCTGGCCCTGATTTCTTCCCAGAGTGCAGCTGGGCACATCACCAAGGCCAGGCAGGCAGCAGGGGCTGGAGGGGGTACCCTTCACTAGGGGTACCTTGGAGAAAAGGCAGCCCCCCCAACCCCTCATTTTTCTGCAAAAGCAGCATCTCCAGTGGTACACAGAACAGAGAGTGTGTGGCTATGGAACTTGCATTTTGAAAGGGAAAGGCAAGTTTAGCCAGGGGAGGGCAGGAGTTCAGGCATAACTGGAAGAAGCCTTCCTTTCAGATGTGAATATGAGTGGCTGGGCCACATGGTACCATGCTAGGATCTATGAGCATCCTTCTCAAAGCTCTGTGCTCCCAGGAAGAGAACAACCCTCCCAGGCAGAGGAATGTCAGAGTTGCTGGCACCCCTCACATCAGAGGGTTTCTGTAACAAGGCTGGTATATCCCGGTCTCCCCCACCACTCCAGCGCCCCTTGTGTTGAAAAAAAAAAAAAACTAGACTGAGACACAGGAGACTTGGAAGCTTGACCCAACTCGCTTTAACTTTGTCTAAAATGTTCCTTCTCTTTGAGTCTCAGTCTGCGATGCTATAAAAGTTGGATGACATAATATTCAACATCCTTTCCAGCTCTGAAATTCAACATATTAAGTTCCTGTACAAATAACTCTCTCTCACTGATCTGCTTATGTTCAAATAAGTAGCATCAAATTTTCCATTATAGCAGAGGTTGGTTTGAATGCACAGCAACTGTCATATTCACAGACGCCCGCGTGCAAGCCTGGAAAGGAAAATCAAGCCAATCTAGGCCTCAAGGATGCTTCAGACGGGGCTTGAGGGCAGACCCACTCAGCCTCAATCAAGAAACTTGGAAAGAGGTAGCTTTCCTTTGTTTCCATGATTTTGTTTGGATCTGTTTCTCAACTCCTCCAGGACTGACTTTCAGGCAACAGAACGGTGTCTTAGAGAATTCAAACTGGCAGGGCCTTTTCTAGAAAACACAGCATAGAAATCACACCCTAGAATTAGAAATTGAACTGACAGCTACAGTTTGCTATGAATTCATTCACTTAGCTAAACCCAAAACTAGAGGGGAAGAAAGGAAAATAACCTTCCAGTAAAAATAAACAGAAAGATCAGATAGCAGATGCCAACTGCAAAGGCAGTTCTCAATGGTGATGACTGACTTCTCAGGAGTAAAAGGCTAAGGCCATAGCCCGTGGGGTGGGTGTGGTTGTCGGGGGGAAGGGCAAAGACAGGGCGTTGGAAGGAACTGATGTAAGATCAGGATTTACTGATCCACATTCAAAACTTGCCACATTTCTGTGACTAAGCGAAAGTGTTCCCTTCTCTTAGCATTATTTCTAACTAAAGCAAAATAATCCTCACCTCTGTCACTTCCTGGCCTGGATATAAACTTCGTGAAGACAGGAAGAAAGTCGGGGTAAAATCAAACTTAAAAAATATATCCAAAACTATAGCCCTTAAAAAATATATTTGAGGCTGGGCACGGTGGCTGACGCCTATAATCCCAGCACTTTGGGAGGCTGACGCCTATAATCTCAGCACTTTGGGAGGCTGAGGCAGACAGATCATTTTAGCCCAGGAGTTCGAGACCAGCCTGGCCAACATGACAAAACCCTGTTTCTACAAAAAATACAAATATTAGCTGGGCATGGTGACACACGCCTGTAATACCAGCTACTCAGGAGGCTGAGGCAGGAGAATCACTTGAACCCAGGAGGTGGAGATTGCAGTGAGCCAAGATCGTGCCACTGCACTCTAGCCCAGGCAACAGAGGGAGACTCCATACAAAAAAAAAAAAAGAAAGAAAGAAAAACATTCAAGGCCGTGCGCGGTGGCTTACGTCTGTAATCTCAGCACTTTTGAGGCGGTCGGATGACTTGAGCCCAGGAGTTCAAGACCAGCCTGGCCAACATGGCGAAAGCCCCATTTGTACAAAAAGTACAAAATGTATCTGGGCATGGTGGCACATGCCTATGATTCCAGCTACTCAGGAGGCTGAGACAGGAGAATCGCTTGAACCCGGGAGACAGAGGTTGCAGTGAGCCGCAATTGTGCCATTGCACTCCAGCCTGGGTGACAGAGTGAGACTATGTCTCAAAAATAAATAAATACATTCAAAAACCATAATGATGACAAGATGGCGATGATGGCAACTGATTTTCAAGGGTGGGGTTACACATGTGAGTTCAATAGCCTTCCACCCCTCCCACCCTTCCTGGCAAAGAAAAGCTTACTACCCTTAGGCAGCCAGCTATGCCCACACCTCACAATGCCCCTGGCAACCGTTAACTTCCAGGAGTCCCTGTGACCCCCCAGAGAGCTGTTACCTAAGCACTGGCCTTCCAGAAGCCAATATCCGTCGGTGCAGGAGCAAGTGTACCCGCCCTCAGTGTTGATGCAGATCTGGGTGGGGTTGCACTGGTGGGAATCCGTTGCACACTCGTCCACATCTGTAACACAAGACATAGGTCAAAGAATGTCACCCACATCCATCTAGAGCCCTGGAGCCACCAGGGGTGCCAGTGGCTTTCTTGTCTTGGCCGGGAGGCAGTTGATAAGGTTGCTAGGTTACACCCAAGGAGGTGGCGGCACCTCTAGGAGACACTAACCTCTAATGAGGGCTGAACTAGTCTGCTCACCAGAAATCCACAAAGGGAAATGCCAAGAAGGGAACACATATCCTCAGGCACCCTTCTGCCACCCTATGCCATTGCTCCCTGATGGTGCATCACCTTGACAATAACCGTTACTTGATTTAGAAAGCCATTTTGTATTAGGCTTATTCATTCGTATGTTAAACAGGGGTCTGCTGCATACCTACTATGTACACAGGACTGTGATAAACACCACTGAGAACAAAACAGAAGTAAAGGAAATGTCCCCAGCCAGGCACGGTGGCTCACGCCTGTAATCCCAGCACTTTGGGAGGCTGAGGTGGGTGGATCACCTGGGCTCAGAAGTTCAAGATGAGCTCAGGCATCATGGTGAAATCCCGTCTCTACTAAAAATTTAAAAACTAGCTGGGCCTGGTGGCATGCGCCTGTAGTCCCAGCTACTCGGGAGACTGAGCTGGGAGGATCACTTGAGCCCAGGAGGTGGAGGTTGCAGTAAGCCGAGATTGCACGACGGCACTCCAACCTGGGAGACAGAGTGAGACCCTGTCTCAAAAAAAAAAAAAAAAGTTCGCTGCCAATAGAAGCTGGCAGTCCAGTTTCTTAATGGTATTTACCCATGAAAATCTTTCAGTCTGAAGCTCTCCAGTCTTCCCTCCACTCCACAGTTCCTGGGGCTAATCTCTGTCTGTCCTCTGCTCACAACAAGTCTCTCCTGGCTGCTCTAGAGCCCACTACCATCTGGCTGGTGGCATGAAGATACTTATATCCATATCGGTCCTTCTCCTTAACTTAGAGCTTCAGAGCACAGATATCGAGCCATATTCATGGCCATTCCCAAGCCATCTGGCGCAGACACTTTACACAGTCAGTGCTCAAAACTGTTGAAACTGAAACATCCTCCTCTCCTTTCTCCCCTGCACGGCCCTTTAGGGGAGAGCGCCCAAGATCCTGAAATGGACCTCCTGATGCCACACTCTCACTTACACCTAAAGGAAGAGACTTTTCACTAAACATTCACACACTAATTTACTCCACAAGCATCCATGGTGCCTCCTGGATCTGCCTGGCCCCGTGGACCCCAACACCTTTCCTCCCTGTCAGCCCTGCCTTCACCTGCACCTTGATGGGTCGCCTGCCCTCCGCACTTCATTCCTGCATCAGGGTTTGTTCATCTACACCCTTTCTCCACCTTCACCGAGTGGACCATCGTGCAGTCAGAAGTAATACTGAAAGCTGCAATTCTCTGAGCCTGTGTTACGTGCCTGACACCTACCTTTGTACTTGTATTTACTCTCACATCACCCTGTGAGGTGGGCTCACAATCCCCATTTTACAGATGGGAAAACTGAGTGGAAAGAGCTAATAAGCACCAAGCCAAGAGCTGAGTCCAGGCCTCCCTGCCTGCCTGACTCCAAGTCTACTCCGTGCAGGTCTGACAGAGGTCACACCACCCAGGACCAAGCAGATTCGGTGGCGGGGAGCTGGCAGACTGGGCTGAGGAGGGAGGACTGAGCTTTTGTTCCTTTTTACTGACCCCACTCCCATGCTGTCTGCCTCCCAAACACTGCAGATTGCAGACTTGATCATCATCTATTCAGTTGGCTTCTTTGAATACGTACGGTGGGGATGGGGGTGTCTAAGACCCAAAAGTGTAAGCTCCTTGAGGACAAGGGCCTCGTGTAGCACAGGGCTTTGTGCACTTCAGTAAAACATTCAACTGGGTGAGCAGTGGGCCCTCTGGTTCAGGGGATACGACCACAAATCCACCATCCACCTGCAACAGCCCAACACTAACAACCCTGATCAGTCCCCACCCTACCCCAAAACGACAGCTGTCTGGGAATCCCATGAAACCGGCCTTCCCTCCTCTAAACATGAACAACCTCCAAGAACCTGGTGCCAAGATAACGGTGGCCTCCACTCCACCCTGATGTTGAGCATGTGCAGCCTCAGCGAAAAAGACTCAGCCCTGTTCTCAGCTGCGAGGACTCCAGCCTCCCCTTTGCCTCCCTCCCACCCAGCTCTGCCCACCCAGCAGAGCCTCCCAGGGGAGCTGGTGAATAATGCTTGGCCAGAAGCCGCTCCTGCTCAAATCCACAGTGAAGTCTATGACAATAAATAGTGCCACTATCGACTGGTGCATATTTACATTTTCCCAGCAGGGAGTGATGGATGGCAATTGTGTCCTGGGAACAACACTGCCTTAGGAATTTCTGTTCTTTTTCCTGCCTTGAGGGGAATGAAGGGTGAGGGTTACCAACACAGGAGAATAATCACTGGAGGGGCTTGGTGGCGGCAAGTTCCCAAGCCTCTGTGCTTGTGTAATTTGTGTCCCACACAATGTGCCTGCCAAGTCCTATAGAGAGAAACCAGACACAATCAAGTAGGCCAGGCTGGACTCAGAAGGGCATAAAGGACCCCATCGTGGGCATGTGTGGGAAGTATTCAGGCCGAGAACCAAAATCCTTGAAGTTCACTCTTTTAAAAACTCCAGCACTTTTACTGAACTAAAGAATTAACTCAGCCAGGTGCAGTGGCTCATGCCTGTAATCCCAGCGCTTTGGGAGGCCAAGGTGGGTGGATTGCTTGAGTCCAGGAGTTTGAGACCAGCCTGGGCAACATGGCAAAACCCTGTTTCTACTAAAAATACAAAAAATTAGCCGGGTATGGTGGCGCACACCTGTAGTCCCAGCTACTCAGGAAGCTGAGGTGGGAGGATCACCTGAGCCCAGGAAGTTGAACCTACGGTGAGCCAAGATTGCGCCACTGATCTCCAGCCTAGGCAACAGGGCAAGACCCCATCTCAAAAAAAAAAAAAAAAAAAAAAGAAATTAACTCAGTTATATGACACTTTTGTTTATATAGATTTTAAAATTAAAATTTTAACTTTCACTAACTTGTTTAATGAATTGTCAATAGAAACTATATTTTGAGAAGTCAATAAGTCCTTTTATATCCTCAAAACACACCTGGTGTCATGCTGTGTCCCTGGTAAATGTTCAGTAACTACTGAGTGAATGAACACATGAACGGCAAACATCAATCCCTCGCAGCCCCCAGAAAGGTTTTTCCAGCCAACTAGCTGACAAGCCCATCTGGGCGTGTGTACTTTAAAAACAGCCACCACCATGCAAACCACTGTCAGCCTACACACCTGATGCAGCTAAAACTGGAGTGTTCACACGGTGGGCTTCCTCGGGGGGCTGAAAGACTCATCACACATTCCAGCTCACAGCGGAACTTCTTACATTAAATACATTTGACTTAAATCACAGAAGGAAAAATACATCGAATCACTCCAAGGACATTCTTTGGCAGGGCCTCCCTTTCTGCATCAGTGGAAAAGTACAAGCTATGACAACCTGAGCAAGTGTCAGTGTCCTCATGTGCAAACAGGGTCTGCTTTCCTTTCCTGTGCAATAGTCAGGAAGAGTCTCCCAAGAGAAAAGAATGCTGGGTGCATTCAATCCTTTATTCATTCACTTGTTCGCTCATTCATTTGTTCATTCTTTCTTTCTTTCTTTTCTTTTATTTTTTTGAGACAGAGTCTTGCTCTGTCACCCAGGCTGGAGTGCAGTGGCGTGATTTCGGCTCACTGCAAGCTCTGCCTCCCAGGTTCACGCCATTCTCCTGCCTCAGCCTCCCGAGTAACTGGGACTACAGGTGCCCACCACCACACCCGGCTAATTTTTTTGTACTTTTGGTAGAGACGGGGTTTTACCATGTTAGCCAGGATGGTCTCAGTCTCCTGACCTCATGATCTGCCCGCCTCGGCCTCCCAAAGTGCTGGGATTATAGGCATGAGCCACCGCGCCTGGCCCCCATTCATTCATTCTTTATGCTCTACAGTGGTTGTGTGTGCGTGCGTGTGTGTGTGTGTGTGTGTGTGTGCGCGCGCATGTGTGTCTGCCCTCTCTAGCCTCCATGAACTTTGGAAGAACTGGCATCGAGCATATTCCGTCCCGCTGTATGGTACTCAGAAGCGGACTTTACTGAGAGTCCTCTTATCTCCCTGTTCCCTCCTGGGTGCTGTCACCCCAGTCAGCTGCCTGGGCACTTGGAGGATTCTGCCACAGCAACCATGGCTTGGCTCTCCCTAGGTGAGGCAATGTCTATCTGCTGCCCAGGTGACCAGCACCCTGGCAACTGGAGGAAAGCGCTCACTAACTCTCCCAGAACCTAGAAAAGCCCAGCGCTGCCCCTGCCAGGAAGAAGTCGTCATCTGCGTCAAGCAGCACAGCTCTGCCGACCTTGCAGTCTCACCTGCACTGACACCTCTCCCTTGAGACATCCACCGAGTGGCCTTTTCAATCTGAAACAACTGCTCACTTAGGAAAGTCATCAAAACCTATCATATCACCTCCTCGATGCCTTCCAAGGAGGCCATAGACAGAAAGGGCTTTCAGGCCCCAGGACAGTGGCCTACATATTCGGGAAGCTCTTTTAGGATTTCATACCCTTAGCTATGTCTCACATTCCCCAGCCAGACAGTAAGTTTCATGTGGGCAGATATGCAAAGACAATGGAAATAAAGGGATGTCCCTCAGGCTGGTATGTTTTAAAGGAGTAAAAGAATGTCCTTAAAGTATAGTCAAGATCTTACAAAGGCACCAGATGAAGGAACTGGCCTCCACACATCAAAATAGAACTGTCCAACAATCTTGGGGACAACAAAATGAACAGAACCTTCCATTCTGACTCACAGGACAGCACGGGAAGGAGCCACAGCCCACACACCTGCTGACCATTCCAGTCCTTGGAGCAGGACCCTGCAGAGGAAGCCAGTGGTGATTGGCACTCCTCTCCTTCACTGCATGGACTTCTCAGACAGCTTCGTGGGTATCACATGGCTGATTTATGCCCATTTTATGTCCTCCCCTTGGGAGTGGGCTGGTTCTCAGAAAACATCACACAACCCACTTTTCTGTCCCATATAAAAGTAATGGTTCCAAGTACGATCTTAGTATTAACTCACGTATTATTAAATAAAATCTCTATAGGCAGTTATAACAGACTTAATATACCACATTAAATATGCATAAATCTGTTCAAATATAAATAACATGTACATGTATGACAGCTATTTGTTCTATTTGAATGCACATATTATATACATACATGTGTTTACAGTTCAGCATTTATTCCTGAAAGCTGAAAATACTTTGTTTTCATGACACAAATTCTAACAGAAATAAAATGTCCTTTAACAACTGTACAAAACAAAACAAAAACACTAATGGTTCCCCATGCCCACAGGTAGAACATTTTCTAGGTCATTCTCCAAGCACCAAAGTTTAAAAGGAAAACACACCAAAGGGCTGAGAACTTCCCAGAAAAGGCTAGCAGGTAAAAGAATAAGAACTTTGGGAACAGACAGAGCTGGGTATGAATCCAGGCTCCCACATTTGATAACTAAATAAGGCAGGGCAATTTACTGGATCCTTGGGTGTTCTGATGTAGCCTGCCTCGTAGATAGATGTGAGAGTTCATGAGTTAAGAGGAGCACAGGTGCCAGCCTGACTGCCTGACACATAGCTCCCTTCCCAGGGAGGTGCTGTTTCTGACAGCTGTGGAAGATAGAAGAACCTTGGTTTCTGCCTCCTGCAGACGCTGTTCTAGAATTCACTAAAGACACCAGGATGACAGCCTAGGGGTTTCATGGGCTATAAGTATGGTTAGTTCTGTGATTCAACCACAGCCAAAGGCAGGGACTTCTCCCCCTTGAGCCCCAGGAACATGGCAGGAGATCTGGACAACAGGTAAGGAAAGCCAGGGTACATTCCTTCATGGAGTCTCCCTCTCCACCTCTGCACCCAGGCATCTCTGGGCCCATCTATGATTCTATAACTGTAGGCATCCAAAAGCATAAAGGTACATGTGTCTAATGTACATGTGTCTAATGATCATAAAGGTATGATCAACCTTTCCACAATCTGATTCTTGCCTCTTCCAATGCCTTCTTTGCTCCTGTACTGTGAACAAGCAAGGTCTGACTTTGTGAGCCTGTGTACATAACGTCGGCCGAATGTCTCTGTTCTTTTGTGAGAACGGCCATCAGCCAAAGGGAAACATTCTCACTGGGTGACACTGGGAGAAGCTGTCCAAGAACCCTTGGAAGATACACCTTTCCAAGGCCTCCACTCTTCCTTTTTTGGACATGGCAAAAATCATTTCCTTGGTAGTAAATTTTTACCCGGTGAAATAACATGTTTTCCCAGCCCATTTTTGTTCCTTCCTTGCTCAAGCTAATGGAGCTTGATAAGAAAGAAGAAAATAACAATGGCACATTCCTAAGCCTCCAAGTGAAGCCAGTTTCAGGCCTGCTGCTGGGCTGGGTCGGTGCCATTTTTCAGCAAGACAAGCCCAGCCAAGGCTGGAAGCTACACAGGACCTACTTCCCAAACACCTGTTTAATTAAAGATCTCAACGTTGGAGAACTCGCTGTTGAATTCCTAGGCCATCTGCACTCCATGTGTCTTATGGTCCTGGCCAATCACTAGGAGCCAGATCTTTTTGTGTTTACAGCACTTTCCCCGACACTTGAGATTAAGCATGGAATACAAAGTTGGTTCATTTTGCGCCTCTGATTAGGCAACAAATATGTGGTCCATTTTCCAAACAACAAAATATCCTTCCCTCTTGAATGAAACCAGCTGGAATCCAGGTCCCAACCTCTCCATTGGATTCTCTTTGTCTATCCCTAAAGTGAGAGCTGGAGGAGAGTTCTGACAGGCCCCTTCAAGCTATGATCTTCTACAGAGACAAACTATGCAACTAATGGAGATCACATTGTTTGGTTCTTGGGTAATTACTTTCATCCCCAGAGCACTTGGTAAACATCAGCTGACTTTAGTTGCTTTCAAACTGGGCAGTGAATTGGCCAAGCCCATTCAACTTTTGCCAGTGTATGGTGCCTGCCACGGGCCCGGGGGAAACACATGTCCTCTCAAGCATCATGCATCAAGATGTCCTGAGAGGAGGGGGACAAGTCATGTCTAATGTCAATCTAGACATGCTTGTTTGTCTTTTTTTTTTTCTTCAAAAAGCCATGAGGCTTTGGCCATTATCGTGAATGTAAAGCAAACAGACGTAGAGTTCAAACTAGATTTCCATTTACTAAAATTTTTGCCATTTGTCCATCGACAGAGATTTTGGAATCTTTAGAAGGCAGTAGTTTCCAAACCTGGCTACCCAAGAGAACTGCCTGACTAAATATCAGAATTTCTGGGGCTGAGGCTTGGAAAGCTGTGTTATTTCAAAGTTACCTAAATGAATCCCATGCAAAACTGCATCTAAAATCCACTGTGCCAAATCAATACTTCTCAAACTTTAATATGCGTATGATTCAGTGGGGATCTTGTTAAAATGCAGATTCTAATTCATTGGATTCTACATTCCTAACGAGCTCCCATGTGAGGCCAATGCTGCTGGCTCAGGGACCACACTTTGAGCAACAAGGTGCTAGACTGTTCCAAGTGGTATTTGGTTCTGTATCCATGCAACCTGCTCAGAGTTTCAGAAACTATTAGGTTGGTGCATAAGTCATTGCAATATTTAAGAGAGTCTAAGAGGGAAGTTAAGTTTTCAAAAATCAAGCAGCATGTTCACTATAAGCGGGAGCTGAGCATGAAGATGGCCACAGTAGACACTGGGGACTACTAGAGGAGGAAGGGAAGGAGGCAAGGGTCAAAAAACTAACTACTGGGAACTACGCTCAGTACCTAGGTAATGGGATCCATCATCCCTCAAACCTCAGCATCACACGAAATACCTAGGCAACAAACCTGCACATGCACCCCTGTATCTAAAATAAAAGTTGAAACTATTTTTTTAAATGGGGAAAAAATCAAGTAGTGATTCTTAACTAGATTCTTCTCTCTCTAAGATAAAGCCTGCTGGTTATAAGAGAGTTGTTATTTTTGGAGTCTTATTAAAGACTCTAGCACAGTCTAGCCAAAACAGAATGCTTTTCTGGTGTACAGACAGAGCCTTTCTTTAACTCCACCCTGCAGTGGTTGGGTGCCTACGGCTGCAATGCCTTGAGCAGGGCATTGTGTGCTTCCAGAAGTTTCTCCTCCCTTTAGGTCACTGGTGGGGTTTTGATTTCCTATGAACTCAATTCCCTGAATCTTGACTAAGTTCTTAGGAATACTACCCATAAAGAGATGACAAAAAGTACAAAAGATCCCAATGAGGAGAAAGGACAACATATTTCCTCCAACACAGAGCATCCCTTTTTTAACTGAGTACTCATGAACACGGTTTCTATATGCTGTGGATCCTGACTCCTGTAATCTCCCCATCTCCCTGAGGGCCCCTCCTTCTCATTCCCTCTGAGCCTATTCCTCATCCATCCTGACCTGTGTCATAGTCTGTGAACTCCTTGCCCCTCCCATCTACTCCCCACGCCAGCGCTCTCTTCCCAGCGCTCTGTCTCGGTTCACAGTGCCACCGTTTTCCAGTGGCCACAGGCTAGAGACCCCAGTCATCCTTAAATCTTCCCTTCACATCCCACTCTCAAACAATTGCCAAGGCCAGGCAGTTCTTCTAAAAATCTTGCAAATTTCCCACTTTCCTTACATCCCCTACCCCAAAGACTCCAGGTCCTCACTGTCTTCTCTCTAAATGATTGTAATAACCTCATCACTTGTCTGGCAGCTCCAATCCCTTCCTGGTGAAAGTACACTAAATATTAAACCTCCAGAACCACTAAAACACAAAAATGGCAAGTTTACATTTCCTCTTTAGAACCTTCATGGCATGTGCTTTATATTTTGGCAACACTGCGAGTTAAGCCTACTTTCCTACTCACACATGGGCAGAGCACATCTACTTTTATAGCAGTTCACTTCCTACAATATAGTTAGCCACGTGCATCGGAACCTCCAGTTTCTTGAAAGCAGGAAAAGGACCTTATTCACAATCATATCTTAAGCACCCCACACAGTGCCTGGCATACTAGGGTATTAAAGCGAATTATACTGGAAATGAAGATACTTGACTCGAAGACTGTTCTGAAAGGAAGAGGGAAATTCAGTTAAGCTACCAGACACATCGGAAGAGACAAGTCCACCATCTACCTTATTGTGGCCCATCTCTCATTCCCAGAGGACGAAGACTATCTAGTGGACATTGGCTGACAATTCCAAATCCAACAGAGCCTCAGGCTGAGGCTCATAGTGCCTGGAGGCCTAGTCCTACCCTAGCCATGGCCCAGGGCTGATTTGAAAGCGTCCTCAACTTCCAGAAGTTCTAACATACTATGTGTGTCTTAGTCCTGTGGCGCTGCTCTGACAAGAATACTATAGACTGGATGGCTTAACCAAGAGGCGTTTATTTCTCCCAGTTCTGGAGGCTGGAAGTCCACGGTCAGGTAACCAGCACAGCCCGGTTCTAGTGAGAGCCCTCACAGGGCGGAGAGAAAGCTCAGGGTTCTTCATCCCCTTATCAGGGCACCAGTCCCAACGTGGGGGCTCCACCCCTGTGACCTCATCCAAACGCAATCACCTCCCAAAGACCCCACCTTGTAATAACGTCACGTTGCAGATAATGGGCTTCAACATATGGATTTGGGAGGATACAAACATTCAGTTCATAGCAAAGCGCTTGGCCTAATGGAGTAAGGGATTTCCTCTTTCCTCCCGGGAGAGCTTGACATCCCAGAAGAGAAATAACTTTATTCTCAACAATCACAGGAGGGAGGAGCTTAATAAAAGGGAAAAGGTACACCTTCCTGGCCTGAAAATTGATATCAACAGGACCTCTCATGCGATACCCAGGAAACCTACTTTTCAAGCTGGCTGCGAGAATCCATGGTGCGCAAATTCAGCCCCTGGGATCAATCAGCCCAGCAGCAGCAGCAAACATTCCCAGCTGGGTCACTCTCAGAGCATGATCATGAAATACACACAAACACCTTTCCCACGCCTGCAGTGAGAAGACCCTGCCACCACTTCCGATCCTATCACAGCTCACCAGGGTGATCTTGTGCACATCAGTGACCTTCTGCGTGGCAGCCTCGTTACGTCTAAAATGGAACTCCTATCACCTGTCCCCCTAGAGCCTGCAGGCAAGAGAGGAGGGCAGACATGGCACACAAACAAGCATGTGAGGGTGCTGCAGAGGGCTGGGAACACACAACAGGGTGCGTCATGAGGCTGCTGACAGGTGAGGACAGGTCTAGATACTGGACGATGACCTAGGGGAAGGGGGTCCCTCACATACACACATTCCTGGAACCCAAAGTCTCCTAGAACAAGGTGCAGAAGTGCCAGATGGCTCTTTCACAATAATAAGTTACAAGAAACAGGCCAGTAGGTGACCAACAATATGAGTTTTTTTTTTTTTTTTTTTTTTAGATGGAGCCTAACTCTGTCGCCAGGCTGGAGTGCAGTGGCGTGATCTCGGCTCACTGCAACCTCCGCCTCCCAGGTTCGAGTGATTCTCCTGCCTCAGCCTCCCGAGTAGCTGGGATTACAGGCACACAATGCCATGCCAGCTAATTTTTGTATTTTTAGTAGAGACAGGGTTTCACCATGTTGGCAAGGATGGTGTCGATTTTCTGATCTTCTGATCCGCCCGCCTTGCCTCCCAAAGTGCTGGGATTACAGGTGTGAGTCACTGCACCTGGCTAAGTTTTTGTTTGTTTTTTCATACAAAGTCTCACTCTGTCACCCAGGCTGGAGTGCAGTGGTGCCATCTTGGCTCACTGCAACCTCTGCCTCCTGGGTCAAGTGATTCTCGTGCCTCTGCCTCCCAAATGGATGGGATTAAAAGGCGTGTGCCACCACGCCCGGCTAATTTTTGTATTTTTAGTAGAGACGGGGTTTTGCCATGTTGACTAGGCTGGGTCTCGAACTCCCAATCTCAGGTGATCTGCCTGCCTCAGCCTCCCAAAGTGCTAGGATTATAGGCATGACCATGTCTGACTGAGAATATGAACTTTTTGGTCACAGACCAACCCACTCTGCTGATCCCCTGCCCTCTCCCCACCCCTCTACCCCAGCAGGGTCCAAAGCTCCCCACTCCTCATCTCTAGCAGACGACCCCAGTGTAGCAGAAAATAGCGTGGAGGCTATGATCCAAGAGGAACTGGAAGCCCAGGAAATAAGGCGAAGAGGCTAAAGCCTGCTGGGACCATAGGGGTGGGGGAGAGCGAACAAGAGAGAAAGAGCCTGAAACATGCCACCTCCCGGTCGAGGGGCAGCCACACGCCCTGGGAGTCTAGAAGTATGGACCACACCCACAAACAGCGCAGGGCTCAAACAGCCACGCCCTGCTCCCCATCACCCTTTGGACTTGGTAAGAGTTAGATTCGATTACATGAACCTAAAATAAATATTTGGATGGATTAAACACTTTTCAGGATTGCATGTTTACCTGGCTGAGGAATGTGGGGTGGCGCCCTTTCCCAGCCACCCCTCTGTGGGCACCAGCAGATTCCTGGATGTCTCCAGTGAGGAAGGCAGGGAGGCGAGGGAGTTACATGTGGGGCCAACCAGCTGGCTGACCTGCCAGACCACCCTTGCCCTCCCTCCCACCAAAAAGGCACAGTGCCCGAGTCCCACTGCCCACAATGCCTCTGCTCAGGAGTCATTTATGCTATACCAGTGGGGCAACACTGGTATTGGTACTAGGGATTCAAAGATAAATGACACACAGACCCTGTCTGTTTACAGTCTGGTTGAGAACAGACAAGGGACAAGGTAATTCCAACTCAGAATGGTGAGTGTCATGCTGGAGAGAAGAATGGGGGCATTCCCAGGTGAAACAGGCTTCCTGGAGAAGACACCAGATGGATCTAGAAGGATCCTGCAGCAGAGACTATCATCCGCCAATATCTATTCTCCCAACCAAAGACTGCATTTTTAAGCTTCTCTCACAGTGAAGTGTGGCTACATGACTAAGTTCTGGTCAGTCAGATATAAGTAAATGTAACATGTGCAATGTCTGGGTCGTGCCTTTAAAGAGAGTTGGTACATAGTCCCCTTGTCCCTTCTCTCCTCCTTCTAGTTGGGATGCAGATGTGATGGTAAGAGCCAGAGCAGCCATTTTGGACCCAGAGCTGAAAACTACACATTGAGCCTCCCTACCAGCCCAAAACCACCTGCCTCTGGACTGCAGCATGACAGAGAAATAAAATTCTCTCCTATCTAAACTAGCGTTTTGAAGGTCTCTTTGTTACAGTGGCTTAGCATGTACCCTAATACAAATGAGTAGGAGTTCGCCAAAAGAAGAAGGTAGGGAACAGCATGTGCAAGGGCACAGAGACATTAGAGGCACAGCACAGTCAGAGAGCCGAGGGCAGCTTAACTGGAGCAGTGAAAACACGTGGGAGTGCACTGAAGCAGCCAGACACATGGGAGGGCACGGTGAGAGCTGGGCTGGGGGTGGAGGATGAGATGGGAGCCCACCTATAAAGGCATTGTGTGCCAAGCAAAGGAAGCAAAAGAGAACAAGGAGGATAATGGAGGCAGAAAGGATCGTAAAGAGGAAAATAAAAGAAAAGAGAAGGATGAAGAAGGAAAAGTAGAGAGAAAAGGAGGAGTGGAAACACAGCCATCCTCTCCTGCATGTGGGAATTGGTACTGGTTCTGTCTTAGGAAATGTTATCTCCAGTGAGACACCCCACAGGCTCTAGTCCTAGCCCCTTGTAGGTCAGCAAAAAAAAAAAAACAAAAAAAAACTGGCACTAAGTTTTATGCCTTGATAATGTTTCTGAGTTAGCTTCAATCAGAACAATTTGGCTTGCATACTAAAAAAAAAACGACAAAAATCCCAAATGCCATAATAAAGTAAGCTCCCCAAAATGTATTCACTGACACTAAAGGGTTTCATCAAGAGTCTGCTCATAAGTGCCTGCTCAATTGGGTTCTTAATAAACGCTTTTCCAATCAGTGTTAGCAGTAGTGGAGGAAATTCTAAAAAAAAACAACTAACCCAATGTACTTCTCCATACTTCTCTGCACCCCTCTGCCACAGACTTCCTAGAAGTTGCTATCTACGGTCACTGCTCTGCCTCCAAACCTCCCATTCTTGACTCCAATCAGACCTCCTTCTCTTTCATTCCATTAAAGCCTCTCTCATCAAGGTCACGAATGACCTCCTCAATGAGAAATCCAATGATCCTTTTTCATTCCCAGTCTATATCCTTCACACCTTCTCAGCAGCATTTGGCACAGTCAACCTCTCTCATCTTCTGCAGAGACTTTCTTCATTAGGCTTCCATCATCCTCTCTTGGTTTGGGGACTTCTCAAAGGTTATCCTGGTAGTCAGTATGAATGAGTCAGGAGACGAACTCAGGCCTTCTATTTGAGCCTAGTCTTTTCTTGACCCTCACACCCTAGCTGACCCAGAGCCCTGAACGGAGGGGACAAGTCAATAAATATTGGCTGAACTAAAAAATGCTCCTGGGGGCAGAATTTTACAGCTGGAAAGAATTTAGAAATCACCTTGTGTTCCGCCAAATGTGCCTTGACTATACATTTGAATCACCTGGGAAGTTCTAAAACCTAGGAGCCCATCCCAACCCAGTTAAATCAGAACCCCTGGGAGGAACCCAGAAATCGATTTGAATGTACAACCAAATTGAGAACTACTGATCTAGCCCAAAGGTGTACACAAGAGTGTCTTTGGAGGTTTATTCAAAATAAAATAGAGCTCTTGATTCAGGAGGTCTAGAGAGAGTCCCGGGAATCAGTTCCTTCACAAACATTCAGATGACGCCAGTGCAAGTGTCCGCACCTGCAGAAACACTAGACTAGCCCAGCCGTAAGACTGTGAGTGATGTGAGCACAGGAACCACACTTTATCTTTGTAGCCGCTACCCCAAGCACAGTGCCTGATACAGAATATCAATGTAAAACCCAGTCACTCACCTCATAACTGTTAGGATGATTACTGCTATGGTTTGAATGTGCCCTCCAAAGTTCACGTACTGAAATTCAGTTGCCACTGTGACAGTATTAAAAGGGTGGGAAATCCAACTAAAAGTCTCAGGGTGATTACAGCTGGGGCCTTTGGGAGGTAAATAAAATTAGATGAAGTCATCAGGATGGGATGATGGAATTGGTGGCTTTATAAGAAGAGGAAGACAGACCTGAGCTGATATTCACACTCTTGCTTTCTGGCCACATGATGCCTTCCACCGTGTTATGACACAGCCAGAAGGCCCACCAGATGCTGGCACCATGCTTTAGGACCCCTCAGCCTGCAGAACCATGAGTTAAATAGGCCTCTATTCTTTATCAATTACCTGGTCTGTGGTGTTCAGTTATAGCAACACCAAAGGGACTAAGACAGCTGATATGATTTAAAACAACAATCAAAAACAAAGAACGACAACAAAAAATAGAAAAAAAAACAAGTGTTGATGAGGACGTGGAGAAACTGGCACACGTGTGTGCTGTTAGTGGTAATGTAAAATTGGGTAGCCACTATAGAAAACTGCATGGTGGTTGTTCTCCCAAAAATTAAATACAAAATTACCACATGATCCAGCAATAATATTTCTGGATATACATACAAAATAACTGTAAGGATCTTGAAGTGACAGTGTTAATGATGGTACTTAATTCATGGGGTTTTATGAGAATCACATGTAACTAAAGCTCTTAACACAGTACCAGGCACAGAATTGGCCCTCAGTCAAGACTGGCAATAGCTTCATCTCAAGAAGGAGGAGGAGGAAGAAGAGGAAGAGAAGGGAGTGTGAAGGTGGGGAGTCCACCTCCTAAAAGAAAAGATAAAGAAGGAACTGAAAGCCAGGTTCTAGTCTGGAACCTTCCACTAGGTCCACAGTGGCCTTCCAGCAAGTCTTTCTCAGCTTGTTTGAGAAGGTGATACCGATACACCTGTGTTCACAGCAGCATTATTCACAACAGCCAGGAGGTGGAAGCAATCCAAATGTCCATCAGCAGATGAATGAATACACAAAATGTGGTAATTCACATGGGAGAATATTGTTCAGCCTTAAAAAGGAAGGAAACTGGGCCGGGCGCGGTGGATCACGCCTGTAATCCCAGCACTTTGGGAGGCCGAGGCAGGTGGATCACAAGGTCAGGAGATCAAGACCATCCTGGCTAACACGGTGAAACCCCATCTCTACTAAAAATACAAAAAATTATCTGGGCGTACTAGCGGGCGCCTGTAGTCCCAGCTACTCGGGAGGCTGAGGCAGGAGAATGGCGTGAACCCGGGAGGCGGAGCTTGCAGTGAGCCAAGATCGTGCCACTGCACTCCAGCCTGGGCGACAGAGCGAGACTCTGTCTCAAAAAAAAAAAAAAAAAAAGGAAGGAAACTCTAGCATGTGCTACAATATGAATGAACCTTGAGGACAGTATGCTAAGTGAAATAAGCCACTCACAAAAAAGACAAATACTGTATGATTCCACCTATATGATATACTTAAAGCAGTCAAATTCATAGAAACAGAAAGTAGAATGGTGGTTATCAGGGGCTAGAGAGAAGGAGAAAGAGAGTGTTGCTTACTAGATATGGAGTTTTTGTTTGGCAAGATGAAGAAGTTCTGCTGCACAGCAATGTAACTATACTTCACACTACTGAATTGCACACTTGAAAATGGCCAAGATTAGAAATTTCTTGTTACGCATTTTTACTACAATAAAAAAGTGAATATTTGTAAATCAAAACATATTTCTTCATTGACTGCATTCTAAGTTCTATAAACAGTTCCTACTAAAAAAAATAACCAACCTGTGATCTAAAACAAAACCCCGTGAAGAAAAGTCCAGCAGCCATCCTGTGCTCCTGAGAAACTTAACTCCACCCAAACAGCCCACATCTCTTCTGTAGCCCCCATCTCCACAGAGGAATTAAAATTCAAGTATCACAGAATGGGAGCAGAGTGCTGGGGAGAAAGGGATGGAGAGGAGAAAGATGAAGGTGGAGAAGGGGTGGCAGGGAAGGACAGAAGTAGGAACAAAGAGGTCTGGACTATCATATGGGCATCTTGAGCCTCTAGTAACTCGAGTGAAAGGACAACACAGGCAGGTGGGAACACCAGCTTTGGGGTCAGATCTGGTTCAAATCCTGCTGCCCTCATTTTTTTAGCTTTGTAATTTTTTTTTTTTTTTAATACGGAGTTTCACTCTGTCACCCAGGCTGGAGTGCAGTGGTGCAATCTCAGCTCACTGAAACCTTCACCTCCCGAGTTCAAGTGTTTTTTTGTTTTGTTTTATTTTGTTTGATATGGAGTCTCACTGTCACCCAGGCTGGAGTGGCGTGATCTCGGCTCACTGCAACCTCCACCTCCCGGGTTCAAGCAATTCTCTTGCTTCAGCTTCCCAAGTAGCTGAGATTACAGGTGCACGCCACCATGCCCAGCTAATTTTTGTATTTTTAGTAGAGACAGGGTTTAGCCATGTTGGCCAGGCTGGTCACAAACTCCAGACCTCCAGTGACCCGCCCACCTCAGCCTCCCAAAGTGCTGGGATTACAGGTGTGAGCCACCATGCCTGGCCAGCTTTGTAATTTTAAACAAGTTTTTTGGTTGGTTGTTTGCTTGTCCCAAAAACCTTGGTTTCCTCGTTTGTGAAAGGAGTTAATGATGGTACTTAATTCATGGGGTTTTATGAGAATCACATGTAACTAAAGCTCTTAACACAGTACCAGGCACAGAAGTGGCCCTCAGTCAAGGCTGGCAATAGCTTCATCTCAAGAAGGAGGAGGAGGAAGAAGAGGAAGAGAAGGGATTGTGAGGGTAAAGAGCCCACCTCCTAAAAGAAAAGATAAAGAAGAAACTGAAAGCCAGGTTCTAGTCCGGAACCTTCTACTAGCTCCGCAGTGGCCTTCCAGCAAGTCTTTCTCAGCTTGTTTGAGAAAATAAGGCCTCTGAGGTCTCTTCTGTCTGGAAAGGTTGGTGAATCCGAACGCTCTGGGGCCCAGTGGAGCTCCCTGCCCTCACTACTCCCTGCCTAAACCTCCTGCCTCTGCAGGGCTGAGGAGGCCCTCTGGAGGATGCAAGAGGAAAAGACCAAAAAAAAAAAAAATGTCTGGGAGATGCCCACACTGTGCCTCTGCACACAAAATGAGGGCATGACCTTGTAGACCTATTAGCAAGTAGGAAGAAAACTTGCTAAGAGGGTAACCTGAAAGGGGAAGACCTCCTCATCTGATGTTATTATATTTAGGAGCACAATTATTTATTTTCCAGATGGTCTCATGTCATATGTATATTACACTGTGCATCATCGTTACATTGTATGCAAATTAGTTTAATGCACAAACATTGTTCTAAATGTTGTTGCACTATCTAAATGTTATAATGTATACACACTGCCATGTTTCCTGAGATTTGCTCTAAAATAAGGATGTTCTAATATTTCTCTCTGGACCTCTTTCAAGACTTTTTAAATAGGCATCTTCAAAAGGCACTTTGCGGTTGGGTATGGTGACTCATGCCTGTAATCATAACACTTTGGAAGGCTAAAGTGTGAGGATCATGTGAGACTAGGAGTTAGGGACCAGCCTGGGCAATATAGCGAGACCCTGTCTCTACAAAAAATGAAAAATTAGCTGGGCAGGACGCAGTGGCTCACACGGGCAATCCCAGCACTTTGGGAGACTGAGGCGGGCAGATCACTTGAGGTCAGGAGTTCAAGACCAGCCTGGCCAATGTGGTGAAACCCTGTATCTACTAAAAATACAAAAATTAGCCAGGCGTGGTGGCACGCACCTGTAATCTCAGCTACTTGGGAGGCCGAGGCAGGAGAATCAATTGAACCCAGGAGGCAGAGGTTGCAGTGAGTTGAGATTGTGCCACTGCACTCCAGCCTGGGTGACAGAGCTAGACAACATCTCGAAAAAAAGAAAAACATTAGCTGGGCGTAGTGGCGTACACCTGTGGTCCCAGCTACTGGGGAGACTGAGATTGGAGGATCGCTTGAGCCTGGGAAATCGAAGCTGCCATGAGCCATGTTTGCACCACTGCACTCCAACCTGGGTGACAGAGTGAGACTCTGACTCAAAAAAAAGAAAAAGCACTACTTCTTAGGGACTCAGGAAAAGACTGAGACACTTTTCTTCTTTAATATGCTAAAGAGGTTGTTGATCCAAAAAGCAAAAAATGTACTCATCAAAATAAGCACTGTTCACTCATCCATCCATTCATCCATTCATTCATTTAACCAATATGTATTAACCAATGTTTATTAACTCAATGTGTACTCCATATTGAGTAGTGCAGAATGGATTCATATTTTTCATTATTTGTCTTCAAACGTCCAAGTATAATTCAATCACAAGTTTTTATCTACCTCTATTCCCTTAGGGAAGTCTAAGGTGTTACTACCCTGTCGTTATAAGTGATAAAAATGAGGTGGACATGGTTCGTGTACAGAACAAAAAATACACATCAGGAACCCAACCAGTCCCCCCGCTAACTAGCTTTATGTCCGTTTCCCCATTTTTAAAGTGGGAATATCGTGCCCGAATATTTTGGAGGATTCAATGAAATAAGAGATTCCTCTGGAGGAAATGCCACCTAAAATGTATTAATAGAGCCTATTACTATTAAAGAAGAAATGCTTTTCTCTGGGTCATAGAAGAAATAAGGGGGAGAGCCATTAACTAAATCTATTATGTGTAAGACTGGGTCTGATGGTCTCACACTATCAGTGTTACAAGTATCCTCTCACTCACCCACTCAGTGTCTGTTTCCCGGGCCAAAGGAGGAAAGGAGTGAGTGGCATAGAAGATAATTTTGAGGGGACATTATATTTCCAGTGCCCATTTGCAGAGTTATTTTGGAATATCAAGTAGCTGTAAGGATTGGACAATTTGAGCAGAAAGAGATAATTCCTCTAATGCCTGGTCAATAGACATCCACTCATCTATCTTTCTATTATATCAGCAAATACTTACTAAATGACATCTACATTCTTGGCATTGTGCTAGGCATTGTGGATACTAAAGTGAATAAATCATGAAGACCATATATCCTGATGACAATGCAATTAAGTTATAAATGAAAAACAAAAAGATAGTTTAAATCCCCATACATGTGTAAAATTCAGAAACTCATCACTAAATAAATCATGGACAATAAGAAGTGATTACAGGGAAAATTAAAAATTCTTACAACTTAATAGCAATAAATACCATACATCCAAACTTAGAGGTCACACTAAAAACTGCATAGTCTGAAGTGCTGACATAATGAAAGAAAAGCTTACAGTTAATGAGCTGAGCAACCCGCTTAAGAAATTAGAAAAGGGGCCGGGCACAGTAGCTCATGTCTGTAATCCTAGCACTTTGGGAGGCCAAGGAAGGCAGCTCATTTGAGCTCAAGAGTTCGAGACCAGCCTGAGAAACATGGCGAGCCCCTGTCTCTACAAAAAATACAAATATTAGCTGGGCAGTATGGTACACACCTGTGGTCCCAGATACTTGAAGCCCAGGAGATCAAAGCTGCAGTGAACCATGATCACGCCACTGCACTACAGCCCAGGCAACAGAATGAGACTCTCGAAAAAAGAAAGAAAAAAAAAAATTTAAAGAGAAACAAATCCAAAACATAGAAAGAAAATAATAAAAAACAGAAATTGATGCAATAAAAAAGCAAAAAGAAAAGAAAGAGATAGGGGAGAGCAACAAAGCCAAAACTTTCTTTTTGAAAATACCAAACTAATATGACTCTGGCAATATCTCTGCGTGTTTTTTTTTTGTTTTTTGTTTGTTTGTTTTTTGTTTTTTAATTAAAGAATTAGCACAAGGCTGGGTGCAGTGGCTCATGCCTATAATCCCAGCACAAAGGTTAGATCATTTTAACTTTCCAGAGAATAGGAAAGGAACAATATCGCACTCTATCAAGCTTATATGTGGACACCAAAACTAGCAAGAGTAATTTAAAAAAGAAATGTGGCAGGTCATTCTAATTTATAGACATTGATGACAAAAGTCCTAAACAAAATGTTAGCCAAACAAATCCAGCAATATATTTTAAATAAATCATACTATAACATGGCCAAAGATAACGATGGTTATACTCGGTAAAAGTCTACCATTCTTTGCCTTTTATTTTTTGTTGTTCCTAAGGGCAGGATGAGAAAGAGCAGCTCAAAAGAATTCAGGTGGCCAGGCACGGTGGCTCACGCCTGTAATCACAGCACTTTGGGAGGCCGAGGTAGGTGGCTCACTTGAGGCCAGGAGTTTGAGACCAGCCTGGCCAACACAGTGAAACCCCATCTCTACAAAAAAATTACAAAAATTAGTCAGGCGTGGTGACCAGCTCCTGTAATCCCAGCTACTCGGGAGGCTGAGACAGAGAATCGCTTGAACGTGGGAGGCGGAGGTTGCAGTGAGAGGAGATAGCACACTCCTGCCTGGGTGACAGAGCGAGATTCTTTCTCAAAAACAAACAAACAAACAAACAAAAAAGAATTCAGGTGAGGCACTAGGCATTTCTTCAGATGTTCTATAAAGAGGATTCATGGTATTATCTACTTGATAACTTTTAATGAAAGGGAGAGTTAGTTCTCTTTGGGGGCAATATTGGTACCTGCCTACCTGAGGACAGGTGAGCAGCTCAGAGGACAGCTCCAGGCCCCTCCTTTCATTACTAGGGACCATCCCCTGATGTCATGGAAAGGTGTGTGTATGACTGAGATAGTGTATCCTTTAGTGAGTGAGTGCATCCTTTGTTATCTGTCACTGTGGGCTCAGAACAAACTTTGGGTCCTTCTGTTTCTTCTCTTTCCATGCAGAAGTTGGGATTCCAGGTATAGCTCTTGTCCTCCCACCATCCAAACTTCCTTCATCCGGTAACAGCACCCTAATTTTCCTTTAAGGAACTGCCTTTCTGCACTTTTAGTCCATGCATGGCAGGTAGCTTTGGACCCACTGCTGGTTCCAGGGGTGGGCTTGGGATGTAGGCTTGCTAAATCAAACCCCATGTGTTGCTAGTCATTGTGATGAACTCAGGGATGGACTTGTGACCCAAGCTAGCTACTAGAGCCCAACTGTGACCTTTTGCCAGAGCTCGAGAGTGAGGCAATTTCTCTGGGTTGTTAAACTAGTAAGACATAAGCCTGGAGCTGCCAACGGCCTCCACTTGAGAGATCCTGCCCTGAGAATGAAGAAGCCTATGTTTTGGAGATAGGCATTGGAGAGAGAGAAAAAAATGAAGGCCATATGAGACTACTTAAGCCTTTACACTCAGGCATGTCTGAAGCTAGTTCTACTTCTCAACTTTCGGTTATGAAAAAACAAATTAGGCTGGGCATGGTGGCTCATGCCTGTAATCCCAGCACTTTGGGAGGCCGAGGTGGGCAGATCACGAGGTCAGGAGTTCAAGACCAGCCTGACCAATATAGTGAAACACACACATTAAAGCACACATATTAGCTGGGCGTGGTGGCGTGCAACTGTAGTCCCAGGTACTCAGGAGGCTGAGACAGAAGAATTGCTTAAACGTGGGAGGCAGAGGTTGCAGTGAGCCAAGATCAAGCCACTGCACTCCAGCTTGGGTGACAGAGTGAGACTCCATCTCAAAAGAAAGAGAAGGAAGGAAGGAAGGAAGGAAGGAAGGAAGGAAGGAAGGAAGGAAGGAAGGAAGGAAGGAAGGAAGGAAGGAAGGAAGGAAGGAAGGAAGGAAGATAAATGTGTTTATGTAGTTCATTGTTGTTTTGCTTAATCTACTTGGAGCTGGGTTTCTGTCAGTTGCAACCAAAAAGTCCTGATGACTAATACACTGAATTTAATCAAATTTCTCTATAGCTTTGTAGAAACACAGAGTCCTAATATTGGCGTTTGCTTCATCAAAAGTCAGAGCACCAAGAGTAACAAGTGAATGTATTTCATTTTAAAAGGTAAATGAGAAATTTGCTCTATGTTCCTAGAAATCTCTGCAGAGCACGCCAGTCTAAAGTCATCCTTCTTAACCTTTTTCATGTTGAGGCACACATAGAACATTACAAAGGTGTGTAAGGCACAATGGAGTGGGCAAATTGGCCCAAGGACTCAGCCCTCTGAAGCCCCTGCCAACCAACACAAGAACTGAAGAGATCGATATCCAGGTACCCGTACCACCCGTGAACCAGTTGGGAGGGTCACATCTAGAATAAGGTAAAGGTGGGAGGTCAGGGAAGCTGTTTCAAGGGACAGTCCTCACATGAGTCTTCTCTTAACAAGATGGGTGACCTGCCTCATCTGATGGTACATTCCTCATCCTCCACACACCATTTGGGAACAAAGTGCTTCTAAGTGATTCGAAGCTTTTCAGAATCAGCCTGCCAACACCCAGCTGTTTCTACACAGTCAGGCTTTCTGGAGTGTGTGGCTCTGGATTCGTGGGAAGGACCCCAGTTCTGCTGAAACTGCTCCTGCTCTCTACAGCAGACCAGATTTTCAGCCAAGAAACAAGAGGGCAGAAGGTCAGGGGACTGGGGGCGGAAGAAGGAGTATCCACAGAGCTGAGCCAAAAGAATGACATTATTTAAGATATGATTGAAGAGTCTCTCCAAGACTGGCCAAAAGAGGAATTTGATTTGAACTCTGAGGGCTTAAGAATGCTGAGCACCCAGTTTGTAGATTCTTCTGTTGACCTGTTGGGGCCAAACAAGGATGGAAGGATGGAAAGAGCATCTTTTCTTTATAAATCCAGTAGCTTGACTTTGTCTACGAGTGCACACAATCTAAGGAAAGGCATGTTGCTGTTGCTGTGTTCTAACAACCTCATCTTCCTGTTTATCCAGCACTTATTACTCAACTTTCTTGGACAGCTGACCTATCAACAAGCCAACAAACATGATCAACCCTGCTCTATCTGCAAGACAGGAGATGGGGGTATGAAAGAGACATAAAGATAACAGAACATGAAGCTTTAATGTGTAAGTGACACAAGCACATTTCTAAGTCTAAGGTAGATGGTGAGAAATGTCCCAACAGAGGCACAAGCACGGTGTTTTGGGAACTCAAAGAAGGGGAGGTTCCAATGGGCTTGAGATGAGACCAGTAAAGATTGAAGAAGGCCTCTGGGAAGAAATCACAGATTAAGGTCATTAAGGATAAGAAAAAAGAATGGCAGCTGGGCACTGTGGCTCATGCATGTAATCCCAGCACTTTGGGAGGCCGAGGTGGGTGGATCACTTGAGCCCAGGAGTTTAAGGTCAGCCTGGCCAAAATGGTGAAACCCGTCTCTAGTAAAAATACAAAAATGAGCTGGGCGTGGTGGCGTGCACCTGTAATCCCAGCTACTTGGGAGGCTGAGGCAGGAAAATCATGTGAACTTGGGAGGTGAAGGTTGCAGTGAGCGAGATCGTACCACTGAACTCCAACCTAGGTGACAGAGCAAGACTCTGTCTCAAAAGGAAGGAAGGAAGGAAGGAAGGAAGGAATAAAGGAAAGAAGGAAAGATATTACCAGGGCTCTCTGACCTCAAAAGGGTCCCAGCTGGAGGAAGAGGGCTGTGTCATGTGTTATAGGGTGAATCATGTCCCTCCAAAATTCATTTATTCAATTCCTATCCCCCAGTACTTCAGAATGTGACTGCAATTGGGGAGAGGGTCTTCAAAGAGGTAATTCAGTTAAAATGAGCCCGTTATGGCAAGCCCTACTCCAAAATCTCTAGTGTCCTCCTAAGAAGAGGAAACTCAGACACAGACACCCACAGAGGGAAGACATAGTCAAGTAAAGGAAAGGAAAGACACAGGGCCAGCTATAAGCCAACGAGAAAGACAAGGAACAGATCCTTCCCTTGCAGCCCTCAAAAGGAGCCAACCGTGCCGACACTGTGACCTCACACTTCTGGCGAGCAGAACCAGGAGACAATACATTTCTGTTGTTTAAGCTGCCCAGTCTGTGGTGCTCTGTTATGGCCACCTTAGCAAACTAGTACATTCTGTGGGCTTTCCCCCTGGCCCTGAGCACCTCCCAAGCTTCCGGAGGGAAGTAGACTCCCTTGTCCTTCCCCCTCCCCTGTCTGGTCTCAGAGTTCTTGTTGACTAGAACTTATTAGTGTGCATGTGGCTCTCGGGGCTCAATTTGGAGTCCCACACACTCTTCCCCACGGTCAGTAGGCTGTGCTGGAATGCAATCCTGGCAAGCTTTCCCTCCTCCTCAGAGTCAAAAGCCAAGTTGCACTATCTCCTGTTGTCTTGATGACCTTCTATTTTATTAACCCATTTGTGGCTTGTCTGCCTGCTAATGTACCAGGGTCTCCTGCCCTATATTTTCTGTCTTTGGAAGGAGATGATGCTAGCAGTCAAATTCATTCAATGTATCACTATTTATTGAGCTTTAATAAGGAAAGAATAGGGCTCTATGATTTACAAAGAGGACTGGTCACTTTCTATCCCCAGTGTCACGAAATGAATGAATTATCTAAATGAATCTTAAAAACCATCCTCCAACCATGGAGAAGTGACTTGCTCAAGGTAATTCAGTTGCTGAATCTGATCTCTTTCCACAACTTATGATTTTTGGGGATTAAGAAACCAGAGACTTTGGGCTTCATTCAGCACTGCAAATGGCCTGCTAGGTGATCTTGGACAAATCCTGTCATATCACATACCTATCCTCCAGATTTCTCAACCAAACTATAAATGTCCCTTCTTGGTGAAGACTTCCTCAACCCCCTTGGGCAGAATCAGCTGTTTCCAGGATTTTCAGTCCATTGCAGCCTTGTGGTGGTTTACCCAAGAGTTGCCAACCCTCCTCCCTGCAAGCCTCCAACTCACATACTCCCTTTCCTGTGGCCCCCACCCCGGATGGTAGGAGGAAGTATGGACCAGGTCAGCCCAAGCCTATCCTCAGCACTCCCTTGGCCAAAGCAATATCTTCAGGGGATCTATCATTAGAACTGGTCTGCAACTCCTCTTTGTCAGGGAAGATAACATTTCATGGTTAAAACCCAACTCCAATCTAGCAAAATTTCAACTTTGTTCTTCTGACACCAAAGGCTAGTAGGCCTGAGACACAGAGGGCTCTGAAAGTACCACTTTTGGAATTCTAAGAGGTGTTCTATGAAAGCCAGTCATGACATTTTAATTCTCTTACCCAGATGTCCCGTGGCTTGGCTGGAATTCTGAACCCAGAAAGTAAAATCTGTTACCTGGGATTTTATAAAAATTATCCATGTAATCTTTACCCAAAATTAATAATAACCCTTAGAAAAGGCTCAAGTATGAAAAAGTTAAAAAGGTAGTAAAGGAGAGAAGAGATGAGACAAAGTGGCTCGCGGAGTCTCTGCCAATGCTGGTCCTTCTTGCCTCTCAGGTGCAAGATGATTGATTATGAAGCAAGAGGTTCCACTGAGCCCTCAGCCAGTAGCCAGCTAACAGGTACTTAGCAAGCACCAACTATGGGCCAGGCAGTGGGGATGCAGCAGGTAACAAGGCAACATTTCTTCCTCTCATGAAGTTTACAGTGAAGGGATGGGAAAATCAACAAACAAATACACAAAAAGCCACCAAAGTGCAGCCCCCGGGCCAGTAGCATCAGCACGACCCGGAAGAACACACCCCACCCCAGACCCCAAAGTCAGAAACTGGGCAGCAATCTGTGTTTGAAGCCATGTAGCGGATTTAATGCATGCTCAAGACTGTGCTGGAAAATGATAAGGCTGTGACTGGGAGTAACTGCGGTGTAAATTCAGACAAGGTGGCCTGTGTAGGACTCTAAGGGGTGCCATCTGAACTGAGCTGAAGC
The DNA here is from genome assembly GCF_000951035.1 of Colobus angolensis palliatus. Lineage (NCBI taxonomy): Eukaryota > Metazoa > Chordata > Mammalia > Primates > Cercopithecidae > Colobus > Colobus angolensis. Next base: position 1,604,205 of record NW_012116265.1, on the reverse strand, counting down.
CCAAGAGGAGAATGAGCCCAAAATGTGAAGAGCCAGGAGAGAGTTCCAAATAGAAGGAAGAGAAAGTGCGAAGGCCCTGAGGTCTGGAAGGGCCTGGTATGTTTGGAGAAGAGAAAGGAGCTGGCATGGTGCCTATGACCAACCAGGGCACCTTGTGGGATGGCCTAAAAGGGCCTAAAGCTGGCAGGGCCACATGCTGGTCAGCCTAAATCACAAGCGAACTGTGGGATGTGGGACAGTCATGGAGGGGCGGACAGGTGCCGTGGCCTGTAATCCCAGCACTTTGGGAGGCCAAAGCGGGTGGATCACCCGAGGTCAGGAGTTCAAACATGGCCAACACGGCAAAACCCCATCTCTACTAAAAATTAAAAAATTAGCCGGGCGTGGTGGCACATGCCTGTAGTCCCAGTTACTCAGGAGGCTGAGGCATGAGAATTGCTGGAACCCAGGAGGCGGAAATTGCACTGAACTGAGATCACACCACTGAACTCCAGCCTGGGTGACAGAGCAAGACTCTGTCTCAAATAATAATAATAAAGTTTAAAAATAAATAAATAAATAAATAAAATGAAGGGAAGAACATTCCTGGGCCTGCCTTCCTCCCTGAGCTGTTTTGAGAATTCCATGAGCTGGTGGACACGAAAGCATTTGGAAGAGCGAGAGGCAGTGTTCCAGTGGGAATTACTACAATGAAAGGACTCATGGCAGTAACCACAGGACACACCCTCCACGGGGCAAAGTGGAGGCCACAACAGACCACAGGCCAGTGCCACCTGGCCCCCAGCCACTGTCTGCTCTCTGGAGAGAAATGAGATGGAGACAATCCTGGAAAAAGGATCTGTTGAGGAGGTCTGAGGTGGGATTTTGCAGAGATGTCTGACAGTGGGATCGCTTACATCTCTACCTTGTTGGTCAATCTGGGAGGATTCTTGGCTTCCTAAGGAGCTTGTGTTTTGCTCCAGCTGCTTGCAGACTTCCCCCAGGGGTTATAAAGTCAGTATCAGTTTTCTCACAGGATGAGACCAGGTCCCATCATCACAGTGAGAGCCAATTTCATCCATCCACTGATGCCCTTTTTCAGGGGTCTTGGCAAAGGGCTCATCTCTGTTTCAAGCTTAAAGGAGACTTTGATCAGGACCCTGAGAACATGGAGGTGATGTAATTACGAGGTGACCCAGTAATTAGCCCCTATAGCTTAGACTACATGCAAAATCACTGCCTCAAATGAGAAGATACCATCTCTGAAAGCTGCCTGTCTCCAGAAGCCACCCTTCACCTGGCTGTCAGAAGCATCTTCGCATCCTGAATGGTCAAGGCTGGAGGGAGCCTCACAGATAATGGCCCAGCCCCTCTCATGCAGCTGTGGACTGGAGCCCCAGAAAGAGAAGGAACTGGAGCACAACATCCAATGAGCTTCTGGCAGTGCTAAGGCTAAGCAGAAATCTTCAAATAGGCTTGTAAACATTTCACTCCCCTGCTCAAAAACCAGCGTTCACAGAATAAAGCCCAAGTCAACTGCGTGGCATTTGAGGCCCCACAATCTGGTGGGGAACCTTGAGTGCCAACCTTATAAGCCTCATCTCTTATTCTATGCCTGCCCTGCCCACAACCTGTGCCCAGGCTGCAGCCACACTGGGTGTCCCAAGTGTGCAGGTGACTGGTTGACTCATGACCAAGGCTGCTCACCATGCAGTGAACTTTCTTGCCTCCACGTCTCTGCCCACGCTGTTCCCTAACCCTGAATATGCCCTTCCTCGTCTCTGACATGGAAATCCTATTCAATCCTGCAAAGACTAGCTCAAGACCACCATAAACATTCACTTTCCTTGTGGGCACTCCCATAGCACCCAGGACATATTGCCCTCATCAGTCACATCGGACACTGGCTCATGAAGAGAATCTGATGAGTTATGTATACTCCCTCCCAAACCCCCACTCACACCCACTCAGCAGAGAGATCCTGAGGGCAGGGACAGCGTCTCATTCATCCTTAGACCTTCCTAGCCCTTGTCAGTGTCTGACACAGAGAAGTCATCAGTCAATATCTGTTTAATCAAACGGACACACAGATGTGCAACACCTGTCCGTAGGAAAGCTTCTGTGACCACTCCAGCCAGAGCCAACAAAGTGTCCCATCCCTACGCGTGTTACCATCCTATTTCACTGGGCTACATATAATTATTTGGGTTTCATATTTCCTGCCAACCCACCTGACTCCTGCCAAGAGGCTGTGAACTCACCAGGGGGTGATGATGTCTGATAAATTATCCCTAGTGTTCCATTATTGGAACGCTAAGTGTCTGGGAGTTATTTACATCCTCCTGTTCAAGGTCATCACCAAAGTCTGATTGCAAAAATTTTTAAAATTGCAACATCAGGCTTAAATGGGTTAATCTTTACATGCACAGCTCAGACCTCAACACATAATAGTAAATGGATAAATGAATTCCATCAATAGTCATAAGTTAACCTATGTAGAAACTAATATATAATTCATATCTCTTTCTCATTTGAATCCCACATATACAATTCACTCATGTAGCTTTTCTGCTCATTTAACAAATATTTATCAGGCACTAGAAAAATACAGTGGTGAGACCAGGTGCGGTGGCTCATGCCTATAATCCTAACACTTTGGGAGGCAGAGGTGGGCAGATTGCCTGAGCTCAGGAGTTTGAGACCAGCCTGGCCAACACGGTGAAACTCTGCCTCTACTACAATACAAAAATTAGCTGGGCATGGTAGCACGCGCCTGTAGTCCCAGTTACTCGGGAGGCTGAGGCATGAGGATTGCTTGAACCCGGGAGATGGGGGTTGCAGTGAGCCAAGATAGCACCGCTACACAAGAGAAAAATAAAAAGAAAAAAAAATACAATGGTGAATAAGACAGAAAGCTCTGTTGGGTGGGGAGATGTTAAACAAATAATTGCAAATGTCTATTTATCACAGCTATGGAGCGTGAGCTGGAGGATAAGTACAGGGTGCTGTGGTCACCCCTGAGTCCACTCTGAGCTCTCAGTTGCCCCAGCAGTCCTGTCCCATCATACTTCATCCCTGTCCCCGCGGAGAAGGCCACCCCTCACTCAGCTCAGATGCAGAAAACAGATGACCCGTCTTTTTCCCTAACAGAATGAAGCAGAGTCAGGGTTTTTTGTGTCTTTGCATTGTTTCATATAATCTCCCTCCAATTCTTAACCCCCCCTCCCATGGAAACTGTTGAAGATGCCAATTTCGTACTGATTCCGGATGCAAAGTCTGTTCTGTCTGACCTCACTGATTCCTGGGGGACATGTTAAGACCTGTGAAATATGTAGAGCTCATAAATCAACTCTGGCTGGATTTCCACAAATGTTTTAGTTTGAAAGAAAGTCAGACAGCACTGACAAGACCCCAAGTATTCTGCTTCCCCGGCCCCAACATACCCGCCGGCCCCAGAGTCTGTGGATGCTGGCTGCCTGCAGCAGGGCCCAGCACTGGCTGTCCCCATCTCCCCTCTGGCCCGGCTCCGACAAGCTGGAGGGGAACAGGCGGTCAGTCCTTGACATCTAGTCTGTTGTCTGAGGCCCTCTGGAGGGAAGGAATCCTGTGAATGTCCTTTCCCTGCCAGCCCCCAAGGAGATGGCCTAGAGACCCTTCCCCAAGCATGCTCCTCTGTTTCCAAGACAAACAGGAGCCTCGGGATGGTTGTTGGGCTCCAGGGGGTGCCAGTGACATGTAATACAACTGAGCAGTGCCCTCTGGAGTTGTGCAAAGAGCTAGTGCTGGCTGGTGGTGAAGCCCTGGGAGCCAGTCTCTCCCATGGCAGGAGAACAAAGCTGTGGCTTCAAGGTACGAAGGGCACAGCCTCCCACAGAGCTTCCCCTTAGGGAAGGGGACAGAGGACGTGGGTTTATCTGCAAATTAATCTGACTGGAAGGTTCTTCACGGGCATCTTTTTCCATTAGCCCATCAGTGCTGCTGTACATTAGACTGCATCCAACATTCACGGAGCGCCCATGGTGCCCAGCATCTTGCTGGGTGCAGGACAGCCACAGTGCCCATGGCCCTGGCCCACAGGGCACTCAAGGAACAAGGAGACTCTTGGTCACCTTAGTCTCCACTTGACACCCAGTACAGTGGGCGGAGTCAGCAGGGGGTGCGCTGGAGGTGAGTGCTGGGAGACTGAGTGAGGAAAACAGTGGCGCTCCCCTCTGGCTAGCCTGGGTTCAGCAGCACCCGCACTCTTCCTTCCTGCCATTCATTCATTCAAAAATCACTCCACGAGAGCCCCACTCTGCCAGATGCTGTGGGTAAACAGTGGAGGCTGGCACTGTGCCTTTGTCTCAGGAATCCCCCTGCCAGGCACCCCACCCACTTCCCTGAACCCCTGACAGCCATGTCCTCCATTCTGAAAGACGAGAGCCTGTGGGCACCTGCCTGCCCTCTGTGCACATACCTGGGGCTGCTGGGAAGCCCTGGCCTCTCTGCCTCCATGCTCAAGGCCCAGGGCTGGCTGCTCGTGGGTCTCTCTGACGAGGGGTCAGCCCAGCTCACCAGCACTTCCCCAGTCCCAACCTGCCAGGCCTGGGCACCACGTGGCCTGTGTGGTACGTGTGTCCACAGAGGATGGCAGCCCAGTGGATAGGAGAATGAAGGTACCCAGGTAGCTCTTCAGCACTCCCAGTGTCTAAGAGGACCCCAGAGAAAGGCTCAAAAGCTGCCTCTGTGGCCTGAGTGAGGTCAGAGTGGAGACAGAGCGGGAGAAGTGTCAAGACATGATCACGAATTGAAAGGAGGTCCCTCTTCTTCTCCCTCCCCAACTAATGCTCCTTCCCCAAACCTCCCCATCTGAGATAAGCAGCTAACAAGCACTAAAATCTGAGGTTTAGATGCTTCTCTAAGGAGCATCGTAACATGCACCTCCGACTAATTTAAAAGACATGTGCTAAACAGTCGGCCCAGCTCTGGCCCTGGCATTCGAGGCTATTTGCAACCTTGAAGGTAACTTCAACCTCCTGCCCTCCAGGCAGCGCTCTCTGGAGACTTGGTAATGCAGCCACTTTTGCCAGACCAGAGCTGAATGGTCCTGCCATTAAAAAGTCCACACTTCATCCATCCTCTGCAACACCACTTGCTTTTTGCACACAACTGGCTCATTCCAGAGTGGAGTAGAAATAAAAGAAACATGACCAAGGAACATAAGATGAGAGCCAAGAAAAACTTGTAGGTCAATGAAAAGACTGCCACACTAGACACTGGGGAAGTGACCTACTACACAAAGGCACCAAGGGCTGGGCATGGCCCACCAGTGGGACCCCACCCAGAATGTGAGGCCAGCCAGTGCAGCGAACCTCACCAGACCAGTGCCAGTAACCAAAGCCAGCTACCACTGGGGGTGGGAGGGACTTCCTCACAAACGGAGACTTGGTAGGGTCCCGGCAGGTGTCAGTAGGCACATGTGCTGTTGAAATACACGCAACAGAGAAGAGCCCCATCACCTGGGAAATCCAGGTGGGAAAGGGTTAACGCAAAAAACTATGTTTCCTAAAGATTGGGAAGATTTAGAATAGTAGAACATTCTTGAGTTGCAGGAAACCTGAGAAATCATCAGAACCAGGGAATTTGAACTTTTGTGTGTGTGCCTTGAACCTGTTTGGCAGACTGCTAAAGCCCGTGGACTCTCTTCTCAGAATAATGCTTTAAATTGCATAAAATAAAACTCAGAGGATTATGAAAGAAAACAATTGCATTGAAAGGCAGCTATCAAAATATTTAAAAAACAAATGTATGGCTGGGCATGGCAGCTCACACCTGTAATCCCAGCACTTTGGGAGGCCAAGGAAGGAGGATCGCTTGAGCCCAGGAGTTAGAGACTAGCCTGGACAACATAGCAAGACCCCGTATCTACAAAAGATACAAAAATTAGCTGGGCATGGTGGCATGTACTGGTAGTCCCAGCTACTCAGGAGGCTGAGATGGGAGGGTCACTTATTTCTGGGAGGTTGAGGATGCAGTGAGCGGAGATCATGCCACTGTAATCCATCCAGCTTGGATGACAGAGCAAGAGGCCCTGTCTCAAAACACACACACACACACATACACACACACACACACACACACACACACACACACACACACACACACGATACAGTAATATAGATACTTCTTTATCAGTGGATTAAAAAACAAAATTAAGCAGACCTAGTATCTTCTACAATTTTGAAGTGATAAGCATAGATAAGGTTTCAAAATATTCCAAAATATTTCCAAGTATGTCAAAATAACTGCCATGGCTATAATGTGATATGTAAATATCTGATTCTCTTGTTAATACCATCCCAGGTACTGCTAATAGTCCTGTGACCTGTTGCCTACAATGGACAGTAATGCTAAATCTCAATTCAAAGTTAGTGGGGAAAAATATAACGATAGATCCCTTGATTTCTAGCCACAGACCCCAGATTACGACCCTTAGTATAACACCATCCTTTCTTTTTACAGATAATAAAACTTAGGCCAGAGAGGCCAAGTGGCTTTCTAAATGCCACACAGCTAATAAGTAGCAAATCTGGGATCAAAATCCAATTCTTACTCATGTCTCATCTCATCCCTTTACCACTACAGCATGCTACCTCAATCTAGGCCTTAAAATCATTTCTTTCCAGTTTGTGTTTTGTTTTTAAATAAGTAATACATTCTTCTAACAAATTCAAAGAATACATAAATTGCATGAAAAAAATAAACCTTCTACCTTTCTTTAAATACAGTTCTGTTGAAAAATAGATAGATGAACTAGGGCCTTTCTAACTGGACCAGCAGTGTGGCATTACCTGGGGGCTTCTAAGAAAATGCAGACGCTCGGGACCCAGCCCAGACCTCTTGAGTCAGAACTGCATTTTCCCCAGGTCATTCATGGGCACAGTAACTTTTGGGAACAGCTGTCCTGGACAACTTCCTGGGGTCCTGTCTGTGTTTGGGTCTCCCTGGAAGCACAAGTTAACCCCAACTCCTACTGATGAAAACTGGCAAAAATTCAACTTTCAACCCCCTAAAAGACACACACTATTAAATCTAATTCCCAGAGGAAAGAATAAAAAATAATAGAATAACAGGACTAAGGGTTTGGAGCAGGAGAAGTCATCATGGAATGATGAGATTTGAAGTAATGAAAACAATAATTACAGTAACTAACTTACGAAGCCCCTAGGATAAGGCAGCCTCGATGTTAGACAACTTGCGTGCATTATCTCACTTAATTCTCCAAATTTCCTGTGGCAGTTGGTACTGTTATCCCTGTTTACAGGAGGCAAATCTGAGGTTTAGAGAAGTGAAGCCACTTTCCATCATCCCAGCAATGATAAGGAAAGACTTGCAGCAAGGTGGGAAACCTGGGGAGGCCATGCCCGTGAACAAGCCTGCTGGGGCCAATTCACAAAGACATCTAAGCAAACCCAGCTGCAGAACCCCCGCTCAATGCAGGTCCCATTTCCTCTCTGGGCCTGCGTAGTCCCAATGCCCTCAGCAGCTAAAGAATCAGTTTCAGGGTTTCACCCATTTTCCTCCAGATCTTGGTTTCACGCATTTTCCTTCTGGTCTCAGCCTGAGGACTGAGTTTCAAGTTACAGCCCAAGCCAGAGGCCTGTATAAAAAATAAGAAAAGTCTGTTGGAGTGGTGGTTGCCTTCTCCTCCTTAGTTTTTGTTAACCACAGTCCTGCCAACATTAGGGGCTGAGGTTTCTACTTGCCCCCGGCCTTTATGCCACATTTGTTCCCACTTCCCACTTTTCTGTCTCACAAGTTAAATAATCCCAGGCTCTGCTGCCGTTTCCAAGCAGATTCTAAGTGAAGCCACATCAGGCTTAGCTGGGCAAAGTTCTTCAAGGCCTGCAAGCTAAATGTGTACTGGGTTCAGTTTTAGGTCATTTTAAAGGTTTTGAAGAATTAGACATGCGATGCATTTTCAGACTCTGTGAATTTTCCCATGGGTTATCATCTCAAGACCCTAGTAGCCTCTTCATGAATCTTTCCCAATTAACATTTACTGCGGGATACTCTGCGTAAACACCAGGCAAGGTGTTTGCACATGTTATCTATGAGACAGGCGTTGTTATATCCATTTTACAGATGAGGAAACCAACCCCCCGTTCTCACAGGTAGGAAGTGGCCAAACCAAGGTGAGACTCAAAGCCTGTCTGACTTCCAAGTTCCAGCCCCCTCCACCCCAGAAGCCTTCTTATCTCTGCCTTCTCTTTGTACCATCTCAGGAATTCATCAGAGGCCGTCTTGAATTTCATCTGCTTGTGTTGTGTCTATTCTCCCTCCCTTATCCACAAAGTCTAGAGACAGCTCCATGGCCGTGCACAACTCCACATCCCCCTCAGTGCCTAGGCCAGGGCCTGGCACCAAGAAGGCACTCTGTACACGTTGGCTGACTGAAGAAATACTGGCTGGCTTTCAGGAAAAATAACTCAAGAGAAAGCCTCAGACCAACACCACCCAACTTCCAAAAGGATCCCATGTGTTACTCTCTGCCTGCTTGGGGGCCCTGATCAACAACAATAACAAAAATCCTGGACTAGAAGAGAGAATCAAGATACTGCTTGTAATTTCACAAATGGCCAGAATTCCTGCAGTCCCTGAGTGGAGGGCTCTAGTAAAAGGCTGCTTTCTCAGCTGCAAAAAATTTCACAAACATGAGTTACTGATGGAGTCCCTACATTTGCCACTGAGCCAAGCTGGTTAGCAAAGCTAGAATTTTGAATGTCCACCCAGAGAGATGACAAGTTGAGCCCCCAAGGGAATAACTGACAGAGTTAAGTGGCGGCCACATTCAGCGACCTGATCTCAGACGCAGAGTGTCATGAGAGGAAGGTTCCTGAATGGGAGTCCACATCTTGGGTGCCCCAGCCACTTGGCACCAGCTCACCCCACTCCCTGAGGCTTCAGTTCCGCACCATCTTCAGCCCCACACCATCCTTCTCTGGGATGTTTATGTGACCAGCTCAGAACTCTATGTATGCATTTGATTTGGCCTCTGTGTCTTGATTGTGAGCTGTTGGGTGAGGCTCTCCTCCAGCAGCCCCTCCCTGCTTACCACTTAACCATGTTTGTCTGGCTCTCCCTCCCCTGAGAATCTGGTCACCAGATCTCCCAAGGGTCCAGGATCTGGGTGACACACTCTAATGAACCATGAGTCCCATCACTGTCATGCCAAGATGCCAGTTTTCTGAACAACACAAAACTTACTTGGCTCATGGACTGTAATTCCTAGGTCACTGTTCCCTCTGTCTGCAGAAGTGTCCCAAGTGATCCAGCTTTACATCTAGGGGCCTGTGGACTCAAACCTACGGCCAAACATTGTTCCAGAAGGGCAGGGTCTAGTCACCTCCAAAGTGGAACCAAAAACAGAGAAATTGAGGAGGAAGCTCTGAGGGACTGGCCACCCAGGTGCTGAGCCCGGCCCCGCCCAGCCTGTGGAAATAGGCACGGCCTCATGCGGCACCAAGGGATGAGGGTGATTCCTTGGAAGTGGGTCCAAATCCTAGAAAAAGTAAACTGCAGTGAAAGGGATGCTCATTTGCCTCCCAAGGCAGACTGTCTTACACTTTATGAGAAGAAATCAGTGCATGAAGAGGGCAAAAGATCAAAGACACTACCTACAAAATAGCCTGCCCAAAAATTTAACCTGAATTGGATCAAGTCTATTGATTGGATCAAGCTCTATTAGCAGCTTACAAGAAAATATAGCGGACGAAGGAATAAGATAACCCGCTCCCCCACAAGAGTGCAATCAGTTACCTCCCAAACGTATGAAATTCTACAGAACAAGCGGCTCGGCCTCTTCAGTAAATAAGTGGCCAGGGAAACAGTAAAGACTAAAAGACATTTAAGAGACTTGTCAACCAATGCAGTTTGCAGAGCTTGCACGGGTCTGATTCCAACAAACCAACAGACAACAGGCTGCTGAGATGGTTTCGTACGCATGGCCCCTTTGGGGCTCAGCTTGTCATCCCTCTGGGTGGACATTCCAAGTTCTGGCTTTGCTAACCAACTTGACTCAGTGGCAAATGTAGGGACTCTAATAACTAATGTTAGTGAAATGTTTCATGGCTGAGAAAGCAGGCTTTTTTGCTAGAGCCATGCTATTCCAGGGACTGCAGAGATTGTTCTGGCCATTTGTGATGAAATTGCAAGGTATTTATGAGACAATCAGAGAGATTTGAATGCTACCTGGATATTTAATGATAAAAAGATTATTATTTACTTCTGTAGGTTTGATAATGGTGTTGTATTTTTTGGAGGTTTTCTTTATTTTTTTATTTTTTTGAGCTGGAGTCTCGCTCTGTCGCCCAGGCTGGAGTGCAGTGGTGCAAGCTCAGTTCACTGCAATCTCCACCTTCTGGGTTCATGCCATTCTACTGCCTCAGCCTCCCCAGTAGCTGGGATTACAGGCGTGCACCACCACACCCAACTAATTTTTGTATTTTTGGTAGAGACGGGGTTTCACCATGCTGGCCAGGCTGGTCTCGAGCTCCTGACCTCAGGTGATCCGCCCACCTTGGCCTCCCAAAGTGCTGAGATTACAGGCGTGAGCCACCATAACTGGCCTTAAATTTGTTTTTGTAAATAATTTCTTTATCTCTTAGAGATAATTCTGAAGTCTTTAAGGATGAAATTATATGATGTCTGAGATTTGCTTTAAATTAATGCACTGAGTAGAGTGTAAAGAAGAAAGGAGATTGTGCCTGTGCTGATAACTACAGAAGTTGGGTGATAAGTAGGTAGGTGCTCACTACATTCTTTCTACTTTTGATTAGGTTCAAAATTTTACAGAGCAAAAAGTTTCATTAAGAAAAAGAGAGACAGAGAGCTGGGTGCCATGGCTCACACCTGTAATCCCAGCATTGTGGGAGGCTGAGGCATAAGGATTGCTTGAGCTCAGGAATTCGAGACCAGCCTGGGCAACATGGCAAAACCCTGTCTCTACCAAAACAATACAAAAATAAGCCAGGCATGGTGGCATGAGCCTATAGTCCCAGCTACTTGGGAAGCTGAAATGAGAGCATCACTTGAGCCCAGGAGGTAGAGGCTGCAGTGATTGAGGAGCATGGTGGCACACGCCTGTAATCCCAGCGACTGGGGAGGCTGAAATGGGATGACTGCTTTGAGCCCAGGAGGCAGAGGTTGCAGTGATTGTGCCAATGTACTACAGCCTGTGTGACAGAGCCAGACCCTGTCTCAGAAAACAAAAAGAGCAAGAGAAGGACCTTGTTTTTAATCCTGACTTCAGCACTGACTCTGAGCACCCTTGAACAAATCTATACCTCACTAAGCCTGTTTTCTCATTCAAAGCTTGAATCGTTCAAATTGTGGCTCAGCCCCTCACTTGCTGTGTGACTCTGAACAGGTTTCTTAGCTTCTCTTCTTCAGTTTCCTCATGGGTGCAATAGGATTGATAATAGTTTTACCTTGTAGGTGGTTGTGAGGATCAAATGTATTAATTATTGTAAAGGTTCTAGCACACAAGTACTATCCAAGTGTTTGATTTTATTAGCACTGCTGCTGCGGGTGTTACTGTTGATCACTACTTTTATTTTGATGAAGAGGAGAAGACACCTTTGGAGATGTTGGCCTCCTCTCCTAGAGTGTTCAAGTTTCAGAAATATTTCCCAAGTCTCCCTGACTTACCCACTGCTCATGCAATGCCTCCGCCACAGGATCACAGCTGTGCTCTGGAAAACACCCACATTCTCTGGGCAGTGACACCTCCACACTCACCTCCTTGTCTTTTCTCAATGATTTCCCCATCTTGTCTCCTTCCTTCCCACCTTCCACCACAGTGCCTTGCTTCCCTTCCACCTGCTCCCAGGCCCACCTCTCTTCCATCCCAGTTCTTGGAAGGAGCAGTAGGTAGAAAGAGCTTCCCTTCCCCATCCCTTCTCTTACTTCCCCCCACCCCCACAATGCCAGCTCTTTACAATACGCAGAGGGACCTCAGTGAGGGCCATTTGAAAGCCTTCTGTAAAACCAGGAAACCATGGGGTGGGGTGAAGGGAAGTTAGAAAGAACTCAGGACTTATGAATGCATAATGCTGAACTTTTTGGAAATGGATGGGCCTGGTGCCAGTCCTCACTAGGGCTCCTAGATTGTATTCTCCTTACAAAAGGGCCATTATGAAAGTTCCGCATCTCCCGTGTGACAGGTTCAGAGCCATAAATAGCATGACGTCAGAGGGACCAGGAGAGGAATAGCTTTCCCAGCCATGTCCTCATTGTAAGGGCAGTGGGACCCTGGAAGGAGGTCTAGGGGAAGGAGGGAGACACTTTGGAGAAACCCACAGCTGTTCTGCAAAAGAGGCCGCTGAGCTTGCCCAAGGCATCAGCTAGAGCTGTCTGCACCACCACCACCCAAGGCCCCTGCCAAAACCGCAGAGTGCCTCCAAAGAGTCATTACACCCTCTTCCTCAAGACATTTAAGGGCTGATCACTTGGCTTATCCAGCCCCCATGTGACATCCTGGAAGAGCAGCACCTTCCACCTCTCTATCTCTGCATTTTCTTTTGGGATCATTTCTTTTCTACCAGCTAGGAGAGGTCATTTCCTATAGTTAGGAGATTGCAGACAGGGGAGAAGTTAAGAGAGCTGGACTGGCATCCTACCTCTGTAATTACCAAACTGGTGGGAGTCCACACTCTCCTGTCTACAACACGAAGAGGTTGAAGTTAAAGATTGGTTAAAAAAGAAAAAAAAAACAAGTCCCTTCCAGTTACAAAGGTTTTTCCTCCTGATGCTGGTTATAAGGAAGCATGTTACCATCTTCTCCACCAAAGCTGGCTTGACTGGACCCCGTGCTCATTCCCTTTGCACACTCATCAATATTTAAGGTAAACAGTAACCAGCTCCCTCTCTTCCCCTCACCTCAACACACACAGAGACCACATCCCTTGACACCAGTGAAAATGTAGAAGTTTGGGTTCAAGCATATCCAGCGTTTCCTGGTAGCTCTGAAGACACTTGTCTGCATATTATTCACATGCATTCGAATGAGAATGCACGCTCCTTCACATACGCATATAGAAGACACTTTAAATTAACAAACACAGCTCCCCTAATAGTGGGTTACAGCTCAACACTCCAGAGCCCTGAAATAGGACAAAGAAAAATCTTGCTAGACCAATAGTCTCCCAAACTTTTGGGGTAGAGGAAAAAATATTAAAATTTCAATTCATATATATATTTTCTTAAGAGACAAGGTCCTGCCATGTTGCCCAGGCTGGAATGCAGTGACTATTCACAGGCGCAATCATAGCGCACTACAGCCTTGAACCCCTGGGCTCAGGTGATCTCCCCCTTCACCCTGCTGAGTAGCTGAGACGACAGGCACGTGCCACCACTCCCAGTTTCATATTTATTTTTTATCTCATCCTTTTAAATTTCATATTTCTTATGTGAAGTTTATATCCTGCAATCCATATTAGTATGACAGGGTACGTATGTAATTTATAAAAATCCATATGGTGGGGATCCAGACTCAAAAAGATTTTGCAGATGGGATGCATGATCAAAAAGTTTAGAGCGTTCACTCTATACACCATCTTCCAGAGCTGGAGACAGTTGCAAAATTTTGGTCTAACCACAGCTAAAGACCAGGGAGGATCCTAGGTAACTCTCCTCCAAGGCCATGCTGGCCCAGAACCTAAAGCTCTCTTGGGCACTGGTCATGCCCCTTGCCAATTCCTTTGTGCCTGTTTCTTCCCAGAGTTCCATTCTTGCTATGAGTTCCTATCAGTGAGGCTCCTTTTGGCCAAAAGCACATTAGTTCCAACCCAAGTAACCTGCTTTCTTTCCAGAACAGTTGGCCGTGCCCTTCAAGGCTTCTTCTATTGCAGAAGCACATGTTCCAATCAAGGGTCTGGGGGCTGAGGACAGAGCTTTGGTCCTTTCTAGATCTTCCTCTGAGATTTACTTACTGTAGTAAGTCTGACCAGATGTATTTGTTATTTAATTGAGAAAACATTACCTTGGTCTTTAAATATATAGATGAGTGATAGATAGATATAGATAGGTAGATCGACGAAAATAAAATAAAGAAAAAAATTGGTTTTCTGGAGAACTGTGAACAAAACAGCAAAATAACCTCCCTAGTTGGGCAGGAACCCAGAGATACAGGCTGCTAGGAGTGAAATAAGTATGCAGAAAGTAAGTCATTGTTTCACTGGTGCATTGAATGGCAACTAACAACCCATTTGGGGTGAGCATGCCAGATACAGAGGATGTCTTCCCCAAAGCAGGGCAGAGAAGAACAAAAGGCTGGGCTACTCACCCACACATTGGTTGCCTTCATCCATCTGGTATCCAAAGCGGCATATGAGAGGCCTGGAGATCGTGGGATAGTTTGGAGCTGAGAGCGGTGGGGCAGCTGCTGGGTACGGACCTGAGTAGGGGGTCGAATAGGGGTTCGAGTAGGGCCCTCGGTACACGGGGTTTGTTCGGGGAATGCATAAATACCCGCCATTTTGGTTAACACACATCATGTCTCCTCGGCAGGCCTCGGGGATGGTCCGGCATTCATCGATATCTGGAAGGCACAGAAACGACAAGCATTAGTGCCCCCCAACCAAACTGCATTGTGTCCGGTGCATATTTAAGCAGAACTTGGCACCAGGCGTGGAGGAAGCACTCCCAAACACACTTCACCAGCATCTGCTCCTACACACCTGGGGCGGTCCCAACTCATCGTGGGAAGGTACCTTTAAAAGTTGGCTGAAGTGAATCAAAGTAACCAGTATCACCTAAACATCAGCCTTGCAAATACCACCATCATGATTTTGACCATATCTACAAAAACCTTGCTATAGTTTGAATGTCCCTCCAAAACTCATGTTGAAACTTAATCCCCAGTGTTGCAATATTGAGTGGTGGGGCCTTTAAGAGGTGATTGGATCCTGAGGGCTGTACTCGCATGAATGGATTAACCTACTCACAGATTAATGGGTTAATGGGTTATCTTGGAAATGAAACTGGTGGCTTTCTAAGAGGAGGAAGAGAGACCTGAGCTAGCAGCCCAGCCCCCTCACCATGTTATGGCTTCCATACTTCAGAACTCTGCAGAGAGCCCCCACCAGCAAGAAGGCCCTCAACAGATGGAGACCCTCAACCTTGGACTTCTCAGCTTCCACAATTGTAAGAAATAAATTCCTCTTCTTTATAAATTACCCAGTTTTAGGTATTTAGGTATAAGCAACAGAGAACAGACTAAAACAAACCTGTACGATCATTTGCACATACTCTTTCTTTAAATAAACCCATATTTGAAGCACAAATAAATGTATTTTTAAAATCTTACATGACCACAGCAAGTGAAAATTAGCATAAATAGAAGGTAACAGTAAAAATAAATATATACTATTAAAATAAAAAGTGTTTATCTGCAGGTGTACCATCTAATATGCAAGGACCCTCGTGTGCACATACTACACTCTGAAAATACTGGGATGGGCCAACAATTATCTCCACTTCTATTTCAAGTAACAGTGGTCAGAGGAGAAAGAGTCTCTTGCATCAGGAAAGACAAGGCTTAGGCTGGGCACAGTGGCTCACTCCTGTAATCCCAGCACTTTGGGAGGCTGAGGCAGGTGCATCACCTGAGGTCAGGAGTTCAAAACCAGCCTCCTAACATGGTGAAATTCCATCTCTACTAAATACAAAAAATTAGAGGGGTGTGGTGGCGCATGCCTGTAATTCCAGCTACTTGGGAGGCTGAGGCAGAAGAATCACTTGAATCGAAGAGGTGGAGGTTGCAGCAAGCCAAGATTGCGCCACTGCACTCCAGCTTGGGCAACAAGAGGGAAAATGCTGTCTCAAAAAACAAAAAACAAAAAA
>NW_012116265.1:1568633-1588294 GCF_000951035.1 Colobus angolensis palliatus | reverse complement strand
AAAAAAAAAGCCTTGACTGGACGTGGTGGCTCACACCTGTAATGCCAGCAGTTTAGGAGGCCCAGATGGGCAGATCACCTGAAGTGAGGAGTTCAAGACCAGCCTGGCCAACATGGCGAAACCTCAGCTGTCTCAAAAAAAAAAAAAAAGAAAGAAAAGAAAAGAAAAAAGAAAAGGCTTGACTGAGAGCTAATTGCTTGTTAAGAAGGCAAAGCTTTGCTTTCTGGTCAGCTCTGTGGCAGCCAACAAAGCCCATTTCCAGCCAGGCTGGGCTCTGCTTGTTATGTCTGGAAGGAGAGAGGTGGACTCTCTAGAAAATCAGCCTTGCTAGGATACAGACAATGGGAGGCCTGAACTGTGGCTCCAGCAAGCAGCAGACATGATCCCATATACCGAGCCATCTCACCAGCCTTGGAGTCTGCTCTGTGCAGGGCTGGAGACTGGAGACCACATGCCTGCACCCGACAACTCACCCCCAGCATCTCATCTGAGAAACTCACACCCAGTCCTACCAGAGGAAGGAGCAATGGCAAGGTGCAGAATGCAACAGCCTGTTCTCCAGCTTGAAGCCTGAAGCCATTGTTGAAACTGGGGGGCCAGAAGAGAAGGCCACTGCTCCACTCTTCATTCCTCATCAAATCTTCAAATCAAAACACCTTACTTTAAAATCAAAATGTTAGCCCAGATTTCCCAGGACAGGGTTTATTCCTCACCTTTCATCAGTTTTTCAAACCATCTATCTCCCCTCTGGAGTATGCCTGACATGAGCTTGGAGAAGATAAATGATTTTGCCTAAAGTAAGTATAATGTAAAAGCTAAATACTTCCCCTAAGATGGGGGAAGTAGGGCTGTCTTATTCCATTCGTATGCCCTATGCTCTGAGCGTCCTTTCCACACCTGGTCCTTGTTAATGCTGTTCCTTCTACCTGGAATGGCATTTCTTAGGATCCTATTCGTCCTTCCATGCCCAATTCAAATTGACCTCCATTAATGCTTTTTTTTTGAGACAGAGTCTCTTTCTGTTGCCCAGGCTGGAGTGCAGTGGTGCGATCTCAGCTCATTGCAACCTCTGCCTCCCAGGTTCAAACCATTCTCCTGCCTCAGCCTCCTGAGTAGCTGGGGCTACAAGCGCGTGCCACTACACCTGGCTAATTTTTTTGTATTTTTAGTAGAGACAGGGTTTCACCATGTTGGCCAGGCTGGTCTCGCACTCCTGACCTCAGGTGATCCACCTGCCTCGGCCTCCCAAAGCGCTGGGATTACAGGTGTGAGCCACCGCACCTGGCCCCATCAATGCTTATTGACTCTGGACATAAGGTATCACTCTCACCTCGTCTTCCGCAGAGTCCATTGCAAAAGATGGCATGCTAAGAGAATGCCCCTCACAAATACTCCAAAATCTCCTCTTCCTAGTCCTCAGAACCTGTGAATATGTTGGATTACGTGGCAAAGGGGAATTAAGGTAGCAGCTGGAATTAAGCTTACTAAGCAGCTGACCTTGAGATGGGGAGGTTTTCCTGGATTTTCTGGGTGGGCCCGATATATTCACAGGAGTTCTTAAAAGTAGAAGAAGAAGAGGCTGATTGGTCAGAGAGATGCTACAACAGAAAAAGAAGAGATTCAAAGTGAGAAACACTTGACTTGCTGTGTTGGCTTTGAGGATGGAGGGAGGAGCTGCCAGCCAAAGAGAGCAGGAGGTTTCTGAAAGGTAGGAATTGCCCTCCACTGACAGTCAGCAAGGAAACAGAACCTCAGTCCTACAACCCCAAGAAACTCAATTCTGCCAACAACCGGAAGGGAATAAAAGTCTCACTTAGAGCCTCCAGAAAAGCACACAGCCCTACTGACACCTTAATTCTATTCTGGTGGAGACTCAATTCAAACTTCTGACCTGCTGAGCTGTAAAATCATACACTGGTGGTGTTTAAGCCCCTAAGTTGGTGGTAATTTGTTGCGGAAGCCCTAGGAAACACCAATCCAATAGAAACCTTCAAGAGAATAGAGATCAATTCTTCCACCCCTCTCAGTGCTTAGCTCAAGGCCAGGCACAAAGAAGGTGATCAATAAAAGGGCACCGTTGACTTCAGTCATTCCATGTCACTGTGTTCTTCCATGGGCATGGCTAATCACTGAACAACAGAGAAAGAAGTAGCCCTGCAACTGGGATGAATGCCTCCACCCCAGTGAAGGATCCGCAGTGGCTCATACCTAAACACTGTCCTGACTGGCGATCCAGGTCAAAGCCATTCGTGCACTGTGCCTGCAGGGAAGGAGAGAGGAGAAACAGGCAAAGTCATTTCACACCACAGAAGTCTTATTGCTGCAACACAGAAAGTTGGGGAAATGGAGCAAAAAAGAAAGGCCTCCAAAATACCAATACCTGTATTATAACCCCTATTTGTTCTTCTAAAATTTTTCCTTGTAATTATTTTACACTTAGAACTACTTTCTAAACTCCCCACACCAGGCCAGGCGCAGTGGTTCATGCATGTAATCCCAGCACTTTGGGAGGCTGAAGACGGAAGATTTCTTGAGCCCAGGAGTTTGAGACCAGCCTCAAGACCCCATCTCTGTGTTTTTAGAAAAACTTTATTAAAAAAATAAACTCCCTGCACCATTGCTTCCTAGCTTTTATTTTAGCAGATAGTTTTCAGGTTTTTTAATGCTCTAGTTATGAAGAGCAAGAGGAATCACATCTGCTGAGCCTAATGTGACATGCTCCCTGTTCATCCCCTTTCTGGGAATGAATGAGACTGCTTTTAAGGGCGATGACTCTTTAGGTGCGACGTCACCTTCAAAGTGCTGAATATGAGTTACTTGCCCCCGTGAAACCCTCTACCTGATTTTGCTGTCTGTACATAAATAAAAGCTACACAGAAAAGTTGAATTGAGTAAATTTCTCCATTTCAGCCTCAGCAAATCAATGACACAAAGATACTTCCAGAAAGAGATAGACCTCAACAATCCCAGAGGGTTGTAGCTTTTACATACAACTTGAGGTACAAGTTTATGTACTTAAAAAAAAAAAAAAAAGTGTTGGGTGGGCTGTTCGGGAAGATCCCGGGGCCTGACATTTTCTAGGAGCTCCCATCCCTGGCCTTTTCTACAGCTTCGGAGGCTGATTTGCAGAGATGATGGATTTGGCCTGCACTCCCAGGAGAGGGTTCAGGGGTCCCAGGGAGTTGGGGCAAAGGAAGTGGAGCAGACGAGCCAGGAAGCTGTGCCGGGAAGCTGGGAGGCCAGAAGACCCAGGTTCCAGTCCTGGCTGTCAAGGACTGGCCTACGTTCAAGTCTGCTGGACCAGGGCACGGCTTCAAATTCTCACTCTAGCTCCTACTCTCTGTGTAACTTTTCTATGCCTCAGTTTCCCCATCTGTAAAATGGGGGGTATGTACATAGTTCAAAATGGTGGTAAGGACGATGTATGTTAATCTATATAAAGTGCCTAAAGTGCAGTAAACACAACCCTGACTCGCTGCCCTCAGGGCCTACCTGTCTTCATGTGTATGCCATGAGGCGGCCTTAGAAAACCCCAAGGTCTAAAATTCTTTGTTACTCTTCCCAAGATCCTTCCCACTGCCAGTGACCTGAATATGCTTCAAAATTCTTAACATGAAGAGAGAAAATGCTCCCCTACCTGCCTGCAGCCCTCAGCCTGCTCAGAGACAGGGCTTCTCTCATTTCTTTCCTGAGCCAGAGACACAGAGAGGCCACTCAGAGTTTTCAGGAGGGATCTGCCCACATTTCAGGGCTGACACACAGGGGTCCATCTCTCTGGTTGCTTCAAATAAAGTCCAGGATGCTGCAAGCTTCTTCCAGAACCCCTAAGGCCCTGAGCCTGGCCTTGCCCACCCCCTTCTTTTTTTTTTTTTTTTTTTTTTTGAGATGGAGTCTCACTCTGTCGCCCAGGCTGGAGTGCAGTGGCCGGATCTCAGCTCACTGCAAGCTCCGTCTCCCGGGTTCACGCCATTCTCCTGCCTCAGCCTCCCAAGTAGCTGGGACTACAGGCGCCCGCCATCTCGCCCGGCTAGTTTTCTGTATTTTAGTAGAGACGGGGTTTCACCGTGTTAGCCAGGATGGTCTCGATCTCCTGACCTTGTGATCCTCCCGTCTCGGCCTCCCAAAGTGCTGGGATTACAGGCTTGAGCCACCGCGCCCGGCCGCCCACCCCCTCTTACTCCTCTGAGGGGTTTCGGCCCAGCGATGGGCCCTCCTAGGTTTGGAGCCGAATTATGCAACAATGCATGCTGGGATGTTTGAGTAACCCGCACTTCCTCTCCCACCTCCTCCAAGAGGGGTGTGTCTGTGGCAACGCATGCAGACCCGTGGGGGTCCTCAGGTGCCACTGCCCAGAAACACTAGAGCATATTGTACTTTTCAACATTGAAGGTAGGTTGAGGCCTGCTGTGAGGGGCACAAATGAGGCCATGCAATCTGATTAAAAATGTATGCTGGGCTTAACACCTAGGTGATGAGTAGATGGGTGCAGCAAACCACCATGGCCCACATTTACTTATGTAACAAACCTGCACATCCTGCACATGTACCCCAGAACTTATCATAAAATAAAATAAAAAAGAGTCTTGGACTGGGAGTCAGGAAACCGAGTACCAGCCCCAGCCTTGTCACTTACAAGTCATGCCACCTGGGCCAAGTCTCACTTTCTCTGAGCTTCCACTGTGAACCTCTGAGAATGAAGACTCAGATGAGGTCAACTGTAAAGCTGCTCCCACCTCCAGAACCCTAGGGTTCCATAACACAAGGCTGGACTCCCTCACCCTGGTTTTTAATACGCTTGTAGATATTTTTTAAAAATAAAAATCTTACCTGTGCATTCCCAGGGCTTGGAAGACAGAGAGCCAGAATGGTAACAGTGAGTATCCTGTGGAGGTGAAAAGTCGAATATAAATGCCCGAGGCAGATTCAGGTCTAGGGGAGTGTGGGTTGCATGCGGCCCGTGGCGTGTAATGGAGATACCACCTTCGGCTTGTATGGGGTGGGGTGTGCTCCAGGGAGGTCATGGTGATTCCAGACACACCCCAACTACCCAAGCAGAACCACACCTCTTCTACTTGCCTCCTACATTGGGATAATGTGTTAGATCACACTTTTTAATAAAGGGTTTGGCTGCTTCAAAAAAAAAAAAAAAAAAGCTAAGGTCAGGTGCAGTGGCTTACGCTTGTAATCCCGGCACTTTGGGAGGCTGAGGCAGGAGGACTGCTTGAACCCAGGAGTTTGAGACAAGCCAGGGCAACATGGTGAAACCCCATTTCTACAAAATTAAAAAAAAAATTAACTGGATGTGATGGCATGCACCTAAAGTCCCAGCTACTCAGGAGGCTGAGGTGGGGAGGATCACCTGAGCCCAGGGTGTTTGAGGCTGCAGCGAGCTGAGATTATACTACTACGCTCCAGCCTGGGTGACAGAGCGAAACTTTGTCCTCCCCCCACCACAAAAAAGGCTAAAACCTCCCACTATGGTATTAACCAATTCCTTGGTCTTTATTCTTTATGCGAGATGTGCTTGACTTTTGAACATCTTTATGCTGAAATGATTACAGAGTGAATAAGCCATCATCGTGTCCCCAAACAATGAAAGGAAAAGAAAGTGAGAACATGAGGCACTTTGAGTGGCACCAAAGAAAGGTATCATAGGAAGTCACTTAAGCAGGGCATTGAGTCCACATGCGTGAAAATCCCCCGTCAGTGGATGGGTTGGGGTGGCCCAGTCCCCTAAAGAGTGTGGCCTGCGGGAACCACTGCCAGCAAGTCCTGATGGAGGAAAGGACTCAGGGAACCTGTGCAGCCCGGGGAAAATGAAACCCACAGGAAAATAGGAGGAGGAGTTACAAACCCAGGGCTCAGCTCTGTCAGGCACAAGCCAGTGATGCTCTGGGAGCCTGCAACTCTGCCCTTCGCCACGCACAGGCTTTAATCCAGTAAGATTGTGGTCAGCAAGATTGCTTTAAAAATATAAAATCTGGCCAGGTGCGGTGGCTCTCGCCTGTAATCCCAGCACTTTGGGAGGCTGAGGCAGAAAGATCACCTGAGTTCAGGAGTTCGAGACCAGCCTGGCTAACATGGTGAAACCTTGTCTCTCTACTAAAAATACAAAAATTTGCCAGGCATGGTGGCACATGCTCTAAGACAGAGTGAGACTCTGCTCAAAAAATAAAAATAAAATAAAAATACAAAATCTCTACTGCTTCCACACTCATGAGGCTATTAAAAAATGGAAAAGAGCAAGCGTTAGGGAGGATACGGAGTAAGTGAAAGCCTTGTGCACTGTTGGTGTAAATATGGTACAGTCTCTATGGGAAACAGTAGGATGACTCCCAAAACACTAACCATAGAATTTCCATGTGATCCAGACATTCTACTTCTAGGTATAGACCCTCAAAAATTAAAAGCAGGGACTTGAACAGGTATTTGTAAACCTGTGTCCATAGCAGCATTATTCACAATAGCCTAAAGATGGACACGGTCCTTCGATGGATATGTGAATAAACAAAATGTAGTCTGTACATACAAGGGAATGTTATTCTTAAATTAGTCTTAAAAAGGAAGGAAATTCTGACATGTGCTACAATATGAATGAACCCTGAGGGCATTATGTTAAGTGAAAAAAGCCACTCACAAAAAAGACAAAGGCTGCTTGGGTCCACTTATACGACGCACCTAGTGTAGTCAAAATTACAGAGACAACAAGTGGAATGGTGGTAACCAGGGGCTAGTGGGAGGGGAAGATGGGGAATTGTTGTTTAATAGGTACAGAGATTCAGTCGTACAAGGTGAAGAGTTCTGGAGATTGCACAGCAATGTGAATGCATTTAACACTACTGAACTAGACTTTTCAAAATGGTTATGGTAGAAAAAAATACAAAATCAGGCCGGGCACAGTGGCTCATGCCTCTAATGCCAGCACTTTGGGAGACCGAGGTGGGTGGATCACCTGAGGTCAGGAGTTTGAGACCAGCCTGGGCAACATGGTGAAACCCCGTCTCTACTAAAAATACAAAAATTAGCCGACCATGGTGGCAGGTGCCTGTAGTCCCAGCTACTCGGGAGGCCAAGAAGAAGAATCACCTGAACCCAGGAGGCAGAGGTTGCAATGAGCCGAGATTTCACCACTGCACTTCAGCCTGGGAGACAGTGAGACTCCATCTCAAAAATAAAAATTAAAAAAAAATAAAATAAAATCTATGCAAAAACAGAGCTTTACCTAGTACTATTATTCAGTTCAACAGCGGTTTATCCAAGCAACTACTGCTTGTGGGTGTGGATGCTAGACAGAGGAGCTACAGAAACAACCAGTATCCTTGAGAACCAGTTGGAGAGCCACAACAATGTCTATACACCTTGGCAAGGGCATGGAAAGAAATACCTACTGGGTGCCATAACAACCAGGCTGTGGGTAGTGACAAGACTTCCTGGAGAAGGTGATCTTGAAGGCTTCTTCAATAGAGCAGTGAACCTGGGGACCTGGCTGAATTCTGTGGCCCGTTACTACAAACGTGCACTGCAACAACATAATTCCTCCCTTTCAGGACACATGGCTCATCTGAATCAGCAACCCTGGGTATTAGAGGACCTGGAATTAAGGTTACATCCAGAGGGAATAGGGCCCTGATGTGATCTTAGGAGATGCAAGGCCATTTCCTTTATCTAGTCCCCAATCCAAAAAATAAGGACGCTGCGAGTGCACAAGTTTTCATCTAAGTGCCTGGGTGAGCCAGATTCTAGAACACTGGAGACAGCTCTGACCTTATAAAGTGAAGAGCCAAATCCCAGGGCTTTTTGATATTTGCCATGGCCAGATTTATATCTGGAAGGAATGAAAGAACAATAACAAATTTATTTTCCAGTCTGTATATTATGAATTTCAATGTTTTCCTGTTTCTTCACATGAAGTTTCCTTTCAGTTGGTTATAAAACCCTGTCTCGTTTATGTTGGAGACAGAACAGGCTGACTGCAACACAGTGGACTTCAAGAGCTAGTGGCAAAGGCATGCTAACCCCATTTTTCCCCTTACTCTCCACAGCCCCATTCCCTTTGGCTAGAGGCAGCCCCGGGACAGGTCTTGCCTCAAGCCCAGCCTCCTAGAAGAGCCACAGCTGAGTCCTGGGGGCCAAACAGGTTCCAGGCTAATACGATTTTCCTAAAATGAAAGAATACCCAAGCACTTACTGCCTCACAGCTTCATGAATATCTGCACCTTGTGATTAAAAAAAAAAAAAAAAAAAAAAAAAAAAAAAAAGACCTAGAAACTCCAAAAACGAACTTTCTATAAGAACAGCTGGGGGAGGCAGGTTGGTGCTCATAACTGGTCCTGGGAACTTTCTAAAGCAGATGGGTTCACCCGTTTTTTGCCTCAGCCTAAAACACAAGGAAAGCCGGAGAGACCAACCAAATACGAGGACTGCCCGTCACAGATGTGCTGGTCCCCAATCCAGGATGACATTGTTACAGCTTAGTTTTCAGCACACACACACACACACACACAACCCACAGACACGTACATGCACACACAAGGTTAATTTGTTCAAAGCAGTGTATTTTCAAGAACTCGCTGAATAAAGACTGTGGGTGTCATCTAGGTAAAGTTCTCCAAGACTTAAGGATTACTTAACTGGAATTGCAATTTCCTTAAAGAATAGCAAAACATTTGCTTACATGTATCTCTGTCTGCAGTTCCCACTTCTCATTGGCTTGAAACTTCTGTGAGAATCCCACACAGACATAGAGCAAATCCGGCCCCGCGATGTTTAGCTGGCCCGTCTGCTTGTCTATCAGCCGATGCGGCACAGTACTTGCTAGTGAACTAGTAATTGGCCTCCCGAAATTTAAAAAAATATATACACGAATCCCTTAAAACGACAAAGTTGCTGCCCTTTCCAAAAAAGAAAGAGGAATGAAGCGCTGAGAATTTCGCAGCCCTCTCTGATGCTGACTTTTGAAACTGTATTAGAAAATACCCACTCCCAAAAGAACCCTTCAAGATGGAAATTACAGAGGCGCAGCTTTTTATAATTAACAATATCATTGCATCACTAGCTCATGCCTTTTCCAGTATCCTGACACCGCCTGAATCACAGCCATAACCAGTTTCCACCCATCGGATTTTTAGCAAGGTTTCCAGACCCTGGAGAAAGAAAAGTCCAGCGCCGAGAACCCACCTTTTTATTCCTGGCATGTCCAAGACGCGCGAGGAGGAGATGCGAAGGCGACAGGAAAGCTCGCGGGCGGGACCCCCAGAGGAGCTCGGGCACGTCGGCCTCCTCTGGGCCCTCGGGGCTCGCGGGTGTTTTATTCCAGAGGGGCCGAGCGAGTCGTGGAGAGGACACGGGGAGAGCGCCAGGGTCCTCCGAGCCACTGCAGAGCCCGCAGCGCAAGCACCTGGTTTTGCTTAGCCCTCTTCAGTAATTCAGCATTAAACCAATTGGAGGAGGAATGTTAAAAATGAACACTTCATTTTCTAAGTATGTTAAACAATGCAAATGGGGCCTCCGTCTGGACACAGCTGGTTCAGATTACAGCGCTCACCAACTGGCTAGACTCCTCACAACAATCTTGGGGCGTCTGCCAGGGCCCAGTGCTCGGCGCTGGGAGGAGAGCCCTTCCCCGGCCGGGCTCGGCTGCGAGCGCCCGGGCAGGAGGCGAGGGGCGGGCGCGCGCAGGGGTGCGGGGGGCTGGGAGGGCCCCGGCCCCTTGACCTTCCCACCCAGGGGCGGGGCGGGTCTGGCAGCGCGGCCCGGCGGGGAGGGGCGTGCACGCCCGCGCTGCGTGGCACGGGGACCCGCGGGAACGTTGTCGCCTCCGGAAGGAAAGGGACTTGAACTCACGACCCACGCAGCTCCAGGGACTAGAAACTCACGATCGATTGGGAAACCAGAACCTACGAAGCAGAGGCTTGGGGCGAGCCACTGGAGAGTCGCGATCTTCCCGAAGAAGGGGTGGGGAGCAGCGGGGTAGGGAGGAGGAGGAGGATGGAATCCCGCGGGTGCGAATTCCAGACTTCAGCTTGTGCAATGCAAGTCTTAGTTAGGACGCTTTTCTCTCCCTGCCCTCATCTCCCGATTCTCCCTGGCATTTTCTCGCTTTGCTGGAAAAGTGCGCCCTGGCTCGAAAGTGATTTTAACAAGTTAAACGGTGATTTGAAGAAGGGACAGTCTGGAAAAGCAGAATGGTGGAAACAGCACATAAGACATGCTAAGTCCTTTGCGTTCATTCTAGTGGAGGCTTCAACCGATTTCTTTTTCCTGTTTTGTTTGTTTTTTGTTTTTTCTTTTAAGCCATTGGAGAATTTTGGTCAATGAAATCTTACAGAAGGCAGTCACTCTGTAAAACGCCAGTGGATTGACTGTGGCCATTCCCATCTGCTTCCACCTGCGTCTTCTACCTGCAGCCGAAAAGCCCTGATCCAGGTCCCCTGTCCTCACCACCACTCTAAGCAGTAGGAATGATCATCTCCATGTTACTGGAGGTGAAGATAAGAGAGGTTAGGTAACTTCCCCATAGTCACACAGCTATTCATTGGTACAGCTGAGCCTCTGAAGTCTACATATTCAGCCTTCCCTAAGGCATTTTGGGGGGTAAGTAAATGGAATTCTACTCAAAGGAGAATAACAGAATGTAGATAGTTGTTGAAGCTGAGTCCATTATACTAGTCTAGTCTATTTTCTGTGTATGTGTTTGAAATTTCCTATAAAACACTTTTTAAAATACCTTATGTTTATATGGTTGTTCATC
The DNA here is from genome assembly GCF_000951035.1 of Colobus angolensis palliatus. Classification (NCBI taxonomy): domain Eukaryota; kingdom Metazoa; phylum Chordata; class Mammalia; order Primates; family Cercopithecidae; genus Colobus; species Colobus angolensis. The sequence goes on along the minus strand of NW_012116265.1, from coordinate 1,577,544 downwards.
CCCCCATTGTTTGTAAAAGCAAAAGATTATAAACACCTTTAAGGTTGATCAGCAAGGCACCAACAGGGTTAAATAAAGTAAGGGGCTTCCAAAGGGACTATTGTGTAACCAGTTAAAACCTAGACACATAAGAGTCCACATTGGACGACTCCATTTATATAAAATTCAAAGTCAGATAGTGACTGGGAGGGGCCTGGCCCCTTCTGGGTGCTGGCAATAATCTAATTATTGATCTGGATGCTGGTTATATAGGGATGTATACACTTAATATTTGTGAAGTCTTACGTATGTTATACTTATTTTGAAAGACTGAAACAGCTCCGTATGTACTGATATTGAAGGATTTCCAATATATTTTGTGGGTCAAAACAGTAGAATATTGGTAATTTCACATAGATGGATCTAATATAGTAATAAATGTAAAAAGTAAGCTGCAGAACTGTGTGTAAAGCATGCCATCATTTGCGGGGAAAAAAAAATACATAAGTTCTTGCTTGTACACGTACAGAAAAGATATCACCTGAAGGATGCATGAGAAACCATGAGTATTATTGGTCTTAACTCAGGCTGCCATAACAGAATACCATAGACTGGGTGGCTTACGCAATAACATTTATCTCTCCCAGTTCTAGAGGCTGGAAGTCTAAGATCAGTGTGTGGGCATGGCCGGGTTCCCATGAGGGTCCTCTCCTGGTTGCAGATGGCTGTCTTCTCGCTATGTCCTCACATGATGGAGAGAGGGAAACTGGTGTTCCTTTTTTGAGATGGAGTCTCCCTCTGTCACCCAGGCTGGAGTGTGGTGGCGTAATCTCGGCTCACTGCAACCTCTACCTCCCAAGTTCAAACGATTCTCCTGCTTCAGCCTCCCAAGTAGCTAGGATTATAGGCATGCACCACCATGCCTGGCTAATTTTTGTATTTTTAGTAGAGATGGGGTTTTGCCATGTTGGCCAGGCTGGTCTTGAACTCCTGGGCTCAGGCAATCCACAGGCCTTGGCCTCCCAAAATGCTGAGATTACAGGCGTGAGCCACCACGCCTGGCCAGAAACTGGGGTTCTTTTATAAGGGCACTGATCTCATTCATGAGGGCTTCACCCTCACGATCTAATCACCTTCTGGAGGCCTCATCCCCTAAAGCCATCACCTTGGGGATTCAGATTTCAACATATGAATCGGGGGTGTAAACATGTGGCCTGTAACAGTCTCCTAGGAGGGAAACTGGGCAGACAATTGGAGAATAGATAGGAGAGGAAAATTAGCTTCTTATTGCTCACTTTTTGGTATAACTTGAATTTTGTGCCTTGTACCTGTATTATCTATTCAAAATATGAGTAATATTCAAAATAATAAAACAAAATATCTGATGTAGAACTAGTTGTGGGGGTAGGAGGAGTTTTAAGGGACTCAGTCCATTCACCTTGCAGATACTGTCAACCTTCCTGAAGAACAGGGAAGGACAGGAAATCAATATACCCGTTTCCTACATAGGTAAATTGAGACCGTTGGAAGCAAAACTGTCCTGGGACCCATCTTGGACGAGAGATTGTTTCCATCTTAAAATTGTAGGGTTGGAAAGGAGGAGAAAACGAAGACTGCTATAAAACACTTGGGTCTGAGTCTTGATTTTGCCTCCTACCCTCTCAACATCTCAGTTTTCTCATCTGCAAGATGGTGATGATAACATCTCTCAGGGTTGTCGCAGGAATGAAATAAAAGTTATCCTTTTGATTTTCACTGTGTCCACATTCCCATTCCCTATACAATGCTCTCCAAAATATCCTTAATAAATAGTAAATTATCCACTTCTGTGGACAAGGAAATCACAGCCTCACAAAAGAGCCCATCTCACTATTGAATAGCTCACATTGTTAGAAAATTCTCTCTTCAGTTGAACCCAAATCCACTTCCCTGTATGTAATTACCATTCATGGAATCTAATTCTCCCCTCTAAAGCTAGGACCCCCTTCCCCACTTGGAAACAACAAGCATCCTATTACCCTTCCACTCATTGCCCGCGCTACTATTCATTCTCATCTACAGGCCGAACATCCCAGGGATTTTCACCTGGTCCTCATGTGCCCCGTGACCCCGAGGCAGCCTGTCCATCTCCTCTGGCAGTTTCTGCCTCCTGGTTCATACTGAATTTGCACCAACAAAAACAACTTGTAATGCACAGGCTACATAACAGCGTCTTCTCTGCCCTGTACTTGGACTGCAAATTCTTTTTAAGCAAGAACAAGGTTTTACATATGTCCTTATTACATTTTTATTCACTGTCTAAGATCTTTCTCTCGGCCAGGCGTGGTGGCTTACACCTGTAATCCCAGCACTTTGGGAGGCTGAGGTGGGCGGATCACGAAGTCAGGAGATGGAGACCATTCTGGTCAACATGGTAAAACCCCGTCTACTAAAACTACAAAAATTAGCTGGGTGTGGTGGCGTGCACCTGTAATCCTAGCTAGTCAGGAGGCTGAGGCAGGAGGATTGCTCGAACCCAGGAGGCAGAGGTTGCAGTGAGCTGAGATCTCACCACTGCACTCCAGCCTGGCGACAGAGTGAGACTCTGTCAAAAAAAAAAAACCAAAAAACATATTTCTCTCAACATGAATTGTTGTCTAAAGTACTAAATGTCACTCTCAGCTTTGACAGCTACAGAGCTGCTGAATGTGACTTCTTTGACTTTATCACAGTTAACAATAAAAATGCTACCGGGAGGGTGGGTGTGGTGGCTCATGCCTACAATCCCAGCACCCTGGGAGGCTGAGGCAGGCAGATCACCTGAGGTCAGGAGTTTGAGACCTAATAATAATACAAAATAATACTAGTACTAATAATAATACAAAAATTAGCCAGGCATGGTGGTGCATGCCTGTAATCCCAGCTACTAGGGAGGCTGAGGCAGGGGAATTGCTTCAACCTGGGAGATGGAGGTTGCAGTGAGCCGAGATTGCACCATCGCTCTCCAGCCTGGGCAACAGGAGCAAAACTCTGTCTGGAAATAAAACATAAATAAATGTTACCGGGACAGTCGGAGTGAAGCAATCCATCCAGATTGGCACTAATCCCTTCTCTTTCTTCACTATTTTGGGGTCACTGCTCATCGTCTGACTCCAGGCGAGACCATCTTCTCTCACAAAAGAGCCAGTCTTACTGAAAGTTCTTTCTTGAGCTGAACCCAAATCTGCTTCCCTGTATGTGACTAATATCCATGGATTCTAATTCTCCCCTCTGCAGGGACAGGTTCCTCCCTCTTCTACATAACAAGCTGCCTATCCATTAAAACAGTTCCCCGTGTCCACAAAGACTTTGTGAGACACTTTGTCAAGCGTTCTGCTAACATCAAAACACATGTTACCTACAGCATTTCCTGACCTAGCAAGTCTATTTTAAAAAGGAAAAAGCTTCCTTTGGCATGAACTGCTAAATAACCCTTGCTGGCTTCCAGAGATCATCGCTTTCTTTTCAAAGTGTTTTTGCTGGGCCAGGCACAGTGGCTCATGCCTGTAATCCCGATCTTTGGGAGGCTGAGGCGGGCGTATCACCTGAGGTCAGGAGTTTGAGACCAGCCTGGCCAACATGGTGAAACCCTCCTGTCTCTACTGAAAATACAAAACTTAGCCGGGCATGGTGGCATGCAGCCTAGTCCCAGCTACTTGGGAGCCTGCGGCAGAAAAATTGTTTGAACCTGGGAGGCAGAAGTTGCAGTGAACAAAGATTGCACCACTGCACTCCAGCCTGGGCGACAGAGCAAGACTCTGTCTCAAAAACAAAACAAAACAAAGTGTTTTTGCTTTTTCATTTGCAAAATGGGAGTCCTATCATCTGCTCCACCTCCTATCATCAGAATCAAACACAATCAAAACTGTAAAACAACTTTACAAAATGCAAATTGGAGCATCAGTGTAAGAGGTTATCATCTGCTGAATGAGATCTTCCTGGTTCCAATGAAGCTCAATTTCTTTACTTTGTCACTGTGGCTTGAAAGACAAATAAGCAATTTTATTTTTTTGTAAAGCAATATGTCAAATTGGCAGAAAACTCACAAAATTATAGATTGAATGATATATGTTGACTATTAATATTAAATCAGAGCTGAGCAACGTGGCACATGCCTGTAATCCCAGCAACTCGGGAGGTTTAGGCAGGAGGATTGCTTGAGGCCAGGGGTTCGAGACCAGCCTGGGCAACACGATGAAACCCTCGTCTCTATAAAACATTTTAAAGCCGGGCGCGGTGGCTCAAGCCTGTAATCCCAGCACTTTGGGAGGCCGAGACGGGCGGATCACGAGGTCAGGAGATTGAGACCATCCTGGCTAACACGGTGAAACCCCGTCTCTACTAAAAAATACGAAAAAAACCCTAGCTGGGCGAGGTGGTGGGCGCCTGTAGTCCCAGCTACTCGGGAGGCTGAGGCAGGAGAATGGCGTTAACCCGGGAGACGGAGCTTGCAGTGAGCCAAGATCCGGCCACTGCACTCCAGCCTGGGCGACTCCATCTCAAAAAAAAAAAAAAAAAAAATTTAAAAACTTAGCCAGGCATGGTAGTGTGTGCCTGTAGTCCCAGCTACTCATCAGGCTGAGGCAGGAAGATTGCTTGAGCCCAGGAGGCCAAGGCTGCAGTAAGTCGTGGGTGTTCTACTGCACTCCAGCCTGGTGACACAGCAAGACCCTATCTCAATAATAAACAAAATTTTTATTTTTTTACTGTCCAAAAATAATTATATTGTAATGCCTTTTTATGAGCAAATGCAAAATAGGGAGAGGGGCATTATTGAATGTCTATGATTATGTTAGACACTACAGCTCCTCTCCTTTGACCCCCACAATAACCCTGTGAAACAGGAAACCCTCCATTTTGTGGATAAACAGGTGCAGGAACATTGGGGCCATACAGATAATCAGGGGTCCAAACCCCAGCCCTCACCAGCCTGTTGGATTCTAGAGCCTTCCTTCCTTCCAGTTTACCAAGCCTGCTTTCTCTACTCACAGCTTCCCTGGCTACTTTCCTCCCTGTCTCAGCCCTGCAGGAATATTCCAGAACTCCATGGGCCCTTCCATCATTGCTCTGTCTCGCTCTCTCTCCTTTTTCTGAACACTAGTAAAGCCTTTGGTTTCACATATTATCCAAACTTGGCCCAAAACAGTCAGAAAACTAAAATGACAGCCAACACCTGAGTTCAGCATTGGGCAGAGGCTCCACCCCACTGTTCCGCCCGTCCTGCCGCTGGGGAGTGGGGGAGTGTCTGTTGTTCTGATGCCCCCAAAGGCTTCCTCTCTCCTCTTCCCTTGGTCAGACTTCTAACTGAGTACTTGTCTCAGCCACCTCCTCACTACCTAGTCCCACCTTAAACCTCTAAAATCTGGCTAAGTTCCCACCATTCACCCACATAATGCTCCCTAAGTTGCCTAGTGATTCCTCCTGGCCAAACACAGCACTCTTTTCTCCACCTCTAATTGTTCCCGTGTCTCTAGTTGATGATGCATCTTCTCTCTTTCATCCATGGCTTTAAGTTTTCCTGAGTGTTTTACCCCTACATTTTTTTTTTTTAAGCGACAGGGTCTCACTCTGTCACCCAGGCTGAAGTGCAGTGAATTATCATAGTTCATTGTAACATCAAACCCCTGGGTTCAAGGGATCCTCCTGCCTCAATCCCTGGAGTAGCTGGGACTACAGGTGTGCACCACTATGCCTGGTTAATTTTTTATTTTTTTTTTAGAGATAGGGTCTCACTATGTTGCCCAGGCTGGTCTCAAACTTCTGACCTCAAGCAATCCTCCCACCTCGGTCTCCCCAAGTGCTGGGATTACAGGCATGAGCTGCTGAGCCTGGCCTTTCCCTCTGTAATTCTGATCACATGCTTTTTTTTTTTTTTTTGAGACGGACTCTCCCTCTGTTGCCTAGGCTGGAGTGCAGTGGTATCACCTAGCCTCACTGCAACCTCCGCCTCCTGGGTTCAAGCAATTCTCCTGCCTCAGCCTCCTGAGTAGCTGGGATTACAGGCGCCAAGCACCACGCCCAGCTAATTTTTGTATTTTCTTAGTAGAGATGAGGGTTCGCCATGTTACCCAAGCTGGTCTTGAACTCCTGACCTCAAGTGATCCACCTGCCTCGGCCTCCCAAAGTGCTGGGATTATAGGCGTGAGCCACTGTGCCTGGCCTGTACTTTAATGTAACCAACTAGTTTGAGAATGTCAGGATTTTCTAGACATACGTGGAATTTCCAGGAAATTCAGCAAATCATTAAAACACCTGGGTTTTCTTATTGTTTTAGCTGACTGTGGTTTTGACACATAACCATGTGGAAAATGTGGGCTCTGTCCTAGAGACTTCAGGCAAGCAGACTCTGCCGGGGAGCCCCAGAGTTGCGCTCAAAAACTGGTAATGACCGTCCTTCATCTGCCATCTCTGTTTTGTTCTTGTCAATTTGTCTTCTGACATTTAATATGGATTGAGATTTTGGGCAACCCTAACATATTTACTGTGACTGTAAAAGGGTATGATGGTCCATTTACCTCATTTCCTACTTACAGTCCTCATTAGACTGTATTAGTGGCTCCCAGATTCTTGAATTTACCAGACTAGTAAAGTCAACCACCTTGAAATTGGAGAGAATAATATTAGGTGCCAATTTTTAATTTTTCCAGTAAAAAAAAAAGAAAATACAACCATGATATATCACATCATCATATTTCATAAGAGAAAGAACTTTTAACACCACATGTAGGAGAGACAGGATCTCATAGCTTGAATGTTTGGTCTTGAAGACAGTTAAGACTGTCTTAAAACCGAGGTTTCAAATGACAGAGTGCAAGAGAGTCATCTGAGAGCTTGTTAAAATGAATACACTAGGCCTTACATCCTGAGGCCATCCTAAAGGGGTGTGGGGGGGAAGAATCTGCATTTTACAAACAGCCCAGGTGATTCTGATGGGAAAATTGTTACTTTCTCAGCAGCTCCGAATGATTTTTAAGCAACAGGTTCTCCCAATACAAGCCTTCCCTGTAAGTATTCTTGCCTAAAAGTATTGGACTTGAATTTAATCGAGCTTCTAGAATGGCAACATCAAGCTGAACTTTCTGCCATGCTGGAAAGGTTCTGTGTCTGCCCTGTCCAATGTGGCAGTGACTAACCACGTGTGCCCACTGAGAACTTGAAATGTGGCCAGTGCAAATTTTTTGTTTTGTTTAACTAATTTAAGTTTACTTTTTTTTTTTTTTTTGATACGGAGTTTCGCTCTTGTCATCCAGGCTGGAGTGCAATGGCAAAATCCCGGCTCACTGCAACCTTTGCCTCCCAGGTTCAAGTGAGTCTCCTGCCTCAGCCTCCCGAGTAGCTGGCATTACAGGCGCCCACCACCACGCCCAGCTAATTTCTGTATTTTTAGTAGAGGCGGGGTTTCACTATGGTGGCTAGGCTGGTCTCGAACTCCTGACCTCAAGTGATCTGCCTGTCTCAGCCTCCCAAAGTGCTGGGATTACAGGTGTGAGTCACTGCTCCCGGCCTAAGTTGACATTTAAATAACCACATGTGGCTGGTGGCTCTCACATCACCCAGCACGGCTCTAGATCTGACATGACTGCCAGTTTGCAAGGAGTATAGAGAATAAAGGAAAAAATTAAAAGACCCCTGAGGAAGAAACAATAGCATAAAAGAATTCAAAAAGGGAGGGTGTAAAGAAATAGAAAGGAGGGGAAAAGCCTGTGTCAGTCAGGACCTGTCCAGGAAAAAAATATAGCCTGTACCCGGTAGTTCGGCAGAGGAACTGAACACAGGGAACTAGTTTCAAAAGAGTTGAAAGAGCTGAAATGCCAGATGGAATGTTGAGGCAACCCAGAGCTATGCTCCCTCAGGAAGCCACTACCTCCCCTAGAGCTAGAAGGACTAAGGAAGAGGAGATGATGTGACCAGAACCCAGGAGTGGGGCCCACCTACAAGAATTGCATCAGGTGGAGGCCGCTAGAGGGCTGGAGAAGCGGTCACTGTCAGAGGCAGAGGCAGAGGCTGGGAGAAATGCCCTGGCTTTTCCCTCCTCCCATCCTTTGAGTCTCCTATGTGTGCTTCCCATTGAGTTGGCTGAACTCAATGGGAAGCCAGTGGCAAAGAAGCTTGAGAAGAAAAATGTGCAGGATACCAGCAGAGCAAGGAGGAGACAGGACAGTGAATAGATCCAAGAGCAGAGGCAAATGACTGGTGCAGAAACAGAATAAGCAAATGCAACATTTGCGTTGTGTTTGGGTCCTGATTTGTATTAACCAAGTGTGTGTAAAGACACGACTTCGATATAATGAGAGAATCTGAATATAGACTAGGTGTTAGAGAATAAAGAATTGTTATTTTGTAAGATCTCATAATTTCTAACGTGTCTTTATCACTTAGAACGGCCTACTAAATTAATGGAGGATAAATGAAATGAGATCAGCAAAATCGTGTTAACTATCAAAGCTGGAATATGGGTTCATGGACATATATTAACTCTTCCTTAGACTTTTCTGTTTGGGAAGAATTATGTAACAATTTAAAAATGAGTTTCAATAGATTTTTTTCCACTTTATCATGTGTGATAAAAGTCTGACTTTCAGCTTTTTGCAGATGCTGCCGCCGAGGAGAATCCTGTACTACTAGCCATGGTCAACCCTATCGTGTTCTTCGACATTGCCGTCGATGGCGAGCCCTTGGGCCGTGTCTCCTTTGAGCTGTTTGCAGACAAGATTCCAAAGACAGCAGAAAATTTTCATGCTCTGAGCACTGGAGAGAAAGGATTTGTTGATAAGGGTTCCTGCTTTCACAGAATTATTCCAGGGTTATGTGTCAGGGTGGTGACTTCACACACCATAATGGCACTGGTGGCAAGTCCATCTATGGGGAGAAATTTGAAGATGAGAACTTAATCCTAAAGCATACAGGTCCTGGC
>NW_012116265.1:1565171-1565728 GCF_000951035.1 Colobus angolensis palliatus | reverse complement strand
TGATTTCTTAGACATAAACAGTTTTTAAGCCATGCTATATAGATGATGCTAGCGTGGGTCCCTCTAGACTCTAATCTTTAGGCTAGTATTTTCCAACTTTTAAGAAGACAGATCAAATGGCACCTCTCTTATGAGATTATTAGAGACCTCCAAAGTTGGATCTCCCAATTTTTTTTCCCACAATATCTTGACTCTGCCTCCATTTTATAACACATTTTATAATGCTCTATCTCTTTCAGTAAACAGTGAATTCCTCAAAAGCACTAACAGTCCTTTTCACCATTATAACTATGTGCACAGTCTGACATGTACTCAGTAATATCTGCTGAATAAAGACTAATTTTTTCCTGGTAGATGTTATATCCTAATGAAATTGCTGCAGCAAGTAGTATCACTATATTGTAATATTTGGGTATTTAATTAAATATAAATCACATGAACAGCATAGAGCAAGCGTGCCTGGTCCCTGGCATGTGGCCCAGGATGGCTCTGAATGTGGCCCAACACAAATTTGTAAACTTTCTTAAAATACTATGATTTTTTTTGTGATTTTTTTT
>NW_012116265.1:1562740-1565121 GCF_000951035.1 Colobus angolensis palliatus | reverse complement strand
GGTTCCCAGTTTGTCATCTGCACTGCCAAGACTGAGTGCTTGGATGGCAAGCATGTGGTCTTCGGCAAAGTGAAAGAAGGCATGAATATTGTGGAGGCCATGGAGCGCTTTGGGTCCAGGAATGGCAAGACCAGCAAGAAGATCACCATTGCTGACTGTGGAAAACTCGAATAAGTTTGACTTGTGTTTTATCTTAACCACCAGACCATTCCTTCTGTAGCTCAGGAGAACAACCTCCACCACATTTGCTCGCAGTATCCTAGAATCTTTGTGCTCTCGCTGCAGTTCCCTTTGGGGTCCATGTTTTCCTTGTTCTCTCCCATGCCGAGCTGGATTGCAGAGTTAAGTTTATGATTATGAAATAAAAACTAAATAACAATTAAAAAAAAAAAAAGTCTGACTTTCTTTTTTTCCCCCCTCCCTTGACTCGTTCTCCTTTCCTTCAGGATACCTGTGAAAACCATCAGTAATACTTACAGGCACGGTGAGTTTTTACCATTATCCACCTTAATCTACGGATAGGATCTCTAATTACTCCTGGGACTCCTCTAAGGAACATTCTGTTCTAAAATCTCAAATCTAAAGCTGCATTGGAAGTTGGTTTAGGACGAGAAATTATGACAGCAAAAGTATGATAATTTAATTTCGAATTAGACTTTTTTGAGTCTACGATGAGACAATAGTCTTGAAACACAGAATTTGCTGGAAGAAACGTTTTCTAAGGTCATAGCATAGAGAAATTTTATGATACCAGAACAGCTTTTCTGTACCCAGGAAAATAAATGTGGGGGAGAAGTCAGGAAGTAGAGAGGATCAGAGGATGAAAGCAGAGTAAGAAACTGCCTGGGCTCAACCCAGGAGGTGAGGGTTGAGACTGTAGGATCATGTAAGAGCCCCAGATAAGCTGAAGGAGAATTGGAGAACACCTGGGCTCCACTTCCCTGCAGCGTGCAACTTAGAACCAAAAGAATGGGATTAGTGGTGAGAGGAGCCTTGGGAGATGGCTGGGTGACGCCATTGTCCTACTGCCCTGTGCTTTGTACATGACAGGTGCACAAGTTCCTGCACCCCTCTGGGGCAGTGGTGCACACTGATCAAATAGCAGTTCACTTCAGGGCAAAGAGAATGCGAAGTACAGAGGCCCCAGCCCAGGTCACAACCACAGAGGGTAGCACAGGGTCCAGGATCCGTCAGGAGCCCCCACACCCTAACTGGCCCAAAGCCATGTAAACTTCTCAGTGTATACCGATGGGATGTCAGATTTCAATAACATTCCTGTACCAGGCCAGATACGGTGGCTTACATCTGTAGTCCTAGCACTTTGGGAGGCCTAGTCAGAAGGACTGCATGGGCCTAGAAGTTTGAGGCTATGGTAAGCTATGATTGTACCATTGCACTCCAGCCTGGGTGACACAGACCCTGTCCCTAGGAGACAAAATAAATATATATAAGTAATTTTAAACAGTTGGTCTTAATTTAAATTATAGGTTGGGCGCAGTGGCTCACACATCTAAGCACTTTGGGAGGCCAAGATGGGCGGATCACTTGAGCTCAGGAGTTCGAGACCAGCCTGGACAACATGGAGAAACCCTGTCTCTACTAAAAATTCAAAAATTATCTGGGTGTGGTGGCGTGTGCCTGTGGTCCCAGCTACTTGGGAGAATGAAGTGGGAGAATTGCTTGAGCCCAGGAGGCAGAGGCTGCAGTGAGCCAAGATGACACCACTGCACTCCAGCCTGGGCAACAGAGTGAAACCCCCCATCTCAAAAATAAATAAATAAATTATAAAGGCATTTTTCTTTTTTGACCCATGAAGTCCTACATATCATTTACATCTCCAATAACGGTATTAAAATATCTAGTAATTTTAAAAAATCTACTTATGCAAAGAGTATGACTAGAAAGAAAAGTTTTTGTACACACATGAAAATTTCTCATCATTTAGTCTTTGAGCCACTGTAGGTTTGTTAGATAATCAGTGTCATTTAAACTTATCTCAAACATTATTCCATTTTGAAAAATGAATGAAAATACTCAACATAGTTCAGGCGGATTAATTTACATATAGTTGGGTTTCATTTGTAGTTCTGAGTTTTCAGAAAATTTGAATGAATTGCAAATAAATAGAGAATTTTTTCTTTCCTTCTTTTTTTTTTTTTTTAATGGATGGGGTGTTGCCCCATGTTGCCCAGGCTGGAGTGCAGCGGCTATTCAGAGGTGCCATGATAGCACACTACTGTAGCCTTGAACTTCTGGTCTCAAGTCATCCTGCCTCAGCCTCCTAAGTAGCTGGAACTACAGGTGCACGCCACCATGCCTGTCTTCTTTTTCCATTTGACTTACATGTATTTAGACTATCAGACGGTGATTTTTTTTTTTTT
>NW_012116265.1:1541311-1561190 GCF_000951035.1 Colobus angolensis palliatus | reverse complement strand
CCTAAAAAGAATAACAAGATTTGTTACTCCTATTTGCTTCTTATGGTAGTTTTAAGATGTTATGTAAAAATCCTTTCAAAATTTTAAAAAAGGAAGTAGGTGGGGGCCCAAGATGAAACAAGAGTTGATAAGCTTGGGGTCGGACGCGGTGGCTCACGCCTGTAATCCCAGCACTTTGGGAAACTGAGGCGGGCGGATCACCTGAGGTCGGGAGTTGGCAACCAGCCCGACCGACATGGAGAAACCCCATCTCTACTAAAAATACAAAATTAGCCTGTAATCCCAGCTACTCGGGAGGCTGAGGCAGGAGAATCGCTTGAACCTGGGAGGCTGAGGATACAGTGAGCCGAGATCGTGCCATTGCACTCTAGCCTGGGCAACAAGAGCAAAACTCCGTCTCAAAAAAAAAAAGAAAAGAAAAGAAAGAAAGAAAAGAAAAGAAAAAGAAAAAGAAAAAAAAGAAAAAGAAAAGAGTTGATAAGCTTGAATGGATAATTGTTAAGGCTGGTGATGAGTACACGGAATCACTATGTTACTCACTCTACTTTCATGTCTATGTTCAAAGTTTTAAGTAAAAGTATTTTTTAAATTCTTTAGAAAATATGGCATCCTGTTTGATTGAAAATACGGCACCTGATTTGATAAAGCTTGGGAATGAGTGCGCAAGTGGTAATATCTTACTCGGTGTTCTTTAGATATACTTTCCTTTAATACTTCGTATTTGCAATTGCTGCTTTCAAGTTTTTCTGGGTTAAATCCAACTTCCAGACCCACACAGTTTCTTTGGACTGCTTTTTCCTGAGTATGGGCCTCACTTTCTTCTTTGTCTTACTCATAATTTCTGGTTAAAAACTAGACGATGTAGCAAGTATTGATTCTGACATAGTTTGATTTTTTTTAAAGCTTGATTGAATGTAACTGCAGAATCTGCCTCCCACACAAGAGAATGTGGCTGCTCACATCTCTGCTTAGTTTTACAGTCTTTTTATCTTTTGGTCTGGCTTCCCAGGGGTCGCTCCTGCATAGCTGTGCTGGTTAAACACCTGGCGCCTCGAAAGGCTTCCATGCACCGCGGATGGATCTGAGTGTAGGTTCAGCAGCTCACTCAAAGGCCAGTCTCTGCTGGTCTAGGCTTTTCCGTCCCATGGGGCGCTCTCAAGTCTCAACCGTGGCCCTTCTATGCCTCTCTGTTTCAGGATGTCTGCTTTAAATTTCTGCTGACCACTTGCCCTATCTGGAATTGCAATCTCAGGCTAGCAAAACAGAGTTTTCTCCATTTGTTTCCTTCCAAGTTCACCACTTTTAATTGACATCATGGGTCCTGCACCACCCAACCTCCACCATTGTTCACCACCTCAGGCAACAAAGCTGCTGGTTTTCATACCAGTTCAGGGCTAGAAAAGCCAGGAGGTTTGAGGGGTGACGGAAGCCCCAGGTAGGAAGGCCACAGACTCCAGGTTCCCACCCAAAGCTCTAGAAGCTTTTCAAAAATAACTCAATTTCTTGTCTGCCTTTGGTCAATTTCCAGAGCTCCCAAATGGTTGGTTTTGACAATTTTAGTTTTATACTTGTTTCTTACAAGGAGAATTGGCTGACCTCTTCACACCACCATAGTCCGATGTCCCTCCTAATACCCAATTGTCTCCTCGTAAATGTTTTAAACATTTGACACATACACATGCATACACACAAATTAAAGAATGCTATTAGGGCCGGGCACGGTGGCACACGCCTGTAATCCCAGCACTTTGGGAGGCCGAGGCGGGCGGATCACCTGTCAGGAGTTCAAAACCAGCCTGGCCAACATAGTGAAACCCCGTCTCTACTAAAAATACAAAAATTAGCCAGGTATGGTGGCACACACCTGTAATCCCAGCTACTCGAGAGGCTGAGGCAGGAGAATCGTTTGAACCCGGGAGGCAGAAGTTGTAGTGAGTCAAGATCACGCCACTACACTCCAGCCTGGGCAACAGAGTGAGACTCTGTCTCAAAAAATAAAATAAAATAAAATAAAATAAATGACATCGAGGTAAAATTTCTTTTTAGCAAGTAACACTGGTGTCTAAAGCGGGGGGAGTGGAAAGACTCAGAAGAAAAGTCTTAATTCCTCGAGTAGCAATTTTATGAAGAATTGATTTTTACGATCATCATATTTTCAACACAGAAGCTACAGTTGCCAAGTGCAATGCTGACGAGAGCAGTACAGGTTGAATGCAGGCAGGTGAGACTACCCTCGGAATACGTGTGCATGTGGCATGGAAACGCTTTAGGGAGAAGACTTTAAAATGATTCCAAAAAATTTCAAAAACTAAGCAGTCCATATAAATTTTCAAAAATAAAACTTACCTCATTAGATCTTGTAAGTTCGTCACCACCACCATCTTTTTACTCAGAGAGTGTCTGAATATACCTTTAGTAAAGTGATCCTTTAGTAAAGGGATTTGTGTGTTGACTCACGGATGACAGCACAGTTCTTTAAATACATCTAAACAGATGAAGAGGAAACCAGAAGCAAATATATATTTTCTAATTCTTAGAAAAATCATGTCTCCCTTCACCATCTGGAGGTGGGAACCTTGTCCTTTGGGAAATGTATGAATTTCGAGTACAGTACGTTCCCGTTCACACATGGGTTACCAAGGGCTTGAGACTGACTGACTCATTGTGACAGGAAACACAATATCCTTCAACATCTAAGTGCCTTACATTTTACAGGAAGAAATGATGTATCTTACATTTTTAAGAGTCCATGGACACTTACAAAACAACTTTACCAAACTCTTGTATTAAGTTAGCAGACAAATGTTTTCAAATCACTGAGATTTAATTTTTAAGGTAAAAAATAATTCAGTGAAGTCAAAGAATGTTAGAGCTGAAAAGATTACGCTTGTAAAAAGTCACAGCTGAAAATTATCACAGTTAAAATATCACTACAGTGCAAATTATTACTCTCTTAACCCCAGAAAGGCTAAAAAGACTGATACACAGGAAGATTCCATTTTAGGAGCTAAGACAAAAACCAACTAAAGGTTCAAATATTTGCCCTAAGTGATCCATTTTTTAAACATTTTTACATTTTTCTCTCAGTAACATTTTTGAATTTTATCTTCAAGACAAATATTGTTATAATTATAGTGGATTATTAATTTACTGGATGTACTAAATTATGACAATAACATGCTATAAAACCCTCAGCTATATCATTATTCACATGACCTAAGTCCCAAAGACAGGAAAACAAGTTTCTGATTAGTGACATTTTGTTTTCCAGTAGAATTGGTTAGGGCAAGAACCATTAGGCTTTTTTCTGACATTTCATTTCCTAGCTTGCTTCCTTCCTAAGTGCTCAAACGTTTCTTTCAAGATGTGCTGAAATAACCACTCCCCCTCCTCCCATCAGTCTTCCAGGCCCAACTCAGGGCCCCTAGTGCTTGGCATGAGCCCCCCGAGCATTTCTCGTACTTCTTTAGTAATCTGGACATGTGTCTGTCTCTCCCACCTGTGAATTTCTCAAGCCCCAAGCCCTGCTCCCCTTGTTTTTAGCAGATAAGCTTCCCTTCAACTGCAGAGAAAAATTCCCGCAACTTCCCCCACCCAAATCCACCCGCATCTACATCTCCCCTCTCTTCCATAGTGCCAGCCCCGATAAAGGGGTCCTTCCCATCTAAGGCCAATCCCTTCAAAACTGTTCTCCGGTCCTGTTTCCCTTTCTCAGGAACTCTTCTCTCTATACTCTCTTCAGCCTTTCCATCTAATCGTGTCCTCACCATAAGCATTTACCATAAGCTCGAGTCTCTCAGCTTCTAACAACTCTCCTACCGCCCCCACTTTCCTCTCCTACTCATGCCCTCTTCCCCTTCTGCAATCTGGTTTCTCAGCAGAGTTGCTTACAAACACTATCTCCACTTGCTCCCCGCCCACTCAACAATGAGGCTTTGTTCCTACCACTCCATCTACACGGCTCTAGTCAAAGGCAACAACCACCTTCTGGTCCTCGAGTCCGCACAGGCTTCTTAATATTTACCTCTCCAGCCCTCACAGCAGCAGGCACTTCATGCATTGACCTCTCCCTACCTTTTGGAAAGAACTCTTGGCTTCAGTAACTCCCTGACATTCTTATCTGCCCTTTGACAGTGATAAACTTTGAACGTCTGTATAGAATTTTGGACTTTAGAAGGCATTTCCACAAGTGGCACATTTATTCGTTTAATAAACATTGTGAATGAATGTGTCATTTGATCCTAACAACCCCATGGGGTTTACTAGGTAGGTGTTGGCTCATTTCAGAGATGAGAAAAATTAACACCCATAGTCAAGGTAATTCTGTGACAGGTCACACAGAAAGGGTCAAAATCAGTACTCCAATCATGCTGTCAACTTTAAAAGCCATGATCCTTCCAGTATTGCCATCATATGAACCACTAGAAGCACTCAAGATCCACAGCTAAGAAAAAATGAAGACATACTGATTATCTTGCAAAAGGATCAGAGGCCAATGATGTACAATACCCTCTGAAGGAAAAAAAAGGCTGGTTAAAACCTCTCAGATCCTCTTTTAATCTTTTTTTTGAGACAGAGTCTCGCTCTATCACCCAGGCTGGAGTGCAATGGCGCGACCTCGGCTCAGTGCAACCCCCGCCTCCCAGGTTCAAGCAATTCTTCTACCTCAGCCTCCTGAGTAGCTGGGATTACAGGCATGTGCCACCATGCCTGGCTAATTTTTGTATTTTTGTTGAGATGAGGTTATGTTTGAGTTTATGTATGAAAACAGAATTTTTGAGTTTATGTATGAAAACAGAATTTTTGAGATTATGTGTGAAAACAGGATTTTCAAATCCTGTTTTCATACATAATCTCAAGCATCTTATAAATTATTCATGCTTAAAATTTCCAAGGCTCAAACAGCATCCTAATAGCAGACATCCGGTGAATAAAGACATTAGCTTCAATAGTTCATCAACTACTGCTACAAACAACATGTGTAAGTCATTTCTAAAGAAAAAGTCAGCAGCTGTTTGCTAAAAATTTTTTTATTGTGAATGAAGACATTGCCAACTTACATATATCATTTTTATTTGGAGTATTTTTTTTGCCTTGCAGTGCTCCTGAGAAATTCAAAAATGCATTAACTTTAGCTCTATAAATAACACAACCTAATATTAAGGTTGCGTTGGAAATTTCCCACATTTAGATATTTCCCTAAAAATCAAAAGACAATTTAAATTGTTTTACATAGAGAAAACTTAGTATTTAACTTTTTAATAAATTAAAAAGTAAAGACTGGCAAATAATCACAAATGTCAGAACATTAAAGCAGCATTTTTTCCATAGGAATATATAAAATAAATATCATCTATACTTACTTGATATTTACAAAACTTAAAGATAAATTTTTGTGGATGGAAGATGTTTTAAATACTTCGATATGTGGAAAACCTCATTGTCTTTAAAAATCAGGTTCAAATGCTTTTAAGTTTGATGCATAATAGCGTTTCATTCTCCTGTCCCTAAAGACACAGCTCTTCCCCCCAGTGATTGGATAAGCATTTTGATAGTTTCTGTACTCTTTTCAATTAACCATTAAGAGGTTAAAAGAAACCTAAGGCTTTATTTGGGGAGATATTGGACGTTTTAATTGGCTAGTTGGAAAGAAGCCATTCCTTTTTTCCTAGGGTTTTGTTGTTTAGTTTTGTTTCATTTTTTAAAAAGCAAAAATGACAGGAATGAAAATTCAAACAATTTGATCCAGTATTATGCTAAAACTAAATTCAGTAGTTGGATGAATTTTCTACTACAGTATAGAGGTTGAAAACCATTAGGAATGTGGTAAAAAATCTATGGCAGCGAAGGTGGAATTCAACCACAAATTCTACTGAGTGAATAGAGAAATAAACAGAAAAATTACTCTAGTTAAAATATTGCAGTTAAACGCACTGTTAGCAATGTCCTGTGCCAACATTAGAATTATATGCTTCATCACTGGTTACTAAGACGGTTCAGTGAGCAGGTGGTTCATCTCTGACACAACTAAGTTTCAGAAAACTCGATGACTTATATCTGGTTTAGATCAACGAACACTTAGTATACATACCAGTCAGCTATAGTTTCAATGACACAATGAAAACATTAGGTACTACAGCTTTTTTTTTTTTTTTTTGAGATAGAGTCTTGCTCTGTCACTCAGGCTGGAGTACAGTAGAGTGGTTGCTCCCTGCAACCTCTGCTTCCCGGGGTCAAGCGATTCTCCTGCCTCAGCCTCCTGAGTAGCTGGGATTACAGGCGCCTGCCACCATGCCCAGCTAATTTTTGTATTTTTAGTAGAGATGGGGTTTCACCATGTTGGCCAGGCTGGTCTTGAACTCCTGACCTCAAGTGATCTGCTCACCTCGGCCTCCCAAAGTTCTGGGATTACAGGCGTGAGCCACCGTGCCTGGCCAGTATTATAGCTTTAGGACAAGGTCACATACTTATTTAAATAGCAGCCATTTAATACCATGCTCTGTGATGTTTAGCTATGCAATCCACCCACAACAGCTTTTAAACTTACGTTAAACTCTGGGATGAGAGGGGCACAAGTTGTTTTGGTCAGAGAAAGAAATACTCAAAAATGTCACAAAAGGCATTTCAAATATGATGACATAGTACTTAAATACCAACCATGTATCTCTTTTTCAAATTAAAAGAGAAATTTTTTTTACATATTCTATTTCTTAAAAATAAAGGACCATGTGTCTTTTTAACTTAGAAAGTAGTATTTCATTTCTCCACACTGAAGTGAAATTTCAATGGCAAGCAGCAAATAATGTAGGATAGTCAGTGAAAGTATCTTTGTTAGGAGCATATAAAAACCAAGGAGTAACAACTCACAGAGAAATAATAATAGGTAAAAACCAAGAGGAGGCAGTTTGACAGTTCTAATATAGAACTTGTATGACAACTTCTTTTAAAGTATAGTAAATAAAGGATGGCAATATAAATTAGTTATCTAAGGAGATACAAGACATTCTGAAGCAGCATTCTCAGTTACTTCATTTTTCAGAAAAACAAGTTTCACCCATCAACATGGAATTAAGACTTCTAGTCTTCCAAATACATTAGAAAGTACAGTTAATCACAGTAAAAACTTGCAAATAACCAAATTCCGTTCTGGCCTCAGCCAGGACTATTCACATGTTTGAATTTGTTTTATTTTCATTCCTTCCTTGTTATACAAATGTTTCTATTTTAAAAGCATTGAGAAATTTACAAAATTTGCAAGAAATGTCTTTTTAAATGTACAACTTCAACAACTAATAAAAATATGAACATCCAGATACAGTTAAGTTTCAAGTTGGGATTTTTTTAAATAATGGGTTTATGAAAAATTAAAGAAATACTTTAAGTTTCAAATATCTGGGTACTGGTGCTAGCAAAGTGATTTCACTGCCCTCAGTGGCCACCGTGATGAGAACAGTTGACTCTCGGATTGCTGTACCTCATATGTCAACACTGCAGACGGAGGCAGGAAGTGGCCTGCTCAGTGATATTGCTAATTATACTTATGTAGATACAGCTGTATGGTTTAATGCTTATATGAAAGTTGTATGAATTTGTGTAAAGAAACATTTAGTTTTAAGATGGTATCTTTAAATAGATATCTTAGCTGCTAAAACTAAGTGATATACCTGCACTATATGCTCAATAATAAAAAGGAACAAACTAGTGATACATCCAAAACCTTGGATGGATCTCAAGGTGATTATGCTGAGTGAAAAAAAGCCAGTCTCAAGAGGTTATATATTGATTCAATTTATATAACATTCTCAAAATAACAAAATGACTGAGATGGAGAACAGTTGGGGGTTGTCAGGGATTAAGGAGAGAGGGCCAGGGAGAGAGGCGGCAATGATTATGAGAGGGCAACATGAGGGATGCTTGTAATGGAAGTCTTCTGTGTCTTGCCTGTGGTGGCAGTCACATGAATCTACACACAGGGCCAGGTGCGGTGGCTCATGCCTGTAATCCCAGCACTTTGAGAGGCCGAGGTGGGAGGATCACTCAAGCCCAGGAGTTCAAGGGCAGCCTGGCGACATAGTGAGACCCCATCTCTATTTAAAAGAAACAAAAAAAGAATCTACACACATGATAATATTGCACAGGACCAAATACATACTTCACCTCAGAGTACCTATCACCTTCCAGCGACAATCTTGTTGGCCTGTCTCCACAAAGTCCTCTAAAGATGATCAATATATGCTTCAAATCAACTTTCGGCACTATGCAGAGAAGCCAATGCTAGTATTATTTTATCTTTCATTAAAAAAAACAAAACAAAACAAACCAACTCTCTTGATAAACCACAATCTCTAGCTTAAACGAGCTTGGAAATCATAGAAGGAAATAAAAAGCTGCCATACAGGTACTAGTACTTTTGCCTGTCTGTATTTTTGTAAATTAAGGTAAAAGGTAAATTAAATGTTCCTAGCTTAAATTAGGTCAAATCAGAAGGAATAAAGCAGATTATATAGCAAACACTTGCTCCTGACACCTGCAGTTTCTAAAAGCATTAGGAATATTTTTATTAAATTCAGAGAAAGCATAACTGCGAACAAATACATGACTTTTTCCCAAAGGCCACTTTGTGATAAAGTACATACATATATAGTGTTCATGGTTTCTTTAAAGTGCTAGATTGTCTCTGGCTGAGAATCATCTATTGCTTTAAAAGGTCTTTCAGCACAACCCCAGCGCTGCTGTCAGGCAACGCTGGCAAAGGTGTAAATGTGGGCAAAACATCTGAGATGGGTTTCAGAAGAAGATGCCCGGGCCCACCAGGTCCAAGTCCAGCTGGGTTAATAAGAGGCACAGCTGCCGAGCGAGGAGCCAAAAACGGATTTACATCTGTTCTTCTACCAGACCTGGATTCCACTGTATCTAAAGAATAAAATATGGATTTAGTCTCCTATCTTGCACAAAGAAGTCAAAATGAAATAACTCTCTGAATATAAGTAATAGCATGAAGAAAGTTATCTATGTAATACTGTTAAATTGATTAACAGATAAATAAAAATAATCAATGTATTACTTATCAACTTAAAAATTCTCCCTTGACAGTAATAACACTGGTATCCAGCACATCTTTCTGGACTGTTCCTAATTCAAAATGAAAACACAGTCAGGCGTGGTGGCTCACACCTGTAATCCCAGCACTTTGGGAGGCTGAGGTGGGCGGATCATCTGTCGGGAGTTTGAGACCAGCCTGGCCAACATAGTGAAACGCCGTCTCTACTAAAAATACAAAATAAAAAATTAGCTGGGTGTGGTGGCAGGTGCCTGTAATCCCAGCTACTTGGGAGGCTGAGGCTAGAGAATCGCTTGAACCTAGGAGGCGGAGGTTGCAGTGACTGGAGATTGCACCATTGTACTCCAGCCTGGGCGACAAGAGCAAAGCTCCATCTCAAAAACAAAAAATTAAAATTAAAAAAAAAAAAATGAAAGCACAAATAGGCCTCAATTCCTAAACACAAATACTAATCTGTACGGCTAAAATCTGACTAATGTACACTCTTGGTATTTCAAAACATTTTCTGATAAAAAACCAATGCTATTCATGACAGGAGGATGAAAGAAGAAAAGGAATAAGAGGAATGAATAGGGAAAGAAAAGGCAAGAGAAGAGTATTTGTATGCTTATCTAATACTTTATTAAACATTAAAACTCTTGTTTTATACTTAAATACCAGTTATGTAACTGATGAACTTCATTTACCATAATAACAGCTTTTTAAATGGTGTCATCTATGTTGCAAGGCAAACTCTTTACTTACCCACCTGAATAACGAAGGATTTGAGGAGTTACATTTCCCCCAAATAATTATAATAAAGAAAAACAAACCCATATTACAATAACAGTTCAGAAGAAAAAACAATATATACATACCTTATCTGATCATGTTTTAGGCGGTCAAAGGTTTGAAAACAATCTTGATTAGATTATTCTTCTGTGACGTTGGGCTAATACAATTCCTTTTTATTGGAATAGGTAAATTCCTAATGTTTTAGTGGACAGATTCTGCTTTAATACCCAAGACCACTAACAGCTTCAATGGTAAGAGACAAGCAATCCTTTGAAGGTACCCACTTCAGCAATGGGAAACTCAAATAAAAAGACCTCCTAAAGCAAAGAAAGCACTAAGACAAATTCGTCAAATCTGCTTATCATTGAGCACTCTCGGGGTTCCCAAGCTGTACTTTCCTGTGAATGACAACTCTCCAAACTCTGGGCAAGCTTCTGGTGTTACCTAGTGAGCTCTGACACACTGCCAAATTCAGGATTAAAGATTAAGCTTGCTTTGTTCATGCAAAGCCTGTATCAACCCAAACCATCACCAGCTTTTGTATCCTATCAATGCAAATCAAGCTGGGCACTGGACTTAATAAAATAAAGGGGAAAGGTAGGAAAGAGGAAGAAAAGGGAGAGAATAGAAGGGGAAGGGAGGGAGAGAGAGGGATAAGAAAGAAGAAGGGAAGAAAAGGGGAAGGAAGGGTGGGAAAAGAAGGGGAAAGGAAGAAGGGAAGAGAGGGAGGGCAAGAGCCTGCCATAACGAATTTGGGAATCTATTTCAAGATGCTACCACCTAGTGTAACAAGAAAAACTGTTTTCAGTATAGTCTACACCTCTTAGATAAAGTTATAACTTTTCACTAAACTTAGCAGGCAAAGCTACTATCTAAAGGGCTGATAAATTTTACTACTTTCCTATACAAGTCCAGAAAAATAGAAATATTTATCTAAACGACAGAAGTTTTAAAAATTTCAGAATATAAATTCTTTATTATTTTATCCAAATTTAAGCACTGATGTGTGATATCAATGAGTATATAACATATACTTTTACAGTCCAATTAGTAAACATGTTAGTCTATATTAAAATATGAAGATTTCAGAAAATAGCTCTTCCAATAAAGAATTTGTTTATAGTCCAACAGATTACAATTCAATTTCAATTTGATAAATTTTCCTGCATGCCAGTATACATGACATGAACATAAATAAAACCTTTACAATTTAGTGGGACAGAAAAACATGTACACATGTTAACAACCATCTGCTCTAGGCAGATCTTTCAACATAAAAGAGTGATTTCTACATTCCTGGAGTCTCAGTTTGTTAAACTGCGCTTATATAAATTAACATGCCTATGTTTGGTTACTGAATGTAGCACTTAAATTTTCAAAGGAGAAAAACCCTTCTCAAACTATATACACACATCTAACTCGGATTAGCAAGAAGCACCATTAGTGAGAAAGGAAAGCAGGTGGCCAAGAAAGATGTAACCAGTTCCCCATTACTTCCAGAGGAATAATTCAAAGCTGGTTAGGCAGACAGAGAATTATTATTCGGATATACAAAGGGAGGATATTTCTTACCATTTAAATTAATCTAAGTCAATTAAATATCAGATTGCTACAAGAATATATGAAGCAAAAGTCTGATGCCTTATTGGAATTCTGGAAGTCCTCATTACACAGTTTCAAAAACACTAAACATTTAGTTAATATCACTGTGAAACATAATCATACATTAAACATTCAATTTTTAAATTACAGAAAAATTAAATCTCTAGTTTTACCTTTAAAACTTTCTAGTGCATTTGTATCTCGTTTTCTTCTTCCTGGTGAATCCAGAGGTTTCATATCATGAACAGAAAGCTTTGGTGGTGGAATGGATGGATGAGATTCTGTTTCTAGAAATTTAACAAAAAGTTCTGAAAAAGACTAAGAAAAAATATTTTGGTTATATTAGGCTAGATAATTAAGTTATATTCACTACAACTAAGGACATGTACCAGCTTTTCTAATTAAATATTAAAAACTAATCATGCTATTTGAATAATTTTTTTTTACAAATCAGCTTTGTGAACAATTGAAAATACCAGCATTTTTTTTTTTTTTTTTTTTTGAGATGGAGTCTTGCTCTGTCGCCCAGGATGGAGTGCAATGGCGCTATCTCGGCTCACTGCAAGCTCCGCCTCCCAGGTTCAAGTGATTCTCCTGCCTCAGCCTCCTGAGTAGCTGGGATTACAGGTGCGTGCCACCATGCCCGGCTAATTTTTGTATTTTTAGCAGAGATGTGGTTTCATCATGTTGGTCAGGCTGGTCTCAAACTCCTGACTTTGTGATCCGCACACTTTGGCTTCCCAAAGTGCTGGGATTATAGGCATGAGCCACCACACCCAGCCTAAAATACTAGCACTTTAGATAGATGATCATTACAAAAATTTAACAATTTAATCAATATTCTTTGATGGTAACACTCACTTCTAGCATCTCATGGTCAGAATTAGCCAACTGATAATACTTATTTTTCTTGCCATCAATGAATAGCACTTAATGAATCTGATCATTTTAATAACTATTAACACAAACATAAAAAATTAAATGAAAGGAAAACACACATTAGACATAATTTTCTAGTTAGGTCCAACCAATGAATATAACAGCAAAAGATCACCAATAACATTATCAGATTAAAATAATGTAGTGTAGACCTTTCCTTTAAATTAAATTTTATGACAGCCAAGTAAAATGGGTTTTATCTTTAACCAGCTCTGGGTAAGTCACCTATCCTTCATGTTCTCTTTATTAAAAAACTAAGAGAGGCCGGGTGTAGTGGCTCACACCTGTAACCCCAGCACTTTGGGAGGCCAAGGCGGGTGGATCACTAGGTCAGGAGTTCAAGACCAGCCTGGCCAACATGGTGAAACCCAGTCTCCATTAAAAATACAAAAATTAGCTGGGCGTGCTTGCTGCTGGGCACTTGTAATCCCAGCTACTCGGGAGACTGAGGCAGGAGAATTGCTTGAACCCAAGAGGCCGAGGCTGCAGTGAGCCGAGATCGTGCCACTGCACTCCAGCCTGGGCGACAGAGCAAAACTCTGTCTCAGAAAAACAAAAACAAACAAAAAACTAAGAGAAAGAAACTCCACATTCTAACTCATAATGCTACTCAATTCAATTAATATTCATCTAGAGCCTACAACATACCAGGCACTGTGTTTTCATGTTTATTAACTGCCTCCTCCTTTGAGAATCTAAGTTTTATGAGGGCAGGCACCTTGTCTATCAATTTGCAGCTGCATCCTCAATGCTTAGAACAGTCTAGTTCACAGCAGGTACTCAGTAAGTATTTACTGGCTCAGTGATTTGGAACATATATACACAAATAAAATAAATCCTCTATCTTGCTATCATAATTTAGTAGCAAGACTGCTTAAGGCAGCATGATCAAGTACAAAGGAAAAGTTAATATTTTGAAAAATAAAAGCACCATATACAGTTAAAATAAAACCTATATGCAATAAAATTATGAAAACTGGCTTGTTATCCTTAAGCTTAATCACCTCTCTGGAACTCAGTTTCTGCAACTTCAAAATAAAAGGGTTGTATAAAATAATTTAAAAAAGAAATCTGATTCTTTGCAAGTGAATGTAATATACAGTCACTTCACTATTCACCTTAAGCAAGAATAAAATTGGTTCTTACACTATTAAGCACAGATTGCTGATTTGGTCTCAAAGGTGTGTTGGGAACACTTTTTGATCCTCCTCCAAGCCACCCCGTCATCCACCTGGTAACACCGCCCTGATCATCATGGAACAACTGAAAGATTATTTTAAAACAGACAAATATTATCAGTACAAGAAAAAAAAAACAAGGACCAGTTTTACATAATTTCTGAGAGTTGTAAAGCATGCTCGTCAAGTTCAAGTCCTAGTAAATGTTTCCTACTGATAGAGGCTACAAATATAATAAAATGCCATCCCAAGCACCATCTCAAATGAAAGTCTGGGGATATTTCAACATTTCAGCATCCTGATATGAGAAGTGGTTTGTAAGTTACAAAACATTTAAACTATTATCATGTATATTGAACAAATCAGCCTCTTCAATGTTGTATATAGTAATTCCATTTCCACACTGATAAAATTACACTCAGTAAAAGTTACATAGAGTAAAAGGAAGTAATCGTCTACAAAGCCACTATCTGGGTTATGAATGTGTTCAGATGGCTTTCATCATCCAGTCACCTGCTCCATCTCCTCCCTTCTGACGCCTAGGATGCTCCCCATCAACCGTAACACTTCATGACGCTGATTTTTCGGTGTGTGGAAATGACCAATGAAGAGGTTTCTCATTAGGACTCTGAAAATAAAGACAGAAACAGCTCAAGTGAACTCAACATTAAGTGCACCCAAACACTAAACATAGAAATATTTAATTATATTAAACAATTAAATATTTACTTATAAAAAAGTCTAAACAAAATATTTTAAAGTGTCTTTAAAAAATCTTGACAAGTCTAATATTTCAAACAAAATAAAATAAAAAAGAATATTTCAAACATCCCAAAATGTATACCTTTTAAAACCTCACTTACTAGCCACCCACTTTCTTCAACCCAGTAACTGACTGAGGTGGTGCCTCCTTAGTAATTCCAAGCGCCTGACTGGGCCAATGTTCACCGGAAGCAGAAACTTAAATGGTGATGACTGTTGTGTTTAATGTTATGCTTATATTTCCCCATCCAAATTTATTAAAAATTTACTAATAATATATACATTTTAAAAATATTAAAGGAGCTACTGTTACATAGATACCGAGGTTTCAGATCTAATATATTTGAGCAAAATTACGTTCATTTAAGGACAGTAAAAGAAGCAAAAAAGAATGGTAGACGTAAATTTTTTATTTTCTAAGTACTTCTTACTGAGGTGATATTTTAGCTCTTCCATATGGTTTTAAGAAAAAAAAATGAGTTGGAAAAAAATCTACATTAAAAATAAAAGAAGGTAAGTGATTCTGCTGACTTCCCATTAAAGCTGCATCCTTCCTCACTACAGAGTAAGGGGAAAAAAGGCTTTTGAAAAATCTAATCACATATAAATATCTACATTTAGAAGTTTTTTTTTTAAACCATAAAAGCAATTTCCACAAAACATACAAACATTAAAAGGAAAAAGCATACTTGTCCACTTTTCCTTCTGAGCTGTTTGCTAAGTTCATCAATTTCTTTTGTACATCATCCAGCATTTCTTGTCGGAGCTCATCTGTTGTAAAATATGTGAAAAAAGATAGCCATTAACTGATTAAAATAGTCTGGATGACTATATAATGAGATTTATGAGATCTTTATTATAGCCTCTGAATATATACACTTATTCTAATTGGGAATATTCATTAACTTCCATTTCTTCTTTGGTCCAGGGAACCAGGCTCTCATATAGAAATCCTCTAGAAGCCAGAGTGCACTAATTCACATGGTTTACTCCCAAGAAAGTAATCAACTCTGTAATACAACACTGAAAAACCAAGAAAGGTTTTCATCCTCTTTAAAAACTTAATAGCAAAGAAGAGATTTTCATCACTGCCTCCTTGCATGAAACATTTCCAGAGACACTCTTACTTAATGGGAGGAAGTGGAAAGGACAATTTAACATTTTCCTTTTTCTATTTTCCTGGCCAGACTGTTTTTGGTGAGCTGACCAAGAAGTGTATCTCACACAACTAAGACCATGGCTCAAGATGCAGCGGATAGGACAAACCATTCTGGGGGTAAGGAAATTGCAAAACATAATAATCGGCTCTAATATACAAATCAAGATATTATAGCTTATGACTGACTTAGAAGGATGCCCGGACTAGTTTATTTTTAAATTATTCTTTTAAAAGGAAGCAAAATCCATAAAATCTTGCTGGAATAGCTGGAATTTAACCAGTGTTAAAGGCAAAGTCTAGAATTACAACAGGTGATACCATGTTCCTAAATTCAGCCACACCACAGGGCAAGGATTTCTGGACTAAGGAACTCTCAGTCAAACACAGAGTTTACCCCTGTTATGCCAGAAATGAATAGTTTGAGCTGAAAGAGATGCTCACTAATTTTAAGCTAGATTATCAGTTTTTGTTCTGAAAGAAATGAAGAGGAGAGCTCTATCTAGAAACATTCACATCCAAATGCTAGACTCTGCCACAAACCTTTTTCTTTGAATTACGCTGTATTTTCCTAGTAGTAGCTGGATACAAGTTCCTTTATCAGATATGACTTACAAACATTTTTTTCCCCATTCTGTGAGTTGTCATCTCACTTTCTTGATATCTTTTGAAGCATAAAAGTTTTCCATTTTTAAGAAGTCCAATGTAGTTTTTCTTTTGTTGCTTGTGCTTTTGGCATCATATCTAAGAAACTATACCTAACCCAACACCTATGTTTTAAGGGTTTTATAGTTTTAATTCTAAAATTTAGGTCTACTCTCCATTTTGAGTTAATTTTTGTGCATGGTGTGAGGTAGGGGTCCAACTTCATTCTTTTGCACATGGATATCCACTTGTTTCAGCATTATATGGTGAAGAAACTATTCTTCTGGCACCCTTGCTGGAAATCAATTGACCATAAATGTATGGTATACTTCTAGACTCTAAATTCCCATTGTAAGAATTCTGCAAATGTTTTGTCATTTTTTTCTTTTTTTCCTGCCTGGAAAGCTCTTTTCCATCAGGACTGCCTATTAACTCCTATTCACCTTTCATGTCTCTGTTTCCAACTCACTTTCTTAAAGAATTTTCCTCTGAGCCTAACAGATGAGGCCAGGTATGCTTTATGTTTTCATTCTGCTCCGTACAATGCTTCTGTACAATGCCCAAAATTCCGATTTGTGGTACTAAATTCATATATAAAATATCTTGTTTAACTGTTTACGATGGCTTGTGGTTTTCCTAAATTGCAGAAATCTAACTTGCAAAATGTCATTCATATAATAGGCCAATTTTACCAAAACAGAGATGGTTGCCATAACCATATTATAAAAGCAAGGTCTGTATTTGGAAAATCTACTACAAACTTTTCCTTTCCTGTCTTTCCAGTAAGGAATTTAAACTTGGATGAAAGAGGGAGAGAGAGAAGGGGAGAGAGAGGGCGAAAAGGTGGGGGTGGACAGGACTGTTATTAAAGTCTGAGTCAGTAAAAGACACTTTAGATTGCTAATGTGCACATGTATACTACTAGCACATGGTGTTATCTGGGCCTTTTCTAGTACTACATTCTGAATGTAAATAGAACTCAGCAAATAAGTCAACCTCTTGTTACTGTTTTGACTTAACCGTCCCACTCACAAACTAAAGTAGGAGCCAGTAAAGATGGGCATGGTCTTCTCCTTCCTCATCCATTCCTCCCCAAGGCTACAGAAAGATAGCAGAGAAACAGAGGTCAAACTTAGTTACCCTACCCCCAACCCCCACCTTCCTTTTCTCTGAGATTTCCCCTCTCCTATCTACTTTCCTCTAAAATTAATAATTTGTATATTGATTACATGTCTATATAATAATTTGGTTATATTGGGTTATATATAAAATATATGTGTGTGTATATATATGTGAGACAGGATCTCGCTCTGTTGCCCAGGCTGTGGCATGATTATAGCTCACTGCAGCCTCAAACTCCTGGGGTCAAGCCATGCTCCTGCCTCAACCTCAGGAATAGTTGAGATTACCAGTGTGCACCACCACAACCAGCTAATTTCTGACTTTTTGTAGAGATGGGGTCTCATGACGTTGCCTAGGCTGGTCTCAAACTCCTGCATTCAAGTAATTCTCCTGCCATAGCCTTCTAAAATGTTGGGATTACAAGTGTGAGGCACTGTGCCTGTCCCTATATAAAACATATTATCACACTTAATTTCACCTATAGCTTTTTACTGTTTTAACATGGTCACTAAAAAATTTAAAATTACACATGGCTCACAGTATATTCCTACTGGACAGTACCGATTTAGAACATAACCAGGATATAACACTACACTATACTGTCTCTTATTAAAAAAAGACAGGCTGGGCGCAATGGCTCACGCTTGTAATCCCAGCACTTTGCGAGGCCAAGGTAAGCACATTGCTTGAGCTCAGGAGTTTGAGACCAGCCTGGGCAACATAGCAAAACCCTGTCTCTACAAGAAATACAAAAATTACCCAGGTGTGGTGGCATGAGCCTGTAATCCCAGGTACTTAGGAGGCCGAAGTGGGAGGACCGCCTGAGCCCAGGAGGCAGAGATTGCAGTGACCTGAGACTGCGCCACTGCACTCCAGCCTGGACAACAGAGCGAGACCCTGTCTCCCAAAATAAATAAATAAATAAAATAAAATAAAAAGAGAGAGAAAGTGAAATGACAGACATCTTCAGAGTAAAATCCACAAAGCAGAGCTGAGCCTCATACAAATTTTAGTAAAATAAAGTAGAAAATTTTAACTTTGCTCTATGAAAAACTGATCAAGAAATCAAACTGTTTAAAAGTCCAAATCAAAAATACTTTCTTGATGAAAACTTAAGATTGGTATGATTTTTATTAAAGTCTCTGTATTCAGAAAGGTAGAGTCAAAACATCCTTAAGGCGAAAATGACAGGGTTAAAATTTCCTAAACTCACTATCAGAACACACAGTTTGTCCCTGAGCTAATGTGATGTGGAATACAAAGGGCTGTTAAACTCAAGCAGTAGTTTAAATGTATTCTGATATTTGAGACTGGGGGAAAACTCGGAATTTAAGGGGTGGTACTAAAAGGACGGCATTAACTATGAGGGGTTTGGAAAGGAAAAGAAAGTCAAACACCTACTACAAAGGTCTCCATAGAAGCCTCTTTTTCTCCAGGCACCCTTATTTTCCTCCCATCAGAGATTCTGAATATTTCTCTACAAAAACTGAACTCTAATTCAAACCACAAATTTGAAATCAGAACTGTATTTATATGGGCAGAGAAAATATGGTTATTCAGAAATGAGTTTTAAGCCAAATAAAATATTTCTGTGAAATAATCTCACATGCCAAAATAATTTTTTGGAAGTTAAAAAAAAAAAAAAAGGTGGAGGGGCGCACTTTAAAAGTTCAGCAATAAAGCAACTGACATTTAGTCCAGTTTGGAAAAAGAGAAAAAGAGTTATTCTACATCTATGACATAGTAAAACTTGCCATATCAGAGTCTCTTCTCTGGAACACCTAGACATGGTGCCATGGTCTTCAACATTTGGTTTAAAATAAAATTGAACATAAAATGTAATTGATTGCAACAAATCAGCACATCATAATTTTACATTTCATTTGTAATTAATGACAGTACACTACAATGCTGCCTTCAGAGAACATCTTAAAATGAATCATACCACATCTTAAAATGAATCATACTGCTTACAAAGTCATTTGGATATTTCATGACTAAGCTCCTGTAGGCAAGATCCAAGTCAGATTTACTGAACAGTCACCTGACTGAGAAAAA
This sequence comes from Colobus angolensis palliatus, assembly GCF_000951035.1. Classification (NCBI taxonomy): domain Eukaryota; kingdom Metazoa; phylum Chordata; class Mammalia; order Primates; family Cercopithecidae; genus Colobus; species Colobus angolensis. The sequence continues at coordinate 1,541,893 of NW_012116265.1, read as the reverse complement.
AAAGGAACAGAGAACTTGAGAGTCAGAAGTGGACATGAATCATGGACCTATCACCAGGGCCAGACTTTGTTGCCTATTTTGTAAAATGAACATGCTTATCTCAAAGGATTTGAGGGAATCAACTGAATGATCAAATGTGTGTGACTTTTCTAAATAGTAAAGTGTTATAAAAAGCATTAGTACTTATCATCCAATTTCTTAAAATAACTAAAAAGTTCATATTTCAATCTAGCCTGAATCAGTATCACATGTACTACTGTTTCATGTCAATATTTTGTGAGGTTTTACCCCCTCCATTTTGCATGTTTGTCATCTTTGAGGCCAAGGAGTCAATAGAAGGAAGAAAAAAATGTTAGAAAGATGATTTCACAAATATATATATATGTAAATAAATAAATTGCATCTGGTATCTTATCTGCATCTGGATACCTTAAAAATAAATTTAAATATGATACAATATTAAACCTAATAAGGAAATTTAACCTCTTCATTTAATTAAATATAATCAAAGCAAAAGCTAGAAATTAGATCTTTTTTAATTACAGAATTTCAAGTTATACAAGATCACTTTTAACATATAAA
>NW_012116265.1:1529911-1541196 GCF_000951035.1 Colobus angolensis palliatus | reverse complement strand
ACCACGCTAATTTTTGTATTTTTAGTAGACATGGGGTTTCTCCATGTTGGCCACGTTGGTCTTGAACTCCTGACCTCAAGTGACCCACCCACCTCAGCCTCCCAAAGTGCTGGAAGTACAGGTGTGAGCCACTGCACCTGGCCCAAATAATATATTTTTAAAAGATACCAAACTATTTGCAATTTGAGGTTAAGTTTTATAAGCATCTGCTTTGTCTTTCTTTTCTTTTCTTTTTTTTTTAGACAGCGTCTCGCTCTGTCACCCAGGCTGTAGTGTGCAGTGGCACACCCTCTGCTCACTGCAACCTCTGCCTCCCAGGTTCAAGCGATTCTTGTGCCTCAGCCTGCTGAGTAGCTGGGATCACAGGCATGCGCCACCATACCTGGCTAATTTTTTTATATTTTTAGTAGAGACAGGGTTTCACCATGTTGGCCAAGTTGGTCTCCAACTCCTGACCTCAAGTGATCCATCTGCCTCGGCCTCCCAAAGTGCTGGGATTACAGGCATGGGCCACCGTGCCCAGCCCTGCTTTGTCTTTTAACTCAATTATTTTCAACTGTATCCGACCCAGAATTTGAAGGTCTAGAGTATATGGTAAATGTTTTGTTGTCCCATTATCATAATTGTTCATTGCTGAGTGAAAAGTATCTTTTAAAATTCTAGGCCAGGCCCAGTTGCTCACGCCTGTAATCCTAGCACTTTTAGAAGTCAAGGCAGAAGGATCATTTGAGGCCAGGAGTTCAAGACCAGCCTGAGCAATATCGAGAGACCCTGTCTCTGTCTCTACAAAAAAAAAAAAAAAATAAGTAAGACCTTGCCTCTTAAAAATAAAAATAAACTTATACTTCTTAGCAATGAACTCCTAGGAAAATAATTTTATTCATACAGTATAACTTCATCTGAATTCCACTAGATCAGAATCTGTGATTGGTTGAGGTCTACTGGATTAGATACAGACCAAATTTGGATTATTCATCGGAATTACTATGTACACTTGATTTTACATAAATATTTTTAATGTAACCGAATCGAATTTATTTTTCCTCACCATTCTCTTCCCTCAACCCTTTATTATGAATTCAGAAAATCTGTACTATATTTCTCCATATTGAAACAGAACTAATTTTTTTAAAAAGAGTAAATATTATGAGTGGTTATATATTTAATTTTTACCCCTCTGGCATGTGAGACAGAATATATATTTAATTTTAAAAGTGTTACACACTTTCTTACTTATAGGCGGGAGCCACACATTGGGTACGTATGGACACAAAAATGGGAACGGCAAATACTGGAGATACCAGAGGGGGAAGAGGGAGAGGGAGAGAAGGGCTGAAAAACAACCTAATAGGTACTATGCTCACTACCTAAGTGACGAGCTCATTTGTACCCCAAACCTCAGAGTCAAGCAGTATACCCATGTAACAAACCTGTACAGATACCCCTGAATCCACAAGTTGAAATTAACTTTTTTTTAATGGGATATTTCACCAAAAAAATGCAGATTTCCAATGTCTCTTCAAAGATCTGAAGACATGGCAACACCGGGCCCACATTCTTGCATGGCAGCAGCTGGGTGGAGCTGAGAATCTGCTGCCTCCATAAGAAACACTCTTTAATTGATTAGTCTCTACCTAGTTTCATGTGCTCTTTTATATTATCATCATAGCCTCAGTTTACAATTTGTGCTTGTGATCCATACTAAGAGATTCTTATTTCCACACGGCAACCCACTTCCACCTCCACCTTCTCAGCACTCCACTCCAACACATGCAATGGGCACACATACCCAGCACCCTTGGTCATTACTAGTCAACTGTATCTTCAGCCAGTTTCCAGATTATGCCAAACAGTTTCACAGGAATTCCTCCCTCTGTCTAGAACAGTTTTCCCTAGTTCTCTGTCTTCTTAGCTATATCTATTCATCACTCAAGTAAGTTCAAGTGAGCCCTTCACTAGCCTTTTCTACCCTTCCATGCCACCAACACCAAGTACAAAGGATAGCTCTTTCCTTTCTAAACCATTTGTTGCATGTATTTGACACATGTCATCTTCCCTTCCTGCCTGACTGTAAACCTCCTGAAGGCAGGACCCCTGTCTCCTGTCTTTGTATCTTTAGTGCCTATTGCAGTGCTTAGCACACAGCAAATAAACAATGAATATTTGAGAAATAAGTCAAATAATGATTTTCTCTGGGAAAAGAGAATATCTGCAAAGAACAGAACACTGGACAAAAAGAATAAATTATGTTCTGAATTATGTACTCATCCATACATAAATAAGGGCAAGGACACAAAACACGTTAACTCAAAACATTCTTATTGCTATATCATTTACTTTTCCCTTTAAACTTAGAGGAATTTTTTTTAAACTGCAATTTCTAAAATACGGTTCAGTTGAAAAAGGTTTAATTATTTACCTAATTGACATACACTTTTTTCTTAACTCATAATTTGGCATTGTCTAGTATACTCAGATGTTTATATCATCAAAATAATTTTTTAACCATTTATGGCAATTCAGAAAACTGCATCTGGTACTTCTTATATGTTTCCTCTAAAATCACCACTTCTGCCAAAAACATCTATAAAGAAATCCCTCAAAAGGTTTGGGTAACAAAGCGTCTGGGAATGTATTTGGCCTATGTTCAACAGGACATTATATGTTTTCTTGTATAAATCATGTCCTGGAAAACGGAATGTCTTTATTTAAAATAAAAGCTTTACCATCCAGCACCGTAAAGGTAGTTCCATGGAAAACATTTTAAGCTTCTTTTATATCTGTAGTTTTAAAACATGTTTTCATGCTTCATATTACAGTAAGTTTTACTGGGACTCATTTTATACATTCTTCTAGATTTTCTTTTAAAAACCAGTCTAAGGAAATTTTCCATCCTCAACTCACAGGAGACTTTTAAAAGTAGTCATTCAACCTTCTTAAAAAAAAAAAATCAGTTATGCTGCCCTTTCAGATACAGGTATAAATGAGCAGACAGACCAAAAGATCTTCCTGATATTAGAACTAAATTTGCATTGCTTATGAAAACTCACTTTTCTTTGCACAACATAAAATTCACCACCTTTCTGAATCATAGTTATCAAAATAACAATATCTTGTGCTTTCTATTTCAATTTATCCAATCATTTTCTTTTTCTTTTTTTTTTTTTTGAGACTGAGTTTCACTCTGTTGCCCAGGCTGCAGTGCAGTGGCGTGATCTCGACTCACTGCAACCTCCACCTCCTGGGTTCAGGCAATTCTTGTGGCTCAGCCTCCCAAGAAGCTGGGACTACAGGCATGAGCCACCATGCCTGGCTAATTTGTGTATTTTTAGTAGAGATGGGGTTTCACCATGTTGGCCAGGCTGGTCTCAAACTCCTGATCTCAGGTGATCCACCCACCTCGGCCTCCCAAAGTGCTGGGATTACAGGTGTGAGCCACCATGCCCGGCCAAATCATTTTCATTTAAGCAGGAATTTATGTCAAGGATGATGGTAAAGAACAAGAAGGAAAGGAAAATGTCAAATTTGGCCATAAATATAGCAAGATAACACATTTTAATGGTTCAGTCACAGGTGTATATTTTCTCATCAATAACAATTCCATGGAAATAATGAACTCTGACCAGCTCAGAGCAGTTAATGAAAACCACCGTCATACGTGCTTCATAGGCCACTGTACTGAGTTTGGATATGGGATGGCATGTGAAGTCCTTGGAACTGTACTGAAGAACATTTTCAGGTAAAACGCTGAAAGAATAATTTTTAAATGGAAGGAGAGCAGTAATTCTTTTACCAGCCAACACTATCTACTAAACTATAGTTCTCTTAGGATCGTGGGATTTATTTTCTTCGTTACTTTCCCAGGAAGAGGGATAGAGGGGGAGGGAGACAGGGAGAAAGATTTAAACAGTTCCCTACTACTGGTTTATGTCTCTACTCAAGTTCCTTTTCTCCATGGAATGCTGCCTGACCCTTAATGGGATTCTGGAGGAACTAACTATGCCCTGTCTTATGATCACTGTTGTGCACCACTGTCTTCAATTACTAACCTGCGGGGTATCTGCACTATGTGTCATTTCCTTAGCTAAACTCCTTGGAAAAGGGATACTATCTAGTATCTCGTACAGCACCTAATGGGAAGCCAAGCAGTTGGTTCTCATTAAATACTTAGTGCCTGATAAGCATCTGTCTTCATACTTTTCACACAAGGCCCAAAAATACTCTTAATTTATAACCACAGATGCACATACACACTCTTAAGAAATGACTGAAATTACCAACAGTCTACTGTTTCAATATTGATGCTATTTGCAACAGCTCTCATCTTCATGTGTTTGACCAGACTGAATCATCTCATCTCTGGTAGCAATGACATAATCAACCATTTTGAATAAAATACTTTTAAAAGTGAGCTTCCTATTCTTAATATTGTTTAAATGCTGAAACTGTGTATCAAATAATCATTAGTCTACAGATGCTTAGAAGTAAAACAATACTTCGTCTTTACAATTCAAGTCTCCATGTACTTTCTTCCAACAAAAGGCAATCTGTCTTTTTCAAAATTGTTTCTCCTGGCAAATACTTTTGCTGTCTGGCCAAGTTTTGTGTTAAAAATAAAGTACAGTATTACAACATCAATCAACATTTAAAGTACTTAATGATCTAGGAGAGAAAATATACAGTGATTCTTTTGAAACAAGTGAGCCAATAAAAGTTTTGTTTATATTATCGAATAAAGAGTGCAGCTTTGAGAAAATAAAATTGCATTTGTATTTAGAGATATAAAAGTGATATTAAAGCACTTAGGTAATACAAGAAAACAGATTGTTAAGAAGAGCTGTAAATGGCAAGAATGACTTAGAGACATAACAGAACCAACTGTCTCTTTACACCCCTTCCTGTCTGTGTAACACTGGCCTCCTGCCTGCCCTTTCAAATACCAGTTATACAAGCATAATCAGAGCTTTCTCTGTAGCTAATACTGATTCCACAAAATAAGTCCAAAGTTCATATACATTTACAATGAATATTAGTATTTTTTATATGAATAGGAACCTAGGCCACCTAAGCCTTATCATCTATAATCAAGAACATCTGAAAATACTCTACTAATGAGGGCTTAAATGAGTGTCTGAACAAGTACTAAATACAAATTGAGTATCCCTTACCCAAAATGCTTGGAACCAGAAATGTTTCAGTTTTTGGATTTTTCAGACTTTGGAATATCTACATTATAGTACTACCAGCTGAGCATCCCTAATCCAAAAATCCAAAATCCAAAGTGCTCCAATAAGCATTTCTTTTGAGCATCATGTCAGCATTCAAAAAGTTTTAGACTTTGGAGCATTTCAGACTTTGGATTAGGGATGCTCAATCTGTATTTCAAGAACTCTGATAATATTTATTAACAACAATAAATCACAGAATTTTAAATTTACCATCAACTATTGGGAATTACTCAGGTAGGTGTCTAAAAGAGGATGCGGCCTTAGATATTATAATAGCATAACATATAGCATTGAGCTGTCACAAAGCAATGAGCTGGTTCACAACACTGCTGTTTCATCTCCATCAGTCTAGCCCAACCCGAAGATTATCAATTCCCAGTGTGTCTCCTCTCAGTTGCCCATATGTCTTCCAGATAATGCTGTAGTTGCACTGGCCTTCAATCTAACTAGACTGTTTTCTAAATAAATACTGCTCTTGGTAAAGGCAACCATTTCAACATTAGGGCACAATACAGAAGATGTTACCATATTTTCAGGGGAAATTGGAGATATACAGAACAAAATACAAGTCAGACTATAAATAACCATTTTCCTGACAGAACTAAAATAATATGGACAGACCATGAATTATGGTAATAGGTAAAAAGATCAGAGTTCAAATCTTGCCTCTTTAATCCATAAAATGGAAGTAATACCACCTATTTTAGAGATGCTTATAAAAAGTAAATGATGAGAAGACTAAATACATAAATGTTATGTCAAATGTCCATAATAGACACTCAATATATAATTGTTTCTTTGCTGCCCATTTCCAGGCCCTCTACTAGATTTAGAGATCCTAGCCTGGCCAAGTCTTACAAGGTAGAAGACTTTTGGTTGGGCAGTAACTTGCCTCAGAATCAAGTCATTTTGAGGAAAATTCCTTCACATCTGTCTTTTTTTCTTTGTATTCCTAAAAATCTCCCCTCTCCTGTCTCCTCCTGGATTTAGGCAAGCTTACTTTGGCTTGTCCTTTGGTGTCCATGCGTCAGTGGTTCCTGCTGGCTTGCCTCCCTAGTGTCTAAGTCACTGCTTCTGTTGTTGACAGTTCCTCTGCTGTACCATCTCCTGTTTTTGCTTATTTCTAATTTCATGTTAGGTGGTATGTATTTATTAATTACATGCCTTGTTACTATTGTGCCTAACGTAGACATCTAAAGTTGATGCATTTCTAGGCTCCATTATCACCTTTCCAATAACCTTGAATCATTACCTACTAAATGCAGCCCTAGAATAGTTCTGACTTCCTGGTTGCCTCTAAATCAGAGATGAACTGAGGATATGCCATCTTTGTCAGCTGTTGGATTCAACAAAGCCCTGTAAGCCACCTGATCATTGAACCAATTAATAATCCTAAGCATAGGACATACCTTAGGGAATGGACAGGGTATATGAGACACTTTATAAACATCAAAAAATACATGATGTGCCTGTGGTAAAACACCATCTAAAATCATAAAAATCTAGCTATACCCAGACGTTCATTCCACAGAAAGTTACTCTTTTATTTGAGAATTCTGCCTTCCCTAACAGATCAGATGGCTTTAGGTGAGATGCATGTGAACTGATAAAGGAGAAATCATATCCACAAAAAGTCCAATCAGTCCAATCAACCCCTGATGGTCAACAGGGTGACAGTCAACACAATGGCATTGCCTCAACATCCAGGAAAACTAACTGGACAGCCAGGGCCAACTTAATGACTCTGGTTTCACTAGGACCATACTTAAATTGAAGCAAATCAGTCAGGGAGGATACAAATGGAAGTCACACATCAATGAAGTTGGTCTCAGTCAACTGTGCCAATTTATCACAGAAGACTATATTTGACTTAGTATCAGTATTGTAGTGGGGGAAAAATGAAAAGAAAAAAAAAAACCTACTTTGTTTTTTAAGTTCTTCGATTTGTTCTTCTTTTACATCTAACTGTTCTGTAAGTCTTGATGCTGAATCCAATGCAGCATTTGCTTCATCCAAACGTTCCTGAGAAAGAAAACTTTATTAAAAAGAAGTATGCAAAAATTATTTCACAAATTAGAAGGCTGAGAGACATCTTAGAGTCAACCTTTACATTTTGGCTGGTGAAGCTGCACCTCTATGACCTTGGGCAAATGTATCTAACCAATAAGTATCAAAGGCAGAACCCATATTCTTTTCAATACAAAACTGCCTCATGTAGAGGAACTACATAAAAAGAGCAGATACCACTGAAAGACAACATGACAGAAGTTAAAAAAATATATATAAACTACAAAAAAACAAAGATACAGAAAGTCCAGAAATACAGCAACAAAAGTTCTTCTCTTTTTAATTTTTGAAAGTCTAATAAAGTGATGCTTGATTATGACTTTGTTACTTTAATTTCCCTGACCACTACTAGCGAATTTGAGCATTACTTTTCATGTTTGTTTACAGAGCAAGCTGGATCTGCCCTTCCGTGAAAACCACTTAGGATACATTGCCCAAGATTTTACTAAGTTGTATTTCTCCTGTCCATCTGTAAAAGCACCTTGTATAGTAGATATGAAACTTTTTCACCTCTGCTACGCAAATATCGTTACCATATCTGCCATTTTTCTACTGACTCTATGATGTCTTTTGTCATGTAAATATTTTAAATACTATATAGTCAAACGTGTTCTACTTTGCTTTTACAGCTTCTTAAGTTTTAGTCTTGGTTAGGATCCTCCTTGCCCTTAGAATGTACATGCAGTCTTCCAGATTTTATTACAAGATATTTTGTAATATATTTACATCTTTAACACAGTGTTTCTTAATGGGAGCGACTTTGACATTCCTTGCCCAATAAATGCCATCTATCCCCAGATAATCAGCACCACTCCCAGTTGAGAATCCCTGCTTTAATATAACTAGACTTTACTTTTGTTTATGGTGTAAGATGGTGGTCTGCTTTTTCTTTCCTTCCTTCCTTATGGACAGCTGGTTTTATTAACATTGTTAATTAGATAAGCTATCCTTTTTCTCATTAAATTAATTTAGGTTTTAGTTTCAAATTCTCAAATATATCCTGGGCTCTATTTCTGGATTCTCCTTAATCCACTAATCTAGTCAATATTGTATCGATTTATGGCTCTATTATGATATCTAGTAGGCAGATCTCTCCTCACTGCATTATTTCTCACAATTTTCCTGGCTATTCTCAAATATTCTCCCATGTAAATTTAAGGTCAAGTTTTGCCATCTTCAATCAGTGTGATAGCCTTTTTACTGTGTGTCATCTTGGATAGGCCACAGTCCCCAGTTATTCAATCAAACATAATCTAGATGTTGCTGTGAAGGTAGTCTGCAAACGTAATCAAAGCCCTTAATCAGTTGAATTTAAGAAAGGCACATTATTCTGGATAATCTGGGTGGGCCCGATTGAAGCAGTTTTAAAGTTCTTAAAAGCCAGGGTTTAGGCTTCCCCCTAAAACAGAAGAAATGCCTTCTTTGGACCGCAGCTTCCGCCTGTGCCTATGGAGTTCCATCCTGCTTGTGACTTTCCTTTCCTGGCTGCCTGTGGACAACAGCTTTGGCCCATGCCTGTTGAGTTCCAGCCTGCCTTTGATGTGGTCTTCCCATCTTGACTGCCAACCCAACAAATTTCAGACTTGCTTAGCCAGCCCCTACAATCATATAGCAAATTCCTTGTAATGAATTGCATGTGTGTATCCACATACATCACATATATAAATTTGATACATATACATACACACCCTACTGATTATGCTTTTAGAGGATGAACCCTGATTGATTTTTATAGAGTGACTGAAATTAAAAATTTTAAATAAAATATTTACTATTCAAAAATCCACAAAACTAAATTTAGTGTGAAGGAAATTTAAACTTTCAAATGATTTTTAACCCCATAGCATTTGTACTTGTAAGGTTATTAAAGCTTAAATCTACGCTTAGACTTTTTCCAAAATCAGCATTTAGATTTTGTTATTCTTTCTACCAATAGTTTGGTTTTTATTTCATTAATTACAGCTTTTATTTTTCTTAATTCCCTCAGTTTCTTCTCATTTATTTTGTTGTTCTTTTAAATGTATACTACATTTTAAATTTTAAAAAATAAAACTAGTTTTAAAAGATTTGGCTGGGTGCTGTGACACATGCCTATAGTCCCAGCTAGTCAAGAGGCTGAGGCAGGAGGATTGCTTGAGCCCAGAAATGCAAGGCTGTAGTGCACTATTATGATCACACTGGTGAAGAGCCACTACATTCCAGCCCGAGAAACATAGCAAGATTTCATCTCTAATTAAAATAAGAAAAAAATGACAGGCATAGAGGCTCACACATGTAATTCCAACACTTTGTGAGGCCAAGACAGGAGGATTGTTTGAGCCCAGGAGTTTCAGACCACCCTGGGCAACAAAGCAAGACTCTGCCTCTGAGGAAAAAGAGAAGACGATCTGGACTTCCATTCTAGCAGTTCCACAGACTGTATACTCTGGATCCACTAGAAACTGCTAAGCATGTTGGATAAAACGCATCTTTTTAAATGTGTTAATGAGCTGACAAGAAAGTAAGTATAAATGGTCAATAAACATATTAAAAGATGCTTGACCTCACTGGTAATTAGGGAAGTGCAAATTAAAACCACAGGAAGATAGCCCTTCTGCTATGGCTTGAATGTATCCCCACAAGTTCATATGCTGGAAGCCTGATTCCCAATATGGCAGCATTGGGAGGTAGGGCGTGATGGGAGGTGTTTGGTTCATGGGGGCACCACCCTCATGAATAGATTAATGTCCTTATTGTGGGAGTGGGTTCATAATCAAGGGAGTAGGTTCCTTAAAAGAGAAGGAGTTTGGCCCCCTCTTGCTCTCACGTCTCACCCTCTCTTTGCCATGGGATGATGTAGCAAGGAGGTTTACCAGTTGCTGGCACCTTAATCTTGGATTTCCCAGCTTCCAGAACCTGTGAACTACTAAGTTTCTGTTCATTATAAACAATCCAGTCTGTGGTGTTCTATCGTATCACCACAAAATGAACTAAGACACTTCCTATCCATTAGATTGGCAAAAACTTTGAAAGTCTGATAATGTCAAGTGTTGACAAGGATATAAAACAAGAACTCATGTGCACTACTAGTGGGAGTAAATTAGCACAACCACTTCAGACAACAATTAACCATCATCTAATAAAGCTGAAGCTGGTCATATATATCCTATAACTCAGCAATTCCAATCAAGATATACATCTAAAAAAAACTTCTTGTATGTATAGAAGATATCTGAAATACCCTTTATTCATAAAATGTGTAAATTATTTATTAATGCAATGCATACAGAAGTGAAAATAACGAACCACCTACATACACTAACACACAGTAATATGACTGAATCTCATAAACACTATGGTAAGTTTTTTAAAAAAGCAAGTCTCAGCCAGGCGCAATGGCTCATGCCTGTAATCCCAGCACTTTGAGAGGCTGAGGCGGGTGGATCAGGAGGTCAGGAGATCGAGACCATCCTGGCTAACATGGTAAAACCCTATCTCTACTAAAAATACAAAAACTTAGACAGGTGTGGTGGCAGGCGCCTGTAGTCCCAGCTACTCGGGAGGAGAATGGCATGAACCTAGGAGGCAGAGCTTGAAGTGAGTGGAGATTGCACCACTCCACTCCACTCCAACCTGGGCGACAGAGCGAGACTCTGTCTCCAAAAAAAAAAAAAAAAAAGTTTCTCCTACATCTAAAAGCACGTTATTTTGGTGTCCTATCTTTTCATAGGGGTTCCTTTTTATTTATTCCTTATATATAATTTTTGTATGTATGAAATGTAGCATGTAATAGGAAAATCTTTTAAAGGATGATGTTATTAAAGAAAAAGATTTAATGGGATTATATACATTGTTTTAATCCATGTGAAATAGAGTGCTCAGTAAATTTTGTTGAAAAAAGAAAATTGGCCGGGCGCGGTGGCTCAAGCCTGTAATCCCAGCACTTTGGGAGGCCGAGACAGGCGGATCACAAGGTCAGGAGATCGAGACCATCCTGGCTAACACAGTGAA
>NW_012116265.1:1514397-1529402 GCF_000951035.1 Colobus angolensis palliatus | reverse complement strand
TTTTTTTTTTTCCCCCAGAGATCTCTAAAATACCTATATATGCCAAAAAATTTAAATGTCCTATCATCTTCCATTTGCTGTGTCTATTCTAAACTATGACACCTTAGGGAAATCCTGGGTATCCTGTTCACTGTCAGGCTGCAGCAGAGGGCCGGATTCAGGGTAGAAAATTTACTAAATGAACAGTTTAGGAGATTATTTCCAAGACAAAGACTCTACAAGTCACTGTTTCATGAATAATAAAACCTACAAGAGAAAACTATTTTGTCCTACCTGTAATGATACCACTTTTCCTTCCAGATTTTCTGCCTTTTTCTTCCATTCAGCTATAAGCTGTTTCTGCTTTTCGAGTTCAGCAGAATACATAGCTTTTTCCTCTAAAGAGAAAAGAAAGTTACATTAGTATTTTGCAATCGTGATAAACTAGAATGTTAAGCCATTTGAAATTTTAATAATCTAATGAAAACAGTTCAAGTGTCTCAAACAGAAAAGAATATATGCTTTAGTGATGATGTTAAGTGGTACTAAAGTAATGAGATCACTTTCTTCTGCCTAAACACTTCTCCAACTTGTCCATCTTGCAGATTCTTCTCTCCCTTCATAACTCTACTCAAGTATTTCCTCTTTGGTAATGCTTTCTCTACAGTCTCAGTTCCACACTGCTTTGTATACATACCCACTCTAATAATTACATTATACTGTAAAGTAGACCTCAAGAATTTGTGTTTTTTTTTTTTTTTTTTTTTTTTTTTGAGATGGAGTCTCGCTCTGTCACCCAGGCTGGAGTGCAGTGGTGTCATCTTGGCTCACTTACTGCAACTTCCGCCTCCCGGGTTCAAGCAATTCTCCCTGCCTCAGTCTCCTGAGTAGCTGGGATTATAGGCGTCTGCCACCACGCCTGGCTAATTTGTGTATTTTTAGTAGAGACGGGGTTTCACCACGTTGGCGAGGCTGGTCTTCAACTCCTGACCTCAGGTGATCTGCCCGCCTTTGGCCTCCCAAAGTGCTGGGATTACAGGCATGAGCCACCGTGCCTGACAAAAATTCTTATTTCTAAAATTTAAGATTTCAACCCTGAAGAGACACAGAGCTACAAATTTAAAGTTTTGCTTAGGCACAAAACTACAAGTCCCTGTTACTTCCTCATTCTCATATTCCCTAATCACCTCCCCCAACTAGCAGTTAATTTACTGCCAATAATTACTGAATGCACAAATAAATAAATGGATGGAGGAATGATCTAAAGTGAGTAAATGTAAGGATAGGAGGTAGAATGTGAAAAGGTATACTTGGTTCTCAGGGTAGAACTGCTTGGGTTACTATTATTGTGTCTCCAAAAACGTACCTTCCATATGGACTAGAAAATGCAGTTACCTCAAAGCATAGACGAACTGCTATGAACATGTGAATCACTATTTCAAAGAACAGTAATTAATGATGATTATCTGAAGTAGGTTCAACCTCCAGCCCTTATCTTAAAACCTGACTACTCTTTGTATGTACGTATCTCTCTTTCTTTGTATTCTCCTCTTTATTACTTGATCATCTTTCCTTGTATTTCCTCAACTCTCACCTCTCACTGGTAACAGGATACTAAAACAAATTTTTAATCATTACTAAATAAAGTTTGTTTTCTTGTCTTAATTGTAAAAGGAGTCTAAATTAACTTTTTGATGGCTACTCACCCTTCCCCTCTACCAGTAGGTAACCTTTCAGAGATTTCCCCATGCTTCATCTAAAACAGGTCTCAAATTAGGCAAAATTACCAGTAACTACAATTTTTCTTCATTGAAAGAGTGACCGTAGAGCTTACCTTGTTGGAAATGCTCTAGTACCATCTGCAGGTTGGCCAGTGACAGAGCATACTGCTTTACTTGCTCCTGAGAGACAGAAAGCTGCAGCACAGTTTCATCCCTTTGCTTGGAGACTATATTCAATTGTTCTTGCAATGACTCTACCTGCACACTGGCTTGATGGCTTCAAACAAAAAGAATAAAAGTCAAACTACTTCTATCTATTTAGATACCTTAAGAAGAAGAAGCCACCTTCCCTACATCTTATTGCTTTATTTTATTTCATTTTTTTGAGACAGTGCCTCGCTCTGTCACCCAAGCTGGAGTGCAGTAGCACAATCACAGCTCACCGTAACCTCCGCCTCTCATGTTCTAGTGATTCTCCTGCCTCAGCCTCCTGAGCAGCTGGGGTTACAGGTGCCCACCACCATGCCCCGCTAAATTTTGTATTTTTAGTAGAGATGGGGTTTCACCATGTTGAGGCCAGGCTGGTCTCAAACTCCTGACCTCAGGTGATCTACCCACCTTGGCCTCCCAAAGTGCTGGGATTACAGGCGTGAGCCACCGTGCCCGGCCTCTTACTGCTTTAAAATCAAGTTAGATTTCAAAGTATTTAGATACTTTAATAAGATGAAACATCCTCCCTACATTTTTTATTATGGTAAAAATATACAGAAAATTTACCATTTTAACCAGTTTTAAGTGTACAGTACAGTGGCACTAAGTACTTTCACACTGTTGTACAACCACCACCACCATCCATCTCCAGAACTTTTCTGACCATCTCAAACTGAAACTCCATACCCATTAAATAGTAACTCCCCTTTCCCTTGAAAACTACTATCCTACTATCTATCTCTGCTAATGTGATCTTCTCTACACTTTACTGCATTAAATTCAAGTTAAATTTCAAAGAAACTTGAAGAGTTCTTCTGGTACTTGTTGCCCTGCTTTTGTAAATTCAATCACCCTTCCTGTGAAAGTGACTTCGAACAAATGGCAGTCCTTTTAAAGACTAAGAATTAAGTTAAATAAGAAAAGTCAGCAAAATAAAAATGTAGGCCAGGTGAGGTGGCTCTCACGTGTAATCCCAGCCCTTTGGGAGGCCAAGGCAAAAGGACTGCTTGAGCCCAGGAGTTTGAGGCTGCACTGAACTATGATCACACCACTGTACTCTAGCCTGGGTGACAGAGTGAGATCCTGTCTCTAAAAAATACAAATAAAAGAAAAATGTGCAAATGAATAGCCTGCTAAATATATTTGAAAATATATTATGAAAAATAAATTTGTAATTCCAGGCTAAAACTCTAAAACTCATGAAATGTTTTGTAAGGAACCCTGGAAGTCATTTTGTCCAGCTCCCAATTTAATACAAAATGGATTCTATGACACTCCCTTGCCTTTGACCCCTTTGCATTCATGGTGAACTCACAACTTTACAAAGGCTATCCCACTGATGAAATGCTCTGAATATCAGTTATCTTTTATTATCATCTTTCTTTCTGCCTATATTAAACACAATAACCTCTATCTCTGACTCCAGAGATTCCTAAGAAGTAGATACAGATATAGCACCTATCTGGACTTACGTCACTGGTGTACTTCCTTAATGTATAATGATTACATTCAAAATACTGCAATAGTCTCCCAGGGGTTTTAATTTCTGTTTAAATTTTTATTCAAGAGCAGCCCATTAAAGCTCATTAGGATCAACTCATTTTGAAGAGACTTTACCCATTAGCACCCTCTTGTGGAAAGAGTGTAAGTTGGTTATCAGAAGGTCTAAACTCGGCTCCCAAATATCTCTGGACCTTATTCAACTTTGCTGGTTAGCAGTCACTCAAAGGGTGACTGTAGGAATGAAAGGGGGATGAGTTATGATGGCACTCTAAAAGTTAATAAATACCAGGTGTTACTACTGTTAAGTAAGGGCTCACACCACCGTAATCTGGTTTGTACATCTGAGTTACTCATACAACAAGTATTTACTGAATAGCTATTAAACTCTGTGTAATATATGCTATGCGATAGGTAGAAAATGAATGGGCCCATTCCTACCTCCCAGTGACTTTACATTTCATTGAGTGGGAAACAGTATAGGATATGTCAACAAATACCTGTACCCTAAATTAAAATATAAGTGCCCTCAAACTACAAGACTCAAACTAAGTATTATGCAAGTTTAAAGGAAAAACATCACACCCGGAAGGTTTGTTTTTGGATATGACAAGTGGGGTGCTAAATAAAGCACCTTTTAGGAAGAAATGGAATTGAAGAATAGGCAAGATTCACAGAACAACTTGCTGGGGATCAGGTTCACTCTTCAGGCAGAAGAAGGCATATGAAAAGAAAAAGCAGAAGAAAAAGAAATCGGAAAACAGTGGCTCTATCTGAGAAAGTGAGTGACACAGTTTGGCTGGATGTAGCTGACAATGTGAAAAAAGGCTAAGGTGGTAGGATCCTGGGACCATCTTTGAGTCAAGACCAGTTTTTGAAAAAAGGAGTAACAAGATTACAGTTCTAATATAAGGAAGGTTATTCTGGAAGTTATTATGAAAAATAAACGAAAAGTGCAGAGACTAGAAACTATTTTAATTAAGAGAAAATAAGGGCTTGAAAAGTGCAAAAAAAGAGTGAGAATATAGAACGTTACAGCGTTTCTGCCAAAGTGAAACATACAGCCAAATGATCACTCATTGTTTTAATCCCCGTTTTAAACAAGTTTTCCAGCTGAGTCTGAAGGTATAATAATACACTCTGCAAAGGTGGGGTAGGGGTTAATTCTCAGGAATATTGACTCTACAGGTCTATAATCTCTTTGCAGACAGATAGAAACTATTATCTCATTTTATCTCCCTTTGGGTCATAAATAGCAAAAAGATAAATAAAAAGATGCATATACAACTAATAGGAATACAAATGGACACAATTTTTTGTAAAATAATTTGGCAGTATAATCTCAGAAGTTTTAAAATGCTTCTTGATCTAGAAGTGCTGTTTCTCAAAACTTAACACTAAGGATATAATCTGTCATCAACAAAAAATTCATGGCTTGGGATATGACAACACTCAGTGATTTTGAAAAGTTGTAACATAATAAATGACTGGGTTAATCATGGCAAATCCAAATAATCGCATATTATGTAGCCATAAAATATTGCAAACATACATGCCTTAACGTGTACTGACATTCATATTATTGATAGAAACAGGTTACAAAACCGTATATTATAATCTCAGTTTTGCTTTAAAAAGGGTTTATTATACACACAGACATGAAAGTATAAAAAGGCACACAAAAAGATTATCTCTGGGCATGTGGGGCTCTGTGTGATTTGTGTGATTTTCCTAAACATGAAAATATAACCTTTCTATAACTAAAAAAAAAAAAAAAAAAACAGGAAAATAATTTTATTGAGAGAAATAAAAATCTAAAGTATATAAACAGGGACCGGGTCACGCAAGAGTGCTAATAAACCCAGTTAATTCTTCATACTGACCTTGGTCTCTACTTTGCTACTTCCTTTACTCTCTTCCTTCTAATATCCACACCCTATTCAACTTTAAATCATTTGATGAAAAATAAAACCACATAAATAGTTATTTGGGAGTTGGACAGAGCCAATTAAAATCAGTCAGAATTTCAAACTATACTCCTAAAATGGTATGATAAGAGGCAATGATCTAGGGTGATGGACAAGACACACAGAGTTTGAATGCCAGATCTGCTTAAGAGTCACAGCCTCAAGTGTGAAACCTTCACACACTGTTTGTGCCTACCTTGGGCAGGTTATTAAATCTCTTTACCTTCAGTTTCTTCATCCATAAAATACAGATAATGTTTGCAAGGATGAGCTAACATAAAAAAAATACTTACTGAGTCTGATATTTAAGAAGTGTTCAGTTAAAGTTAATGCAAAAAAATGAAAAAATTACCTTGCATTTTCCATTGCATTAGAGGATGAAACTAGCTTTTCCTCCAATACTGTGACTTTCTTTCTTAGTTTAGCCTCTCTATCTTCTGCAGCCAAAGCTTCACGGGTATAAGAATCTTCTGATTCTAAAAGATGATTACGCAATCTCTCTAGCTCCTGGTTTGACCGAAATTCTTTGTCACGTAAACGTTGAACCTGTAGAGAACATTATTTTTCTTCTACAAAATGCTCCCTTACCCCACTACAAACCATTGTCATCAAATCTTTTTCCCATTATTGAAGTGTATTAATTATATACCAATTTCTCATACTGCAAAATGTATTTATGCTAGGAAAAAAATATCTTGAAATCATCTTGAATATGCATCTGGAAGCTTTACTTCGCAAAATTTAATTCCCTGTGGCTATAATGGAAAATGGAATTATAAAATTCATTCTGTATAAAGTACTCTTTGTGACAGGCCACTTTTTCAGCAAATCTCATTTGTTTCATACTATATGGGTGGGCAATTTTTCTTATATCTGAGATATGCCATGGTTTTCACTTTTGAAGACTGAAATAAAATGCACCATGGGAGATTAAAATTTTACTACTGCACAGCAGAGGAAGACTAAGAAAAATCACTTAAGAGAGAAATTCATTTTCATTGTTCATCTTTCCAGTTCTCTTAATAGTTATTAAACTTGTTGATTCATAATTCCTTTAAAGTGAAAGTATACCTCATTCTGTAGGGCAGTATTTTCCATTTGTTTTTGTTTCAGGGCCAACATGACTTGGTCTCTCTCCTGTTGAAACACCACTGTCTTCTCCTGCATTGATTTAACTGCGTTTAAAAGCTGATTTAACTCTCCAGTCTTGCCCTTTTGGAAAGAAAAAATTTTAGCTTTAAAAACACACACACACATATTTTAAAAGAGACATTTTCTTCATTAAATTATTAAGTCATTTAATTTTTAAATCGGGCACTGGCAAATGAAGTTAAATCACTTTGTAGCTTATGCCGGGCAGCATGTAGTGTTCAAGAAGTGCTAGTTGAATATTTTGTTTTGCCTATCATCTCTTTTCAAAATTTCTGCCACTAAAAGGATAGAAATCACAGCAAAAAGGCACTACCAAACAAGCCCTACACAGCACCCAATACACCACCGAACAAGCCCTACACAGCACCCAATACACCACCGAACAAGCCCTACACAGCACCATCATATAGTACAGTATAGTATATAGTGTAACAGGAAATCCCCAATAATTCTTTCTAAAATGAATTGTATATAAAAATTTAAATATTATCAAAAGTTATATATAGTATATAGTGTAACAGGAAATTCTCAATAATTCTTACTAAAATCAACTGCATATAAAAATTTAAATATTATCAAAAGCTACTGGCACTATCCATATAACTGCTATGACCTCCTGTTATATATGGCTGAATAAACCAATAAGGTCAAAACATACCCAAAGTCACATCAGTGACAGAACTGGGATTAGAATATTTACTGAGCCTATTATGAGAAAAGTATTACCCATGGCTAATACTTTTCAAATTCCAGGTTGTGACTAATCAATTCATAAAAATCAATTTAATGAGTCATTCAGCACATTTTCTTATTATTTTTTAAAAATTTCTAACTGAATGTGCTACCTGAATAGCACATTCTTTTTTTTCTCTCTCTTTTTCTTTTTTGTTGAGACAGAGTCTTGTTCTGTCACCCAGGCTGGAGTGTAATGGCGTGATCTCAGCTCACTGCAACTTCTGCCTCCTGGGTTCAAGTGATTCTCCTGCCTCAGCCTCCTGAGTAGCCGGGATTGCCCACCACCATGCCCGGCTCATTTTTTGTACTTTTTTTAGTAGAGACGGGGTTTCACTATGTTGGTCAGGCTGGTCTCAAACTCCTGACCTCAGGTGATCCACCCACCTTGGCCTCCCAAACTGCTGTGATTTCAGGCGTAAGCCACCGCACCCAGCCAGCACATTCTTTTTCAAACAGGTATCACACGTAATAAGAGCAATTTCTGGTTCCTGAAACTTTTCAGTTACACACACACACACTCTTACTGTGTCACGATGTAAAATGTATTTTTTACTGCAGATGGTTAAAGATGTATGTGTGTTTCACAGTGCTTTCCTTATATATAAGAATCTCTAAAATGTTAACAGCTACTGAAATATATTAAATTGAAGTGACTTCAAAATTCTCTCGACACACTTGTTTTCTAAAGAAAAATATTAAGTACTACTTAGTAATCTGTAAAAAATTAATGTACTACCAAAAGTATTTGGAAGTATCTAACAATTTGAGGGAGAACTTCCAGATGTCTCTGAGGAAAATTTATTTAGAATGAATCACACCTTGAAATAAATATTTCCAAATGAACAAATGCACAGTCCTCTTGAAAGACAATATAAATGAAATAACATTAAAAAAAGTCTCCGGCCGGGCGCGGTGGCTCAAGCCTGTAATCCCAGCACTTTGGGAGGCCGAGACGGGCGGATCACGAGGTCAGGAAATCGAGACCATCCTGGCTAACCCGGTGAAACCCCGTCTCTACTAAAAATACAAAAACTATCCGGGCGAGGTGGCGGGCGCCTGTAGTCCCAGCTACTCGGAGGCTGAGGCAGGAGAATGGCGGGAACCCGGGAGGCGGAGCTTGCAGTGAGCTGAGATCGGGCCACTGCACTCCAGTCCGGGCGACAGAGCGAGACTCCGCCTCAAAAAAAAAAAAAAAAGTCTCCTCCACCCCCAACTTACTTCTACAATACTCCATCCAGAACATACCTGTTCTTTCTCTTTCAACAGCTGTTCAAAAGCAAGAGCCTTCTCCTTCATTGAGTGGCACTCAAACTCTTTTTCTCGCAGCATCATAGAAAACTTCATGTTAGTCTCTTGTAACGCTTGATATTCTGTTTCCTTTCCCTTGGATGTTTCCACTATTTTTTCATTTTCTCCTTTTAGTTTGCCAATGTCCATCTCTAGAATTAATATTCTCTCCTTCAGGTTTGTTACTGCCTGCCTCAAAAGTTCGTTTTCATTTACTTTGTTAGTGAAATTTTCATTGGAAGAAAGTAGTTGATCACTTTTGGCTTTGATTAAGAGGTCTTTTTCCTTAAGTAACTTTTGCAAAACATCTTGTTTCTCCTTTAGCTGCTTGATTTCTGAATCGGTTTGTTCGTGTTCTTTTCTTTCTAGCTCTGAGGTGGCAGCAATCGAATCAGATAATCTGTGATTATTTTCCTGGAGAGTTCTAATTGTTGCATCTTTTTCCTGTAGTGATTTTCTTAGCTCTTCTACCTCTTGCTGAAGCAATTCAGAAGACTCACTCAATACATCAGACTTACTTGCTCTAAGAGACTCTGCAGACTGGGGAGTAAGCAATGATGCAGAAGACAGCTGGGGTGAAATAATATCAAGTTTTCCTAAAAGAAGATCCTTGGTATTGCAAAGCTGCCCAATGCTGTGCTGAACTTGTGCTAATTCCTGCCCAAAATTTTTGAGTTTGGTTTCATTCTGCTCATAACTTTGGATCAGGCCAGTATAGTCCACTTGTAATTTAGAATTATTATCACTGTCAACCAAAACCTGTGCCTGAAGTTGGTGAAGCTCTTCCTGAAGCTGGGCTGACTCGTGTTGCATATTTTGTACCGTGGTCATCACCTGCTGCTTCCACTCTTCCATTTTCTTTACTTGCTGTTTTAACTTGTCACGTTCCTGTAGAAGCTCCTCAAATTGATTACTATTAACACCTCCAGCCTCATTACCAGTGCTGGATGTTTGTAAAACTGCCAATAAAGTCTGACATTTCTGACTTAGAGCATCTATTTCGATGTCTTTTTCTCGAATGATACGTGACAAATTCTGAATAGTTTCTCTAAACATATCTTGGCCACTACTTTCAAATCTAGTAGACAATTTTTTATTTTCATCTTGCAGTTTGATGAGAGCTGCTTCCTTGGCAGCAATGATATCCATCATTTTGTGATATTCTGTTTTTAAATGGCTATTTTCCCTAGTCTTCTCATTCAAAACAGCGAATACCTTTTCTCTTTCCATAGCATAAGCCTGCAGTTGCTGTTGAAGGTAAACAACATCTTGAGTATAGGAAGTTGAAGAAATTCTAGCATGAAGAGCTTGTATCTCCGAGTCTTTCTGCTGAATAATCTGAGTTAGTTTACCAACTTCATCTTTGGATAACTGATCAATCTGTTTAGTTAAAGATATATTCTTTTCATTTAGAAGTTTAATCTCCAGTTCTCGCTCCTTTATTCCTTTCACTAATCTTTCCGTTTCAGCTTTAGATAAATCATGCTTTTCACTTCCATTTTCTATATTAAGGCTCTGAACTTTTGTTTCTTGAAAAATATCAGAGTTATCTGTTTGAATGTCCTGTCTTTCTTCATGCAACTGGGTTTTGATTTGTTCGATTGTTTTTTGCAAACTCTTAATTTCCTCATCTTTCTCTAAAAAGAGCTGGGTGTGTGTGGCGTTCATTTGCTCATGCTGGTATCTAAACTCATCCATTTCCTTCTTTTGCTCTTGTAAAGACTGAAGTAGTTGCATCTTACTCTGGTTTTGATCTTCAATTATCTTTTGATGATGTTTAATTTCTTCTTCAAGATGATCCTTGATCATGTTCAGTTGAGACACCTCAGATGCTAGTTCAGCAACACTATCAAGGGTTTTAGGGTCAGTCACAGGTGCGGTTCGACTCTGCTGTTCCCTGAGTCGTTCCAATTCTTCTTGCAGATGATTATTTTCTTCTTTCATGGATCCAAGACTTCGGTCCTTTTCCTCTATGGTCTGTCTTAAAATTTCATTTTTTCTTAAGGCTTGAGAATATTTATCCAATTCCTCCTGCAGCTTTGAACTTCTTTCTTGAAGCTTTTCAATAAAAATTTCTTTCTCCTTTATAAGTTGTGCCAACTGCCTCTGCTCTTCTAAACTAGAAGACAAAATGTCCTTAGTTTCTTTATGGTCAGTATCCATTTGTTCAATATTCTTTTTGAGTTCTGCTATTTCCATGTCTTTCTTTTGACTGAGTTTAATTAAATGCTCATGTTCCAGCTGTAAGGGAGAGGTATTCAAATTACGTGCATTTGACAGTTCTTCAATGGTTTTCTCATACTTGTTTGCTTCTTCCAATAGCCTCTTTTTAGCCCGACACAATTCTGCTTCTATCTCTCCTTTTTCCATTTTTAGAGTCTCCACAATAGTGTTTTTTTCCAGAGAAAGCTGATTGTTACCAGCAAGAGATTCTTCTAACTGATGCCTCACATCTTCACATGCTAAAACTAACTTTTCATTCTCCATTTTGACATCAAAAGCAACTTTCTTTAAATTTTCATTGAGCTGCTCTAATTCTGAAAGATTTTGCTTTAAGTTTCTAACTTCAGCTTCTCTTTCTTTAAGTAAGGTATCCTTAAAATTACTATTAGAGTCTTGATTTAGAGACTGAGTTAACTCATTCCTTATTCTAGAAAGCTCCTCCTCATTTTCTCTAATACGCTCCTTAAGTTCTAAATTCTCCTTCTGGATGCTTACATTACTTTCTTGTGATTTATTTAGCTGATCTACTAAATTTCCTACTTTGTCCTCAAGTTTCTGCTTGGTTAAATGTAAATCATTTAGGGCCACTTCACTTTGAAGTAGCTTTTCTTTCTGTACATATAACTCTTTAGTAATGTCTATTTTATCATCTTCAAGTTGATGAACTCTCTTTTTTTCATCATTTAGATCTTGTTTCAGTTTACTGACGATGCTATCTACTTCATTTTGTTGCTTTGATAGCTGATCTTTTATCAAAATCATGTGCTGAAAGAAAAATTTGCATGGTGACTTTACAACATGTTCTCATTTTACTACTTAAAGAAAATTTTATAAAATCTCATACATAATACAAGAATAATCCTCAGATATTTCCAATCCTTCTTCAAAACATTGTTTTTCTATCAAAACACCCACTGCAAAATTACTTATTTCTATTTTACAGCAAATCCATCTTGCCATTTTTTTTTTTTTTTTTTGAGACGGAGTTTCGCTCTTGTTGCCCAGGCTGGAGTGCAATGGCATGATCTTGGCTCACTGGAACCTCCGCCTCCCAGGTTCAAGCAATTCTCCTGCCTCAACCTCCCGAGTAGCTGGGATTACAGGCATGTGCCACTATACCCGGCTAATTTTGTATTTTTAGTAGAAATGGGGTTTCTCCATGTTGGTCAGGCTGGTCTCAAACTCCTGACCTCAGGTGATCTGCCCGTCTCGGCCTCCCAAAGTGCTGGGATTACAGGCATGAGCCACCATGCCCGGCCCCATCTTGTCATTTTTTAAAGCATTTTAGGGATAAGAATTTAAAACCAAAGATGGTAAATAGTATTTTTCTTGTTTTTTGAGACGGATTCACTCTGTTGCCCAGGCTGGAGTGCAGTGGCATGATCTCGGCTCACTGCAACCTCTGCCTCCTGGATTCAAGTAATTCTCTGCCTCAGCCTCCTCAGTAGCTGGGATTACAGGCACCTGCCACCATGCCCAGCTAATTTTTTGTATTTTTAGTAGAGACGGGGTTTCACCATCTTGACCAGGCTGATCTTGAACTCTTGACCTCGTGATCCACCCATCTCCGCCGCCCAAAGTGCTAGGATTACAGGCGTGAACCACCGCGCCAGGCATGTTGTTTATTTTTAACTCTACACTAGAGTAAGAGTCAACAAACTACAGCGATTGGCCAACTCAGGGATGCTGCCTGTTTTGTAAATAAAATTTTACTGAAAAATGGTCATACTCATTTATTGATATCACAACAGAGTTGAGTAGACTGAGACTATATGGCCTACAAGGCCAACGATATTTACTATCTAGCACTTTACCAAAGAGGTTTGTCAATCTCTATGAACTAAAATATTAATTAAATCAAACCCATCATTTCTGCATGTTAATCCAGTGTTTAGTCTACTTAGTAGAATGTGCTGCCTCACTGTATTTAATACATTGTTACCTTTGTAGCTTCTTGATTCTGTCTGTCCAATTCTTCTATCTCAGCTATCAGTGTTTCCTTTTCACTAATACTCTGATTGAGTTCTTGTTCCTTTGCCTCCAAATTAAGTCTTAAGTCATGTAATTCTGAATCCAAACTTATGTCTCTTGTAGCTGTCCTTTTAATTATTTCATATTCATTGTTCAATTTTAAAAGTGACATCTGAAGTTCTTCCTAAAATGATAAAAGGAAAAAAGCAACATATACTTTCAATTGGAGACACCAAAAGATTAAAAATATACATAGAAGCAAAACTTGGGAATCTATTTCAAGTGCTCTATATTGGAAACAGTACTGAACTCAGTAATTGTATGTAAAATTCAACAAACCACATCCTTCATTCATGTGCAATTTTACTTGTAGCTTCAAGCAAAACATTTCTACAACCCTAGACAGATGCAATGACTCTAAGTTTGTCCTCCAGCGCCAAGTTCTTCTTTACAAAAAACATTCCCATTTGAGAGCCTCTCCTATCCTGGTCCACTGTGGCTACCCTTTATCCATCCCCTGGCCCCATGCACCGTACATACATACTTTTCAAAATGTCCCCAAGTCTTTCTGCCTTCCTCACTTCCATTCTCTAACATCCAGTCATCAACAGCCTCAGACTAAATAAAAACATAAAAAAATCAATACTCCTTCACCCAAACGTTTAGCCTCTCTAATTAGAAAATAAAAAGTTTCTTTTCTCTTACTAAAGGAGTTTCCTTTATTACTTTTGCTTCTGTCAGAACATGGAACTTTTTTTCTTGACCCAAGAAGTAATCCTCCTTCCTTCCTTTACCTTCTAACCTGAGCATGGACTAGGTTCCCCTCTGTCACACCTGACATTCCTAAAGATAGTATATTTTATAGTCTACTATAAAATATAGTAGACATTTTATAGTCTACTATCTGGTATTTAATGCTTTCTCCAAAATCTCAGAAGTGGGACAGTTCTCTATGCTTCAACATTATTTCAGTCTCTAGTTATAATGTTTGTAATAAACTATATATTAAAGCCTTCTTTCATTGACAGATTTTTAAACATCAAACCCATATGGAATCTACTTTAAATAAGAGTCTTGAACCAGGCGTGATGGCATTTATCTATAGTTCCAGGAGGCTACTTAGGTGGCTGAGGCAGAAGAATTACTTGAGCCAAGGAGTTCAAGGCTATAGTGCACTATGATCATGCCGTGATCAGCCACAGTACTCTAACCTGGGCAACACAGCAAGACTCTCGCTCTCTCTCTAAAAAATAAAATTAAAAAAAATAAGAATCTAAAATTCCTTCAAATAAACAGCTTAATATAAACCTTATAAAAGAAACTCAACATCACTATGGAGAGTTAGTTGAAAAAACAGAGATCTGATAAAAGCTATACTAGAGCATCTGTATCACAATTCTTTTTTCCTTCCAATTCAAAAATTTATTCTGACTACAGCTGAAAGATGGAAACAGCATTCTCTTAAATCTTTCTAAAGTTATCTGTTCAAATTAGGAGAACCACAAAAATTTTCTTCAGGTGGATCTTAAAAGCGCAGACAGACTCATAGGTACTTTACAAAAAAATTATTTAGTGTTTTTTTGTAGATATGGTGTCTCACTATGTTGCCCAGGCTGGTCTCAAACTCCTGGCCTCGAGCAATCATCCCACCTTGGCCTCCCAAAGTGCTGAGATTACAGCATAAGTCACCACACTCGGCCCTCATAGGCACTTTTGGTATTCTTAATCAGTAAGCAGACACAATTCATGGACTACTTAACATCAAAAGAAAGGAGAAACAGCTATCCGAACTAGCTACTGAAACCAAACACATCATGAAAAGGTTACAGGTCCTACCAGATAAGTGCAGAGAGTTCTGCCAACTACAAACTACTAGGTCAGTCAGGTAAAGAGCAGAATACAATGGAAGCAAAAACAGGAAAGATAAAATATATATAATATAGTAATTTTTAAAATGATGGGGAGATACTGCTAGCACATAGTGGGTAGAAAGAGTGGAAACAAAAATCCCACAATACACAGGGTAGCGCACACAACTAAGAATTTTCCTGCTTAAATGCCAATAGCAGTCCCTTTGAGAAACAATGCATATATACTAATGTGGAAAGATGTTGGAAATACGGTATGTAAAAAGGGTATTTATAATAAGCTGAGATTTGTATTTTTTTTTTTTTTTTTTTGAGACGGAGTCTTGCTCTGTCGCCTGGGCTGGAGTGCACTGGCCGGATCTCAGCTCACTGCAAGCTCCGCCTCCCGGGTT
>NW_012116265.1:1495872-1514247 GCF_000951035.1 Colobus angolensis palliatus | reverse complement strand
CCAGGATGGTCTCAATCTCCTGACCTTGTGATCCGCCCGTCTCGGCCTCCCAAAGTGCTGGGATTACAGGCTTGAGCCACCGCGCCCGGCCAAGATATACAATCATACATGCATAGACGTAGTCCAGAAAGAAACACTAGAAACTGGTAACAGAGACTGTCTCTGGGAAAGAGGCCAAGCCACAGAGGTACAAAAGATACTCTACTTGTACTGTCCGAAGGTTTTCAGTATGTATGTTTTCTGGACACATATATCAGAAAATATGCATCACTTTTTAAAATTAAGAATTTAAATTAAGACACTGGTCTTTAACTTAATAATACTAGCTTACAACTCTTCTATATTTTAAGCACCTGCCTTAGCCAATAAATTTCCCCCAAGTAGTTCAAACATAAAAACTCTTCTAAATACCTTTCCCTTTCAGAATCTTATTCCTTCCTGCTATGAACACATACAATAAAGACCTTCTTTCTACCACTGAAACTGTTGCTCTGTACCCCTATAAAGACCTTCTTTTGCCAGGTGTGGCGGCTCACGCCTATAATCCCAACACTTTGGGAGGCTGAGGTAGGCAGATCACCTGAGGTCGGAGTTCGAGACCAGCCTGACCAACATGGAGAAACCCCATCTCTACTAAAAATACAAAATTAGCTGGGTGTGATGGCTGGCGCCTGTAATCCCAGCTACTCAGGAGGCTGAGGCAGGAGAATCGCTTGAACCCGGGAGGTGGAGGTTGCGGTGAGCCGAGATTGTGCCATTGCACTCCAGCCTGGGCAACAAGAGTGAAACTCCATCTCATAAAAAAAAAAAAAATTAACTTCTTTCTACCACTGAAACTGTCGCTCTGTATGCCTCACCACTAAGATAGTATTGTCCACCAAAACGGACACATTCTGAAGCACATAAGCAGCCTATACAGTTATTACAGTATGCCACTCCAGACCTCCTGACCTACCTGTGTATGCTCCTGCTGTCAGGACATCATCAGAAACCAAAACAGAACCTCCACCTATCTTTTCTGCTTGTTTCTGTGTGCCTACTAGCTTACTTCTAAATATGAACTCAAGCCAGCCACTTATACTCTGAACTTTGCCCAGGTACTTCCACCTAGCCTGACAAGCATCAGTGAGATCAGCTTTATTCTAAGGACTTGAGCTCAATTACTCAACATTCCATTTGGATATCAACTGGCCTTTGGCTGTGAACTACAACACACAACATTTTAATTCTGCCCCCATTTTTATAGCACCAACCTTTTCTTGACTCAGCAATGACTTCTCTTTTTCTAAAACTTCGATATGCATTTTAAGTTTCAGATTGTCTTCAGCAAGACTGTTATCCTACAAAAATATTAAAGCAGTGTTTTCAGGTAACAAGAAATTTCCAGTTTATAAAAAAGCAGGCAATCTACACAATTGTGTGTTTCTATTCAGTATTTCTTTAATGATATGTAATAATTATAAGAATGCAATACTTAGCTGGGCACGGTGGCTGATGCCTGTAACCCCAGCACTTTGGGAAGCTGAGGCAGGCGGATCACAAGGTCAGGAGTTCAAGATCATCCTAACACAGTGAAACCCTGTCTCTACTAAAAATACAAAAAATTAACCGGGCGCGGTGGCACGCTCCTGTCGTCCCAGCTACTTGGGAGGCTGAGGGAGGAGAATCGCTTGACCCCAGGAGGCAGAGGTTGCAGTGAGCCGAGATTGTGACTCCAGCCTGGGTGACAAGCAAAAAGGCTCCGTCTCAAAAATAAATTAAAAAAAAAGAATGCAACACTTATAAGAGTGTGTAAAATGAATGAAACCAGTCATGCATTTTCGACACTCTTACAGAAGACTTCCTTATTATGCTTGAAAAAATTTAAAAATATATTTACAAAATAACTTCTAATTATTAGAAAAAGAAATAACTCTTTGTATCTCTTAAGGAAAATTAAAACTCATTTCGCACTTGGTATAGGATCTGTCTGCTTCCACTGTCTCTATGCACATAACATTTGTCAAAATTAATTTACCTGGTTTAAACTACTCAATCTCATTATTTCATTTTCGGCATCTGTAAAAACAGCAAACGAACCTGACATTAAAATTATTTAGAGTAACCTATTATCTTCAATATTAAACTCAGAAATGTAACCCAATTAAAACAAAGTATGTATCTAAGCACCAATGGCAAAAGCAGTAACAGTTCTGAGTGAAACACGTATTTGTATTCCTGTTTTGTCATATCAAATAAATCATAATGTAAATGCCAGTTGAAAACCACATTAAAATCCAATTCTATGGTTAAGTATAAGAAAAAATTAAAATTGTATTGTGGATGAGTCGTAAGTTATTGCCTTGATAAAAATGCTAATGACAACCAAGTTTCAACATGAATTGATTAGTTTGAGAAGCAGGAAATAGTACATGGTTTAAGATTGGAGGAAAACAATTTAAAAGTAATATTTTATTATATATATTTATACCACCACAATACCATAATCTCTCAATTATCTAACGTGATTTAGATGTGAATGCTGAGAAAAAGACCATTCAATCTGTTATTACAGACAGATCCATAAATAGAAGAGATACACAAAAAAACATAGCTGAAATCATTGATTTGACATTCACTCAGGAAATATTTAGCATTTACTATGAGGCCATGTGCTAGACAAAAAGCTGGAAAAACTTAGCCTTTGCTCTCGAAGAGCTGACAACTTAGGAAGAAAAATTAGTAAGCACAGGATTATAACATAGTGTGACAGAGCAAGCACGGGATGCTACGAGAACAAACAGGGTAAACACCTAATCCAGACTAGGAGGAGCAAATAGGGCCAAGAAGTGGCAGTGCTGGGTACTTCTCAGTGGAGGTTAATACCTGCACTGAATCAATATACTGAGAGTCGGCTAAAAGACCCATAGAGACACCCCACACAGAGAAAGCAGAAAATGCAAGGGTAACAGAGTGAAGAGGCAACACTGTTCGTTTAAGGAGCTATAGAAAATTCAATATGGCTTGAGTTTAGAATGCAGGAGCGTGGGAATACTTGAAACTGAAGAGGTAGGCAGGAACTAGATCATGAGAGACATTATCACGTCTAAGAAATTTAAACATCATCCCGAAGTTCACAGGGAGCTGTAAAGTACTAAAAGCAGGGGAGTAACCTGCTTTGCAGTTCTGACAAATTATTCTGGCTGCAGAATGAAAAAAAATAGATTGAAGGAATCGTGGAGAACAGAGAATTTTAAAAGCTAACTCTTCAGCTGGGGGCAGTGGCTCATGCCTATAATCCCAGCACTTTGGGTGACGGACGTGGGTGGATCATAAGGTCAAGAGATCAAGACCATCCTGGCCAACATGGTGAAACCCCATCTCTACAAAAAATACAAAAATTAGCAGGGCATGGTGGCACATGCCTGTAGTTCCAGCTACTTGGGAGGCTGAGGGAGGAGAATCACTTGAACCCAGGAGGTGGAGGTTGCAGTGAACCGAGATCATGCCACTGCACTCCAGCCTGAGCTACAGAGCGAGACTCCGTCTCAAAAAAAACAACAAAAAAAAGCTAACTCTTCAACATCTACTATCGGCTAGACACTAACCTAAAGAGTGGCAGATAGTAACTCATATAATCCTCATTACTAAAACTGCAAGGAAGATACCATTATTATCCCAACCCTATAGATGAAATAACCAACGCATAGAGATGTTAACCTGTCCAACATCAGCTAATTAGTGATAGAGCTCGATTCCAACCCAGTCATGTCCTTAACCATTATGCTGTTCTGCTCCATTCAGAGAGCTGCCATAGTTAACATAGGCAAAAAGCAATTATGACTGGCTGAAGTAATTCTGTGGAAATGGAAATAGAAAAAAGAGGAAGGACTAAGGCAGTGGGTTTTTCAGGCAAATAAACTCATCTGGATTACCCAATATGATAAATAAGTAAATGTATTATTCTTACATAAGTAAATTTATTTTTTAAATAAGTAAACATTTTTTAAAACATAAGTACAATTACTTTAAAATGTATTTTATTTACTGGTGTTTGGCCTATTTCATTTAGTACTAATTTTTTGTAACACAGAATACTGGTATAGTAACTAAATATCATCATGAGCATAGAAAATGGTGGAAGACCTATGGCTCTAAGCACTCAGGGCTTTGCTTGGTTATAGGAGATCATTTCAAACAGGTAACAACTGACTTTGAAGAAGAAAGGCTGTATTCCCTAACTGGAGGATGTGGGCTGTGATGAGTTACAGAAAGTATAGCAATACTTAATCCTTTTTAACAGGACATTCCTATTTGCAATCTATTAACTCTTACACTGAATCCAAACCACACAATTCTACCCAAATGATATACAGTCATTCCCAGGAATATGCCATTTCCACTAAGCATTCAGTTAGTGAAGCATCTGTCGCTAAAAACAACTACTATGCAATGAAACAGCAATCTGAAATAAGTTCCAAAGACTGTATACCAGACAGTGCTTGTTGTAGTCTGAACACTTCTTCCACTGATGCACTCTGGGCAAGAATTCTTTCCTTTTCTGTCACAGTATCACTTTGCTTCACAGCAGAAGGCTGCAATTTACTACATTCCAATTTCAAGTTTTCACATTCTTCCATTATTTGTCTCTTTTCCACATTTAGCTGTTCTTGTTCTCTCCTCAAAGTATCTCTGTCATTTTCTGCAGAAAATAATTTTTTATTTGTATCTTTTATTTTATCCTCAAGTTCTTCCATTTTTTTGGTAGACTCCACTTTTTCTGTTTGTAGAACTTGAATAGTTTTTTGCATCTCATAAATTTTAGAGAGATCAGTTTCTACAACTCCAGAGACACCTAAAACATAAACACAAAACAAGGACATCAAATGTCAAGTACCAAGAAATAAACGGCTTGCTATATACAACTAAGAGATTTAAGACAGTTCAGAATTTGGAAAGCTTAAAAGTTAAATTACTATAATAAACTAAGTGTTTTAAAATAAATAAGTTGGGGGAAAATCTTTGAATCGACTACATAAAGGCCTATGTCTCTTAGTTTGAAAGAAAGTGACAATATCTCTAATCATTTATTACCAAAGTATTATCACCAAATAATGCAAAGAAATCTATAAATTATAACTATTTACCACAAAGGCAAAAAGGACGTTTCCATTTTCACAGAAATTTTTTTTTTTTTTGAGATAGAGTCTCACTTTGTTGCCCAGGCTGGAGGGCAGTGGTGCCATCTCAGCTCAATGCAACCTCTGCCTCCTGGGCTCAAGTGATCCTCCCACCTCACCCTCCTGAGTAGCTGGGACCACAGGTGAGCACCACTACGTCTGCTAATTTTTGTATTTTTAGTAGATACGGGGTTTCACCACGTTGGCCAGGCTGGTCTCAAACTCCTGGCCTCAAGTGATCCACACACCTTGGCTTCCCATAATGCTGGGGTTATAGCCATAAGCCACCATTCTCAGCCACAGAATCTTAAAAGTAGAGGTGCCATTACAAATTTCTGGCAGATAAGCAGAACTAGTCATTTACTCTTCTTTATAACTTAGTGCAAGTTTACAGCACTGTCCTGGTCTTAGAATGCTAGGTCTATCATTTAATTATGTCATCTAATATGTTAAATTAATACAACTATCAACTGGCCAGGCGCAGTGGCTCATGCCTGTAATCCTAGCACTTTGGGAGGCTGAGGCAGGTGGACCACCCGAGGTCAGGAGTTTGAGAACAGCCTGGCCAACACGGCGAAACCCTATCTCTACTAAAAATACAAAAATTAGCTGGGCGTGGTGGTGGGCGCCTGTAATCCCAGCTACTCGGGAGGCTGAGGCAGGAGAATCACTTGAACCTGGGGGGCGGAGGTTGCAGTGAGCAGAGATCGCGCCAGTGCACTCCAGCCTGGGCAACAGAGGGAGACTCCATCTCAAAAAAAAAGAAAGAAAGAAAACTAATAACCTTGTTGTAACAGATTTTCAAGTTCTTCAATTCGTTCTTCATAGTCACTTAATTCTTCTCGATGTCGTCGACTCATTTCTGTCAATTTCTGTTGGTGTGCATTCTGCAGTACTGACATTTCATGTTGATGGTCATCAATTTCCTGACTTCGGTTCTGTTTTAGTTCCTTAAAAAATAAAAACAAAGTTATTCACATTTATAATCAATAAATTTATATAAGCTATATATTTAACTGTTGTCCAAAAGTCTGCGTTATTAAAAAGAATTCTCAGAACATGTTAAGGCTGAAAAGAATTTAAACACAGACCCAAAATTAGGACAATTCTGAACAACTTCACCCTTTCCTTTCCTAGATCTCAAAAACAGTTTTTCTACTTCTAATGAGGGAACATCAGCAAGAAAAGGCTGAAACAAATGATGAGTAAAAATGTCTTTTCCTTAATATCTGTGACCATGAACTTCTCCTTTTCCTAATGACACATTCCACCAATACCAGTGTCACCCCTCTGACCAATCTGTACCTGCTGTTCCACTACTTCCACCCTCTCACTCAGCCTTTCCTTTCACCAGGAAAGGAACTCCCAAACTGTCAACCTGGCGCCTTCCTACCCAAGTTGAGCCCACTGTGTCTCTCACAGGAACCTGGATCTCGAGCTGAGTCCATCAACTAGGGAAACTGGTTTGACGGGAAGCACCAGGACAGGTGCCCTCTCAAGAGTCTGTCCACTGGGTCCCCCCACCCAGATCCCTAACACTCTTCCCACTCCTATCCACCATGAGGCCAAAGTATTCAACTCCTTCTTCAATCCTGCGGATGGACTACTGTCGGTTCTTCCAGTAAATCCTCTTTTGCTTTGCTTGGCCAGAGATGGTTTTTTTTGCTTGTAACCAAAAATCCTAATCTATGGAAAAATTGATGCTCTTATGGAAAAAAAAAAAAAATCCTAATCTATAAATTAACTTCTTACTTAAGTGCCAGTACTGGGCTAAGAGCTTTACATTTAAACCTCAAAACAATCCTACAAGATAGGTATTATGACAGTCTCTATTAATAATAAAACAGAAGTAACTTGCCCAAAGTTAGCATAGCATGTAAATAATACAGCCAGGATTCAAACACAGGTCTGATCTGGATTCTGTCCACTCTAGTATTGGAATAATAATGAACCCAAAACTAAAATTCTATATCTGACAATAATTTTAACAATAAAAATAATTCACTGCCACAATAATATATGCAACTAAGACTTTTCTTTAAAGAAATAATAATTGGCCAGGTGTGGTGGCTCACGCCTGTAATCTCAGCACTTTGGGAGGCTGAGGCGGGTGGATCACGAGGTCAGGAGATCGAGACCATCCTGGCTAACACAGTGAAACTCTATCTCTATTAAAAATACAAAAAATTAGCCAGGTGTGGTGGCGGGCCCCTATAGTCCCAGCTACTTGGGAGACTGAGGTCGGAGAATGGCGTGAATCCAGGAGGCGGAGCTTGCAGTGAGCTGAGATTGCACCACTGCCCTGCACTCCAGCCTGGGCAACACAGCGAGACTCTGTCTCAAAAAAAAAAAAAAAAAGAAATAATAAATGACACGAATTAGCAAAATTCTAGTGTTAAGGTAAAATAAGTATTTCCAATGCATGATATTAGTATTTTATTTTGTCCATGTCCTTTAACCCTAAACCTTGAAACTTCAGCAAGCCTGCAATTATGTTTTAATAAAGACAGTTTTACAAGATACAATAGAGTATAGAGACTTACGAAAGATAAGCTCCGAAATAAATGTTCAAAACCAAATGATTCTGGAAAGGCAGAGATTTTTATACACTTTACTTGCCATAAATAATAAAGAAGATCAACAAAATTTTAAAAAAATGGGCCAGGCCCATTGGCTCATGCCTGGAATCCCAGTTTTGGGAGGCCGAAGCAGGAGGATGGCTTGAGGCTAGAAGTTTGAGACCAGCCTGGGCACCATTAGCAAGCCCCACCTATACAAAAAAATCAGAAAAAAATTAGCCAGGCATGGTGGCATGTGTGCCTGTAGTCCCAGTTACATGGGAAGCTAAGGCAGGAGGATCACCTGAACCCAGGAGTATGAGGCTTAGTGACCTGATCATGCCACTGCACTCCAGTCGGGGTGATACAGTGAGACCCTCTCTCTAAAAGAAAAAGAAGTATCATAATCTGTATAATGATAATGACTTTTATAACTGAGACCTTTACTAATTCAGGCCTATGCTTTTATAAGCAGATTTAGATGCATAACTCCCACCATCAATCAACAATTTGACTTACCTTAATGATATTTTGTAGTTTACATATTTCACTTTGATCAGAGTTATGTGTTCCTTGTGCTTTGGAAGCCTAGATCAGAAAAAGAGAATTAGTAAATAATTATACTGATTTTCTTGTCACCAGAAAGCCACAAACTAACTTCATTATAAGATAGTTTTTTAAAAAGGGGGATTTTCACAGATTCTGATTAAAGAATAGTGAATAATATACAATAAATAAAAGATGTCATATTTAAGAATTTATTAACTAATGGGGGGACAACAATTTTACAAAATAAGTTAAGGTGGAAAAATTTATAGAATATTTTACTTAGCTTGACAAAATGTAAGGTAAAGATAATTGAGCAGCTTTCTAAAAGGAAATTTCTTTTTTCTTTCTTTATAGTTTGAGACAGGGTCTTTCTCTGTCACTCAGGCTAGAATGCAGTGGTGTGATCATGGCTCACTGCAGCCTCCACCTCCTGGGTTCAAGCAATCCTCCCACCTCAGCCTTCCAAGTAGCTGGGGCTACAAGCACATGCCAGCATTCCTAGCTAATTTCTTTTTTGTAGAGACAGGGTCTCACTATGTTGCACAGACTGGTCTTGAGCTCCTGGCTGCAAGCAGTCCTCCTGCCTTGGCCTCCCAAAGTGCTGGGATTAGACATGAACCACCATGCCTGGCAAAATCAAATGATTTTACTCAGAAGATCTCTACTCAATAGAGAATAATCTTTGTTTTAACAAATAAATAAAACAACTTTTGGATTCTTCTCATTCAAAGCTGTATGTTGTTCATTTATCTTTATTAATATTACTATATAGCATCTTAATGAACCAAAAGCTACTCTAGGACTGAAAGAAAGAATCAAGTATAATAGAAAAAATACAGAATTTAGTCAAAACACGTGTGTTTGAATCATAACCACTGTGGCAATGGATGGTATGACTTAAACTTTTAGTTTCTTAGGGCTGAGCGCGGTGGCTCACACCTGTAATCCCAACACTTTGGGAGACCAAGGTGGGTGGATCATGAAGGGAAGAGATCAAGACCATCCTGGCCAACACAGTGAAATCCTGTCTCTACTAAAAATACAAAAAAAAATTAGCTGGGAGTGGTGGCGGGCGCCTGTAGTCCTAGCTACTTGGGAGGCTGAGGCAGGAGAATCGCTTGAACCTAGGAAGCAGAGGTTGCAGTGAGACGAGATCGTGCCACTGCACTCCAACCTGGCGACAGAGCGAGACTCCATCTCAAAACAAAAACAAAAACAAAAAACCCTTTCCATTTCCTTATCTATAAACTACAGGTAATAAATACATCTCATAGTTATTAACATAATAATCTATTGGGATAATACATATGGAAGCATCTTATAAACTGTACTGCAAATGTTAATTTTATTATGTCTTGCTAGAAAATTAAGTCCTCTGAAAGGTCCCAAGTACGCCTTTTTTACCTTTATAGTCGAGTACAGGTCTGTCATGGAGTAGGCACTTAAGATATATTGAAGTGAACACACCAAAAACCATTCTCTTCCCTATGAAATCTTACCCTAAGCAATGTTTCTTAAAATGTGTTCCTCAGGTTATCAGAATCACCAGGGCTATTTGTTTAAATACAGTTTAAGGCCCTAAAACTGGCTAACAAATTGGTATCTCTGAAGGTACTACAGCAGATCTCCAATACTGCCAAGTTCCCCAGGTCATTTCTTATACATACAAAGTTTAAGAACTCCTGCTTTTTGGAGATACGATGGACAAACAGATCATCCTCTCTAAGGCTTATTTGGGGTACTGAGAATGTCTAGCAACTTGTGAAAGAAGGAGATAATTTTAATTGGGCGTGGTGGTGGGCGCCTGTAATCCCAGCTACTCAGGAGGCTGAGGCAGGAGAATTGCTTGAACCCGAGAGGCAGTTCGGGTTCAGTGCAGTGAGCCGAGATGGTGCCACTGCATTCCAGCCTGGGCAACAGACTGAGACTCTGTCTCAAAGAAAAACAAAAAACAAAAAAGAAAGAACAAGAAAAGATTCCAAAATTCAAAATCTGAAACACTTCTAGTCTCAAGCATTTTGGATAAGAGATATTCACCCTGTATAAAATCTAATATGTAAGACAAAAAAGGGCTCCTTGGAAGAAAGTTTACAGCCCCAAATAACAAAGAATTAATTTCTAGTGCATGAGAACAAGACAAAATAGTTTATCATATTTTATAATATCAATTGCCAGATTTTCATTTTACATGTAACTAGAGCTAACAGAAACCTCAGACAACATCTAAGCAAGTGGTTTCAAACATAGTGCCTCGGAGTCCTGGTGTTTCCACCAGAGGAGTCTCAGGGACTCCAGAAGATAAGGTTCTTGGTTCAACCACAGCAACTCAATTTTTTTTCCTCTCATAATGTTTTATTAAAAAAAAGAAAAAAAGGATCTGTTGCTTTAATTTTTTAAAAAATTTTTTTCCAAATAGTGTACAGAAAGGGAAACTGAGACTGGGAGAGAAAGATGACATGACCAAAATCAATTAGAAAGGCACTGGCAGAGGCCAGGCGCAGTAGCTCACGCCTGTAATCCCAGCACTTGGGAGGCCGAGGCGGGCGGATCACGAGGATCATAAGGTCAGGAGTTCAAGAACAGCCTGACCAACATAGTGAAACCCCATCTCTACTAAAAATACAAAAATTAGCCAGGCATCTAAAAATACAAAAATTAGCCAGGCATGGTGGCACGCACCTGTAATCCCAGCTACTTGGGAGGCTGAGACGGGAGAATCATTTGAACCCAGGAGGCGGAGGTTGCAGTGAGCCAATGCTGTGCCACTGTATTCCAGCCTGGGTGACAGAGTAAGACTCTGTCTCAAAAAAAAAAAAAAGAAAGAAAGAAAGTCACTGGCAGAGGCCAGGCGCAGTGGCTCACACCTGTTATTCCAACACTTTAGGAGGCTGAGGTGGGAAGATCACCTGAGGTCAGGAGTTTGAGACTAGCCTGGCCAAAATGGTGAAACCCTGTCTCTACTAAAGATAAAAAAACTAGGCATAGTGGTGTGCGCCTGTAATCCCACCTACCCAGGAGGCTGAGGCAGGAGAATCGCTGGAACCCAGGAGGTAAAGGCTGCAGTGAGCCAAGATCGTGCCACAAGATCAGTCTCTAGCCTGGGAGACAGAGCAAGATTCTGTCTCAAAAAAAAAATAATAATAAAAAAATAAAAACACACACAAAAAGAAAGTCACTGACGGAATTAGAATACAGGTTTTCTATTTCCTAGTCCAGGGTTCTTTCTGATATCAAAAGCTCTACATACAGCTTTTTATATTACACCTGTAATTTTACTCAAAGTTTTCAAAAACTCTAAAAAATTTTTATCTACCTGCGCAATACGCCTCCAATGGCCAACTTCAGACTCAAGTCTTGAAACTTCATTTGAGAGTCGGTTTATTTCTTGTTGGGACGAAATTATATCACCAAAGTCCATGTCATCGTCATGGAAAGCTGAAGGATGATGACTAATCCCGTAAGCGAATGAAGACGATGCAGTGGTTGCTGGTACACCACCAACTCCTGAAGGTACTGACTGAGCAGCTGACTGCAATTTCAGCAACTGATCCTGGAGTGCAATCTGTCTGGCTTTAAGATGGCTGATTTCTACCTATATATTTATAATCCATGTTTTAGAAAAGGTACTTTAAAACAATCATATTGACCTTTCATAGATTTGTATTAAAAGACACAATACAATAATTTAAGATTATCCAATGATGGTCCCCTATTAACTGAATCTAAGTCTTAGATAACATTCTAACCATAACATTTTTATTTAAAACACACTCACAATTAAGGCATAAATAATGTTACAAATAGTAGAAATATCAGAATTTTGTATGTTAATAAAGGAATGAATTTCTCAGTTAAACATGGGTTTGCTATCTTCTCTGTATGGAGTAGTATAGGCAATTTCTTAGGGTTCTGTTTGTGATTACCAAATCTTAAATGATGGGAAAATGAAAGCTGTGTCAGTCTATGCACTGGAAATTTTCTTAGAATATCTTCTGTTACAAGAGTGTTGTGTAACTGATTATGGCTGGATGTAGGCTTAAAATGCACCATGAATCAGAGGTAACTTTGTACTGGCCTGCACAGCACAGCTGGAAGAATGCTTTGATTTATAAATCCAATCTTTTCAGATAAGAAAACAGTGAAACAGTGAGCCCATGATTATTAGCCCATGAATCTTAAAAAGAAATAATATACTGAAAGAGGTCTTGGCTCTAGCTTTGGCAAAGAGAAGCCAGTGAAAATCTGACCTGTTTAGGAAGAGAACAGTATACAAGTTCTGAAATTACCAGCAGAGTTTTGACTGAAGGCAGGTAAGTCTTAGTGCAAAAGAAATTATAAACACAGGGCCTACCAAAATGCCAAATCCATTCTTATAAAAGATTATCCAAAACACAAAATCAAACAATATAGACAGAACTGAAATAAGCTTTCTGTAAAGTAGTCAAAGTAGTCCAGAAGACACTGCCACAACTGAGGAAAATTTGATATTGGGAAGACAGTCAACAAGTAAGGTATTTCTATATGCATAAAGTTAAGTAAGTAGACAAAAACCAAACACATTTATGTCATATGCCATAACAAACAAGTTTTTCATATTGGAGCCCCTTCTCGAATGGAAATCTATAGTAGTGTGCAAATTTCATTCATTTTCCCACAAATGACATGAGATAAATTACATCT
Organism: Colobus angolensis palliatus; assembly: GCF_000951035.1. Classification (NCBI taxonomy): domain Eukaryota; kingdom Metazoa; phylum Chordata; class Mammalia; order Primates; family Cercopithecidae; genus Colobus; species Colobus angolensis. Next base: position 1,501,301 of record NW_012116265.1, on the reverse strand, counting down.
TGGAGAACACGAACATCACAATGAGGCCCACACATGGATTCAGGAAATAACAGATCTATATAATCATATCTTTCATCCTTGTAAAAAGTACTAAAATCCACATCTTTTTCAAATGTAGCTATGGTATTTAAAAAGCTATCATTGCATGATATTTATATCAACTTGTACAGTTATACAAGTGCAAGCTGTAATAACAGATGCTTCCAAACCTAAATGCTTAATGTGCCCTCTATCATCGATAGTTAAGTAGAAAATACCAAAATTTCCCCACACCAGTGTTTTCCACTGAGGTAAGCATCAGAATCACCTATGGACCTTTTGAAAATGACCAATACAGGTTGAATATCCTTATCCGAATGCTTGGGACTAGAATCGTTTCACATTTCAGGTATTTTCCAATTTGAGAACATTCTCATAAATATAATGAGATATCCTGGGGATGGGGCCCACGTCTAAACACAAAATTGATTTATGTTTCACATACACCTTATACCCACAGGTATGTGTGAAAGTAATTTTATAAATTGCTTTTAACAATTTTGTGCATAAAACAAAGCTTGTGTCCAGTACTTATGTGTGGAATTTTCCACTTGTGGCATCACACTGGTACTGAAAGTGTTGGATTTTGGAGCATTTCGAACTTTGGCAGGAATGCTCAACCTGTACCAGGGCCTCTTTTCAATACACTAAGTTAGAATCTCCTAGGTGGTGTAAACATGTATATGCTTTTAAAGTGTCATAATGATACAGCCGTAAACCCCTGGGTAGGAGGAACTACTGTTCTATCATAATGTTTACAACTCAACGCTACTCAAAATGTGGTCCACGGATGAATGCAGTGAATGTTCACTACCAGTTCAGAGCACGTATAGCAATGTGAAGAGTAAGATTTAAGACTTTTAAAGCAATTTGATAGTAATTTTATATCTATTGAATCTTTTTTTTTTTTTTTTTTGAGATGGAGTCTTGCTCTGTCACCCAGGCTAGAGTGCAGTGCGCCATCTCAGCTCACTGCAACCACCACCTCCCAGGTTCAAGCAATTCTTCTGTCTCAGCCTCTAGAGTAGCTGAGGCTACAGGCATATGCCACCACGCCCGGCTAATGTTTGTATTATTAGTAGAGACAGGGAATCGAGAAAAATAAAAAAGTAGGTTTGTAACTTTACTTTGAACTTGTGGACAAGCACGGTAGCTCGCTAATCTCAGCACTTTAGGAGGCCAAGGCGGGCAGATCACCTGAGGTCAGGAGTTTGAGACCAGCCTGGCCGACGTGGTGAAACCCTATCTCTAATAAAAATTCAAAAATTAGCCAGGCGGGGTAGTGCATGCTTGTAATCCCAGCTACTCCGGAGGCTGAGGCACGAGAACTGCTTGAACCAGGATGCAGAGGTTGCAGTGAGCCGAGATCGCACCACTGCACTTTAGCCTGGGTGACACAGCAAGATTCTGTCTCATTAAAAAAAAAAAATTATTTGAACTTGCAACTTTGCTTTTTTTAGTATTCACTTTATTTTTATAGTAATTCATTTTTTATTGTATTTTATGAAATTATCACTTTGCAACAAATTGGAAATATAAGCACTACTTTCAAAACCTATGTATATCTTTAACGTGCTATACTTTTATCTTTCATCTTAGTATGTCACTAAAGGAACTAGAAAGCATGACACCTAAATCTTAAAAACCTAAATATAAAGTTATGGTAGAAATGAACATTTAGTCAACAAACTAAAAAACATCCAAATGATCTGGATAATAAAACAGGAAACAGGTCAATTCAATGTATTTATTCGGGGCCACTCACGTACTAAACACTAAGGAGAATTCAGTAACAGCACAACACATGAGGACCCAGACTGTATTTTAAGGATTCAGAGTAACATTAAATTATATAATATCTACTACCAGCACTGTAAAGCAAAGATAAATCAATTCCAAAGCAGCCATTTCAAACTAAAAAAACCCAAAAACATTTATAAAGCAATTATACATAAATTATATTTAATATTGTTTTTCCATGGAAAATCAAGCACATGCCAATACAACAAACATTAGGCTTCATAAAATCAGAAATTATAAGCAACAGATGCCTAAAGATATTTTATACAAAAACTTTTTCTTCTTTTGGAAAGAAAAAATTATACTTCACACAGGTTGGTTTATATAATGTAAACTTAATAGAAAACCTTATAAAGTTCTTATTAAATAAGGGATATCAAACTGAGTCGAAAATTATTAAATTCATCACTTTTTCAATATTTTTTGTAGATCTGAATACACCTCGATTTATATTCTAACTCTAAAAACATACCTAAATACATTACAGTGAAGTATGTATGAAGTAACTGTGATCACATTTACCTCTTTTTGTTGAAGTTGATTTCGATAACTTGCAGATTGCTGCTTTATTTGAATCTCTGATGCTTCATGTTTCTCTTCTAGATCAGTACAAAGTTTCTTAAGCCTTTCATTCTAGAAAAAAAAAAGTATTTTCAACAAAAAGACTGCAAGTAAAACATGTAATTAGTTTTGTGCATGGCATTATGAAAAACGTACTGCTTCCCCCCAAAACAATGTCAAATATAAAAGGTCTCGGACAGAATTCTGGACTTCAAAATATGCTTTTAAATTAAAGTTAAAAATGCACTGACCAGCCAGGCATGATGCCTCACGCCTGCAATCCCAGCACTTTGGGAGGCCAAGGCAGGGAGATCACGAGGTCAGGAGATCGAGACCATCCTGGCCAACATGGTGAAATCCCCATTTTTACTAAAATACCAAAAAAAATTAGCCGGGCATGGTAGTGCGTGCCTATAATCCCAGCTACTCAGGAGGCTGAGGCAGGGGAATTGCCTGAACCTGGGAGGCAGAGGTTGCAGTGAACCGAGATCATGCACTGCCTTCTAGCCTGGTGACAAAGCGAGACTCCGTCTCAAAAAAAAAAAAAAAAAAAAAAAAATACACTGACCATGTTTATATAGAATATGCATAACTCTAAACCAAACAGTGAAATAGTAACATTTTGCTCAGATTGATTTTCTGTCAAGAAAAGGCCACTAATCAATGTTCCCCATCTTTGTCTACCCAGTTCTAGCAAACAGTAGTCAATACATATCTAGTAAACACATGGATTACACGTTTGAGTTTTTGTTTTCTCCCCAAACAGAACTTTTTTAAAAAGAAATCCTTCTGGGTGAAGTACAGGGAGGAGCTAAAATCTCACATCCTTTGCTTGTCTTTCAGAGTCCCTGAAGGACCTCTGAAAAATCTAATTTGAAAACCACTATTAGAACTGCTTGAAAAAAGTTCAAAGTATACAAAATAGCCTAATTCAACGAATCTAGACATCACACACTGTCTTCTAAGATGCTGAAAAACACGAAAAAAATTACTCAAATTGTATGTACCTAAATATTTAATTATCTTAACCTATTATCATTCCTTATTTGAATGAAATAATAAGAACATAATGGGGCATGAGAAATGGACACTAAAACTATCTACAAAAAAGAATTTACAAATCATTGCAGATAACAATTTACTAAGCATTCTACTAATATACCCACAAACACTGTTTAACAACAATGAATGAGAAAAAGGAGACTGATGGTGAGAAAGAAAGCTCTTGCTAAAAGGTGAAGACTTTTTCACTTTGGGGATGTCATTTGTTTTCTTCTTAGATTTTAGGAACTTCTGATGTCAACAGATGTAAAAACAATGATCCAGGAAGATTACATAAATTCGCAGAGAAAATCAATGGAATAATCAAAGGAATAATTACAAAATCCACAAATCCTAGTTTGGGACTCTATCCCCAGAAATCTAACACAGACCTTAATTATCCTGAAGAACTAGTAGTAAGAAACAGGACCAATGGTCACAACAGCTGATTACCTTCTATTCTATTGGCTGCTTTTGCATGATTTTCTGTAAGCTGTTAATAAGAAAAACACCATACATAACTTAGCAATAGAATATACTGAAGTCAAACCCTGGTTATAAAAGATCACTTCAGGTTTTTTTTTCACACAAAAATACCTAAGGCTATTTATTTAACTCTGATCAACAAACAGAACTTTAAAACTTTGAATATGGTCAATATCTACTTAGTTGTCTGCCCTCATCTCCATAGCCATATGAGAGTCAGAAAGATTGAGAAAAGGCCAGGCACGGTGGCTCATGCCTGTAATCTTAGCACTCTGGGAGGCTGAGGCAGGAGGATCCCTTGAGCCCAGGCGTTCAAGACCAGCCTGGGCAACATAAGGAACAAAAACTACAAATAGAAAAATTAGCTGGGTGTGTTGGCTTGCACCCATAGTCCCAGCTACTCAGGAGGCTGATGAGGGAAGACTGCTTGAGCCTGAGAGGTCATGGCTGCGGGAAGCCACGATCACACCACTGCACTCCAACTTGGGTGACAGAGCAAGACCCTGTCTCAAAAGAAAAAGAAAGGCTAAGAGAGCAAATGAAGGACAGTTTCTCTTCATGTGGCTGAATCCATAAAATATGAAGAGAGTTGCCAGAGATAATATTTTCTATTATATGGAATATGGAACAGAGGGGGCTGGTCTAAAAGGAGAAAAGAATAAATGCATGGAAAGAAGACAAGAGAGTACAAATGAAAAGAGAGACAGACTCCTGATGGCCTCCAGTTCTAGCTGCAATCCCTCTAAACTCTGACTACATTTCTGCTGTTGAAGTCCATAGGACACTCATATCTTAAAATATTCTGTCCTACTTAATCCTTGGTTATACCATTAGGGTCCACAGAAATCAACTTAATTTCTTTTTTAGGCAGTCCTAACTATTTGTAAAACTTATTCTTTCTGAGACATCTACCAACAAAGAGAAAATTTACCTATTTTTAAAAATAGAATAAAACATTCTATCTTACAATTACCATAAGGGTACCGTGGATCCTTTTATAAATCTAACAAAAATCATGGGATCATAATCAACTTGTATTTTCTGTATCTTAAAACATTTTTCTCTTTTACTATCACGGCAATTTAAAAAAAACATTTAAAAACTTATTCCCAACTATTTAAAAAATGACAATAAGAAAACGGAAAACCTATGAAATCACCTAGGAGAATGACGCAATGGTAAAATAACCAGTTTTCTGACTGCATTGCCCAAAGTATTACATCTTTTTTTTTTTTTTTGAGACAGAGTCTCACTCTGTCGGTCACCCAGGCTGGAATGTACTGGCACAATCTCGGCTCACTGCAACCGGGCTGGAATGTAGTGGCACAATCTCGGCTCACTGCAACCTCCACCTCCCAGGTTCAAGCAATTCTCCTGCCTCGGCCTCCTGAATAGCTGGGATTACAGGCACGCACCACCACGCCTGGCTAACTTTTGTATTTTTTGTAGAGATGGGGTTTCACCATGTTGGTCAGGCTGGTCTCCAACTCTTGACCTCGTGA
>NW_012116265.1:1493175-1495107 GCF_000951035.1 Colobus angolensis palliatus | reverse complement strand
TGGTCTCGAACTCACATGATCACCCGCCTCAGCCTCCCAAAGTGCTGGGATTACAGGCGTGAGCCACCGCGCCTGTCCACGTGACAGTATTCTTTCATCATGTATATTTGTATACCAACATTTACTTGATATGTTCATATGTAGAAGGCTGAAGGCAGGTGTGTATACAAAAGCAACTGGGAGGAAACAGATGACACAGAAATGAAAAAACCTCAGTGGACTGATCATTCTAATTGGCATTTATAAATCTAAGAATCAACATGCTTTGTAATTATGGAGCAAAGATGACAGCCATCATCTCTTCAATAAAATCATAAGCCATTAAAATTTTCAAAAGTATTCGTTTTAATGACACAATCAAGAACCAGGCTGGGCATGGTGGCTCATGCCTGTAATCCCAGCACTTTCAGAGGCCAAGGTGGAAAGACTGCTTGAAGCCAGGAGTCTGAGACCAGCCTGGTCAACAGAACAAGACATGGTCTCTACAAAAAAATTTATTTATTTATTTACTTACTTACTTATTTATTGGAGACGGAGTATTGCTTAGGCTGGAGTGCAGTGGTGTGGTCTCGGCTCACTGCAACCTCTGCCTTCTGGGTTCAAGTGATTCTCCTGCCTCAGCCTCCCAAGTAGCTGGGATTATAGGTGCCAGCCACCATATCCAGCTAATTTTTGTATTTTTAGTAGAGACAGGGTTTCACCATGTTGACCAAGCTGACCTCAAGTGATCTGACCACCTCAGCCTCCCAAAGTGCTGGGATTATAGGCATGAGCCACCGTGCCTGGCCTATTACAAAAAAATTTTAAAAATTAGCTAGGTGTGGTGTCACATGCCTGTGGTCCCAGCTATTCAAGAGGCTGAAACAGAAGGATTGGTTGAGCCTAGAAATTTAAGGTTGCAGTGAACTATGATTGTGCCACTGTACTCCAGCCTGGGCAAAAAAGCAAGACCCTGTCTCAAAACAACCACCACAACAAAAATAACTAGAAGTAGTAATGACCTGAAATCTATTAGGGAGGTAACTGAAATTTGGAATCAATATTTTACGAGATAAAGATATTCCATGTTATGCAATTAAAGGTTAAAAAGCAGTTAACTGAATTCAAAGAACATTGGTTATTTTGAGTCTTTAAGGTTTCAAAACCAGAAAAAATTAAATAAAAATTTGGATTTGCTGTATTTAAATTATTAAAATGTCTTTTTCTTTTTTTGATACAAGGTCTTACTCTGTCGCCCAGGCTGGAGTACAATGGCAGGATCATAGTTCACTGCAGCCTTGACTTTCTGGGCCCTAAGATCAGGTGATCCTCCCACCTCAGCCTCCCGAGTAGCAGGGACTACAGACACCCACCACCACACCTTGACTAATTTTTTTATCTTTATTTTTTGTAACCAGTCTCAAACTCTAGGCCTCAAGCCATCCTCCCACCTCCACCTCCCAAAGTGCTGAGATTACAGGCATGAGCCACTGCACCCAGTCTAGACACTAATAATGAATAAAACAGTGAAATTAATTTGCTATTCCTGTATCTTTTTTTGGATGGAGTTTTTCTGTCACTCAGGCTGGAATGCAATGGTGTGATCTCGGCTCAATGCAACCTCTGCCTCCCAGTTTCCAGCAATTCTCCTGCCTTAAGCCTCCTGGGTAGCTGGGATTATAGGTGTGCGCCACCACATCTGGCTAATTTTTTTGTATTTTTAGTCAGAGACAGGGTTTCACTATGTTGGCTAGGCTTGTCTCGAACTCCTGACCTCAAGTGATCCACCTGCCTTGGCTTCCCAAAATGCTGGGATTACAGACATGAGCCACTGTGCCTGGCTGCTATTCCTATATTCTTAACTTCTTTGTATCCAAATATTATTATCATTTTAGTGTTTAAAAAGCTCCAGGCTAAACAGAATTGCATTTTTTTTTTTTTTTTTTTTTTTTT
>NW_012116265.1:1489866-1491492 GCF_000951035.1 Colobus angolensis palliatus | reverse complement strand
GATGGTCTCGATCTCCTGACCTCGTGATCCGCCCGTCTCGGCCTCCCAAAGTGCTGGGATTACAGGCTTGAGCCACCGCGCCCGGCGTTGCTATAATTTTAGATGCAACTTATTCAACTGGGGCTTCAGGCCTTATTTCTAACTGTAAGAATTAAAGAAAGAGGAGACAAACACAAAGGGTGGCTTGCCAGTTAAGACAGGTTTGTTTTAGAGAAAACAAACCTGAGAGGGGCATTTGGCTGAGTTAGGTTAGAGGTACACTCTCTTCCAGACTAAGAGTTTTTAAGGATTTAGGGTGGGAGAGTGTATTAGAGGCTTAGACTGCCTCTGTGTTTTTTTGTAGTGCTTATCTGGGAGGGAGAGTTGTGTGTTTATTCCATTTTTTCTGGAGTTGCAGGCATACCCCCTCAATCTGCTTTAGCTTCCCTATTTTAGTGCACCTGAAGGGAAAATAATGTGCGTATTAAGGCCCACTGCTTTAGTGGGGCCCATTGTATGAGAGTGAAGTTTGGCAGTTATCCAAGAGACTCCCCCCACCTCCTTTTGTGCCCAAGTACCCCCTCTGTATGTGTTTTACTGTCTGCTTTTCCTGGCTGCTTGTTGTTAGAAGAGAAGTGACTTCCTTGAAATGCATGAGGCTAGAAAGGGAACTAGAGGTCAGGGGCAGTGGCTCACGCCTGTAATCCCCCCAGCACTTTGGGAGGCCAAAGTGGGTGGATCACATGAGATCAGGAGTTTGAGACCAGCCTGGCCAACAGGTAAAATCTCATCTCTACTGAAAATACAAAAATTAGCCAGGTATGGTGGCGCACGCCTATAATCCTAGCTACTGAGGCTGAGGCAGAAGGATCACTTGAACCTGGGAGGTGGAGGTTGCAGAGTCAACGTTGTGCCACTGCACTCCAGCCTGGGTGACAGAGTGAGACTCCGTCTCCAAAAAAAGAAGGGGAGCTGGAACTTAAAAGTGGCAGTATTTGTCTGAGATAATAGTGTACCTGCTCTGTCACTAACTTCTGCTCTCAATACTATCAAATAATAAATGACCTATAAACGAAGAAAAATATACTGAGAACACTTAAAGTAACATAGATGCAATTTATTAAAAATGTGAATGAGCTCAGTCTGGTTTTGTACATTTTCATTTTTTAATTTTCTTGGAGAGGGTCTTACTTCACTCTGCCACCTAGGCTGGAGTATAATGGTGTGATCATGGCTCACTGTAGCCGCAAATTCTCTCGCTTCAGCCTTCCAAGTAGTTGGAACTACAGGCACATGTGACCACACCTACCTAATTTTTTTACTTTTTTGGAGAGATGACGTTTCACTATGTTGCCCAGGCAGGTCTCGAACTCCTAGCCTTAGGCAGTCCTCCACACTCCGCCTCCCAAAGTGCTGGGATTACAGGTGTGAGTCACCATGGATGGCCCTTGGTTTTGTACATTTTCATTTAAAGTAGAGTCAGAGCCCAGCAGTATCAACATGGTAACCACAAATGCTAGTAGAAAATCATCATCCGGCTGCTCTTGGTGGCTCACACCTGTAATCCCAGCACTTTGGGAGGCCGAGGCAGGTGGATCACTTGAGGTCAGGAGTTCAAGACAACCCTGGCCAATATGGTGAAACCCC